>NC_141350.1:18818295-19165795 GCF_057382095.1 Aulonocara sp. 'chitande type north' Nkhata Bay | reverse complement strand
TAACATGGCAGCATAAGTGTATATACTCTAATAAAAGATGACATAACAAATGACACTTGACACCTTCCAGTATCGCATTCTTACCTCAACTTTCTCCACCACCTGTTTGCCAAAGGAACAGACCTTGGTGGATGAGGTGATAATCATGTTCTCAGAGCTCTCGTACTGGCTGGACACACCATAAAAGAAGCTGCTGTCATCCTGCAGGTTTACACTAAGGTCCGCCTGGAAGGAAGAAAGAGATAATGTGTTAATATATACTTGGCCAAAGGGAACCATGGTGATTAAAACAGCTTGGTGGTGTATAAAGACCTACAAACCTCAGCCCCTTTAAATGGAGATGTGTGCACTACCTATGCACCACACTGCACATTCACATACTTGAGGATAAACAGTTCATACAGCTCTGTAATCTACAAATTTCCACACCTATGGATCTCTGCGTCAAAGGTGCTCCGGCTCAACAAAGCTTGAGAGGTAACCTTGGTAAGCCAAGAAGTGCTTACAGGACAGATCCTCATTTACCCAAGTCGAATCCAGCCTAAAGATTGCCAAGATGTACCGCCTAGCTCCCCTCTCATCTCTTCATCACCCCGTTCATCTTCATGGCTCATATAATTCCTCTGCCTCACTGTATGTATAAGCGTGCAAGATGATTTTGCATTCCAGTGGCATTGTGTTCACTCTACTTACAAGAAGCGTCCACTGGATTTATCTTGGACTTGTAGTGTTTCTAATCAAAAAAATCACAAAATCTATATAACATGTAGCAGCCCGAGGCAAGACGATAAGTTGCATAGATTGTGAAAAAGAAACTATTTTGACATCTGTCATAAGCAAGAACCAAAAGTGCTGGAATGCTGAACCGTTTCTATGAGAAGAATATGGCCTCACAAGTTCAAAGGCAGCTTAGATTCAACTTTCTTTATTCTCAGATGAAGCAGCTTCACCCACCTCTAATCCCCCCACTGGCTCAAGTTTGAATTGAGGTGAGCATAATCAGATTTTGGATCAGACTGAGGTGACGCCTCTTCTGTCAGACAGCTGAGCTGCTTTACCTTTTCCCCTGTCGGGCTCTTGTCTCCTAATGGGCCATTGAGACACAGCTCAGCCTCCTCTCATCTCTTCATCACCCCGTTCATCTTCATCCCTGGCTCATGTAATTCCTCTATTTGTCTTCATCCCTGGGGCCTAGTGACCCTCCTCAAACTGCCATTCCCTGCTTCCCTAACAGCCTGCGAGGGAATTCATCCAATTACAATCAGCAGCGTGCAATTGGCTGATTAGATCATGGTGGGCAGGCTGGCTGTGTAACAATTTAGCAGAGCCAGCTCAAATCAGATTCCCTCTGCACTTCAAAGGCGTGAGACAATCCGTTAGGACAGGGCCACGGGCGCCGAGGGGGTGAAGGAGAGGAAGATGGGGAGAGGAGCAGGGCAGAGAGTGGCCGACAGGGAGGTTTGCTGGAAATTCAATCTAGAATACCATAGCTTTGGAGACGGGTCAGCCGCCTGTCACCATCACCATGCCAACCTGCGCCTCAGCACACCCCGAAGTCACAACCTGCTATGTGGCTATATGACTGCAGTGATACCAAATAGCCTCTTTCCAGCTTTTACAATGGCTTAAATAAGGTTATCATATTTTCAGATGTGTTAAGGATTTCATTTTGCTTATTCTCATGGCCAAGAGCGTCTTTTCTGGGGGTTTCTCCACTGTAGCTGTTGAAATACCCAGCTGTTTTTGCAGCATTTCTGGGTTTTGTCATGGATGCCTTGAGAATTGGAGGACCCCCTTGGGACATGATAAAATGAACAGGCTTGGGGGGAGGGGGGGACAGTGTTATGAGCTTGTTTTCCTCTAGCAAGTTGGATATGTCATAACTGTTGACTCCACCAGGCTCTGACATGAATCAAGAGAGTAATATTTCACTGGTGACTTGTTGGGTTAATGCCACCCAGCATTTCTCCTGCTATCCCTATCTCTTGTTCACGCCTTCTGTGTCTCTATTTCTACCTCCTGCCCGTTATTGCTGTCTTGCTCTCTTTTCTTTCAGTGATATATGGCGAGGCTACTCATCCCCTTCTTCCCCTCGCCCCCGATTCAAATGCCACAGCTCGACCAGCTGCTCTTCCCAACCCTGGAGTAAACTACTTCCAATATGGTGCCACTCACCAATGTCTTTTATCTGTCTACAATAAATAATATGTAAGTCAAGCATGTGAGAAGGGTAATGGCATACATACGAAGCCATCTGGTGGAATCGGATGCAAGGCGGCACTTTGAACCTGACATTCAGCATCTTTGGAGGCGTCACACAGCAGCAGTTAACGCTTTAATATACCATGTCACCTTGACATGGCCATATTTTTGTGTGAAACGATTCAGTAATTTGTTAAAGCAGTAAGATTTGACTGTTTTTAGTTACTTCAGCCTCCATTCTGCCTCAGCCATCAACATGCAAGCAACACAGCAAAGTGGTGAAAGTATACACAAGGCTGTATGAAACCTATGGCTGTTTACAACGCTTCTCCTCAAATGTACTTTCAACTCATTTTAAGCTTAAAGGTAATTCCACCCCACCCCAACGTGTCAGATTCGGCAACTGTTGGATGCCGATCTGTTTATTGAACATCAGTGGGAAACACTGAGCACTGCCGTCTGTCTCAGACAGCAAAACCTCTGCTTTGGATGTGTTTGTCACATAGATTTAACCCCACACAACCCTTCACACACTAAAATAATGCATAAGCCTTAACTGTCTGCCCATAGCCAAGTTATATATTGTTGTTGGATTCTTATAAACTCACTAAGTCTTACTGGTAAATAGACCGATTGTTTTATCTACTCTACACTGTCGTCATTTACCACATTTTTTTCTATTTTCCTATCTTGGATGAATCCACTGGAGGGCAACTTGGAGTTCAGCATCTTGTACAATAATACTTTGACTGGAGTAACCAGGGAACCAGTGATTGAACCACCAACCTTTAGGTTAGCAGATGACCTGCTCTATCACAGCCACTGGCAAAGAGGCTGTCCATCCTTGATTTTCTGTCGTTTATTTACTTCAGAGTTGGTCCTTTTAAAAGTGTTTTTATTTGATATTATGTGGAGAAGTGAGGCAAATACTAAAGCAACATGGCCAGAGAAACAAATCAAAAGAATGAACAAAGTCAATGTCTGTGTCTCTTGCTCTCTTTCTCCCTTCTCTGTCCCATTTTTATGTCCTCAACTTGGAGTTTCCTCAGATTTCCAGTGGATAATCGGGAATCACACTACCATCTATTCGTCTGCTTGTATCTTATGCTGACTTTGTTATCATGCTTTATTCCCTAAATCACTCTCAATGTGTGATGGTGGGGGTAATGAGAGTGATTCGTTGTTGTCTGTGTGTGTGTGTGTGTGTGTGTGTGTGTGTGTGTGTGTGTGTGTGTGTGTGTGTGTATGCACTTTTGGTGGGGCTTATCTATAAATAAGAATATAAGGAGGGGGTATGAGGGTTGGTCAGTCTAATAGTGCAGAGACAGGTGTCTCGGATCACATTTCTCCTAGTGAAAGATCAGGCCTGCCACTCTCCCCAAGGTTCCTGTCACACACACACATTCACACACTCACATACACACACATCACAGGCAAATATACAAATACGCACAAGCCAAATGCATGTTGGACAGCAAGGCCTTCTTTGCTGGCATATAAACCACCAATCGGGTCAGGGAGCCATGACTTTCCATTCATTCTAGCCCTAAATCACACTTAAGTTCATTTAACTCCAATGCTTAAGCTATCTCAACACAGTTAACACCGCAAGGCCATTAACAGCCAACAGGTGGTACGAAACATTAACAAGAGCATTCACTGTACTCTCACTTCACCTTCTTGACTTCAGGAGGATTATATGATGATGTATAAAACATGCCACACACAGCTATCATACTGGGCTTTATATGGAGTAAAAAATTACAGTGGAGGTTTTCATCTGAAATTAGTTTGAGATAAACGAAGTGAGCTTAGAAGGAAGAAACAAGGGAAGATCATATAAAACTATTAAGAGATTAAAAAAAAACAAATGCAGAGAAATGTTTTACCCAGAACTTGACGAGAAAGAAAGCGTTGGGTGGCCCCTTGTCAAACAGCTCTTTCAGGCCCCCTTTCTTCTCTGGGAACTTGTCATAGATCTGCCTGATGTCCACCGACTCCAGATAGGGGTCGCTGTAGCTCGGATTGGACTGGCCGATATGCACAAACAGGTGCTTGTTGAACTGGAGAAACAAAAGTGCATATCAGGAAATGAACGCATCCAGAAATGGCAAATGTTTCATTTGCTGAATGCCGAGCTCTGTTGGCTGCTATCTGACATCTGTTATAAGAAGCCAGCCGCTACATTTGATCGCCTTCATTGTGATATCCCATCACCTGTCTCAAGGGTCCCACCCTTTTTCTTTCCACTTGCAACATTCCTGATCATCTGATGTGTTGTGTGTATTCTTTGAGATCATCTCATGATCTTTTTTTAGTTGCAGTCACACTTGGATAGTTCAATGCAGTTTTCAATTGCCAGATTAGCTTTTAACATCGGCTTTTGCCATAAAATAAAATCAAAAGTAGCAGAAAAGTTACTTATTGCCTTCAGAATTTGTAGCTTTACTTTTGTTTATAGGACAAAAATATTTCCTAATCAAGGTATAAGGACCACTGTCAGGTGTAAATGAAGTGAGCAGGATTCTTTTATTTATTCATTTTCATTTTTTAAGAGTAAGCCTTTGTTTCAACTATGGTAATAATAACGCTAACTAAACCACTGATGGATCCACTTTACTTACAGTCTCCGGGTCTTGAGGTTGCTCTAGGAAGGCGGAGAACTCCAGCATTCGCAGCTTGGAGCTGGCAATACTTCGACCCTGCCAAGGGGGGGCACCAGGAGACATGGACAGCCCCTGTGTGTTATCATAAACTGCAGAAGGAAAGGCCGCAACCATGTGAACATGTCGTTTGACTGTGACTTGAGTAAAAGTTGATAATGCAGCAAAATTGCTGCGATTTGTGTGAGCATTATGCAAGCTCTTTATGATGAGCTGGGTTGTCTCGGCACTTTGCTGACACGACAGCCTTCTGTCAACACCCACCTGTTATCGGGGCAGGGCCAGACGCTTGCATGGCATAGCTCTGTTGGGAAAAGGGCTTAATGCTGGAGAGAAGAGACAGACAAGAGAGGGGGAGAGACATTATGCACCGTCTTGGCCTCATGACCCCTTCTCATTTACTAATTGGAGCACCTGACCTCTAAAGACGCAGGAGCTAGAGTGGTATGCTGAATGTCAGGCAGCTGAAGACTTTTCTTTATAATTGCACTGATGTGTTTTCATTTGCTTTGAGATGAATTCCCCAGGTGAAATTTATCTGATGGTTAATAAACTTATAGCATGAGAAACTAATGATAGACAGCAACTACTTACTCTTCATGGCTTCCTGGCTGTGCTGGAAGTGCCCCGTGCCAAAACTTACAAAACAGAAAGAAGGGAAAGTACATTAAATTGTTGCATCATACCAGTAATCCTCATACTGAGGTGCTTATTATGTATTCAAGATGTAAGCCTGAGCTGACAAGTGCTTCTTAAAAGAAATCAAGCTTCCTTATTCACAATTGAAAGGTAAAAATTGTAAGCAGACAATCTGAATTCACCAAATAACTCGCCTACCAGAATATGATATACATGTACGAGTATATGATTTTTAAAACATTTGGATTAAACCCACAGAATCCTTGATGGATTCTGTGCTACTGCTCAGGGTTTTAGGAAGACGTGAAGACTCACCCCACCACTAGTGGGGTAAGCTGGCCGAGACAGGCCCTGGAGAGCCATCTTGTTCTGGAAGGCTGTGGGCGATATGATCTGGGCTGATGACATGGTGGCCATGCTCTGGAGGGCCTTGTCTTTGGCAGCCTGATCCTACAGAGACAGAAGACGAGAGAGCGAGAGTAAGATTAAACAGACAGTAGAAAGCAAAAGGACAGCACTCATCAGACTCCATTTAAGTCTGCGTCCTACTTCTCCACTAACACAAGCAGAGCCCTAAAAGGGGAAATGAAAGGCAGAGGCCAGCTTGCATCATCGGTGAATCCCTGCCAGTCAGAGAGCTGCAGAGAAGGTGATATTACAGTCAAGGACCTTTAGGTCAAGAGTTAAGTTTATTGCTTTGGCAGGGGCAAGCCAGTGATGACAACTAGCTTCTGTTAGAGGTCATACTTTAAGTCACTGCAGGCAACGGGGTGATATGTTGATATATGTTGTACATATATTTATTAGTTTCAGGTTGGCCATTCTTGTATTTTGCTCGTTTGTGTTGTTGTGTTTGCACATCTCTGTTGCTTGTGGGGCTCGCACACAAGAATTTCACTCGCATGTGCTGTGCCAGTGTGCCTGCACATGTGATGTGACAATAAAAAGTGATTTGATTTGATTTGATTTGCTTACCATAACAATCCCAGAACTGGTAAATTCTAATGTCACAAAAAGGATTTTTTAAAAAGAGATAAAGGACAAAATGTTTAAACTATGAGGAATACTGTAAAGTGATATCGCTCTTGTTTTTGAATCCACTCCTTCAGCAGTCCGCAGACCACAGAGGACTACAAGCACTTGCCGCCAAGCCCAAATGGGCAAGGCCACGGGGTGCATTCTTCTTCCCAGAACTGGCTAACACAAGGGCATAGCTGAAATATGGGGGGTACATGTGGCAGGGATCTCAGTTACACCAAAGACGCATTTAAAAAAGGCCTGTCACAGGGGCCAACCCTGTGACCAGCGCAGAGCCCTGCCAGCTGAACCCTCGTGGCTACCATCCAAGGCGAGGAAGAGTCCTGTTGCCTGCTGTGACTGCGACTATGCGAGCGCATGCGGATGAGAAATGCAAACTGAGAAAGTACTGGGGGGACAGGGATGTGTAAATGCTCAGCGTACCACTCGGAACACTTTTATTGTGGCACTTAATAAATGTAATACCTGGCAGTAATAATGCAGGGATTCATATATTTCCTGAAAACTGTGTTTGGATCATCATATTCACAGGCGTGCACAGAAAGCCTCGGGCTTTGGGGAAACATGTTCACATTTCACTGAAATGTGCCAGCATCGCATTTAAAACCGGCACCAATTAGAGGGTGCAATTAAGATAGCTGGTCATTTGTGTATTTGTTTTAAAGGAATGTGAACGGCAGCGCTTTTTTCTTCAGTATGAAAGAAAATAATATAGGGTAATTATATTTTCACCCCTTTTCCATCTGTTACTGCTCAAGCTGATTAATATCACCGCATTAACGGCACCTCAGTTCTGATACTTTGGTCTGATTATAGCCTGAAGTCAAATCTAGCAGTAATAGTGATAATAACAACATCTTGAATAGTCAAAAGCATTTTGAGAATGTATAAAAATAGTTTGACTCACGTAGCGTACCTTCAGCTTCACCTGGATCTCCCTGGCCTTCCGTCGAGCTAGAACCTGGATATGACTAGACACCTGGAAAGCACAGACAACAAAAACAACTGAATGTAATAAACCACAAAAACGGTCTGTTTACATGGTTTTCCCACTGGTCGAGCTTCCTCGCACAGTTTAAAAGACAAAGGCAGGTGAACTGGAAACTCTGGCCAAAGGTGTACATGTTTGACCGCGTGGCAACTACGAGCTATTCTTTTTCTAATCCACGGACGATCAGCAACTTTAAAAAACGGTGTTAATTTAAACCTAAGGTCAACTAATATTAATTACTATTACATGTCCAGTAGTCAGAGACAAACATTATCATCCATCTGAAGTTGTTTTCAAGCCACATGTGCATCACTATAAGTGATCCCTTTCACGTTGTCACTGTTATTTGATAGGAAATGTATGGTATATCCAGGGGTTAAATTAGGATTTATGAGATTTATGGTTTATGAGAAAAGTGAACCATTGTCCACTGAGTTTAGTGCCTAGGAGTTTATTAAAGTAGTTACTTTTTTCTTCTGGGATACTCAGAGTTGCAAAGACTGTTCCTGGGAAGATTTGTTGCAGCTAAAATTTTATGTGTTATTTTTCAGTCCTGTTTTCTCTTGGTGTGTTTAAAAAAATGTATTTATGTACAGTGCTTTCTGGTTAAACAGCCTTTTAAATGAGGAACACTGAAATCTGTAAAGCCCGGTGAAAAGTATCAACATTTATTTTCTTTTTCCGGGAATTCTGACATTCCAGGTGTGCATATAAAGAAAAGATACCACTTAGCAAAAGTGGTATCTAAAGTAAACCTATAGGCTGAACATAGATTTCTTAACCACCTGTCTGTTGCCTTATTTTTTATATACTTAAATGATTAGATAGGTTTCATACTCACAGCAATATCACTTTTGCAAATGATACTGCATTTATGGTGCAAAACTGAAATTCCTTCAGTAATTGAACACTTTTAAAGAATAATGATTCTCTAGAGGAAATAATAATAATAATAATAATTAAAACTTAGCTACAGTTGTGATGGATCAATCCTGAGCACAATCCATGTTTTCCCAATGATCTCACTGTAGGAACTGAATACATGCGTAGCACAGCTGTCTGATGTGCACAAACCCCCCCCCCCAAAAAACCACACAGTTTGGATATGTAAGACCAAAATGAAACCCCAGAGGACAAATGTGCCACTTACTCAAATTGTGCACAGCTCCTTTTCTCACTTTGGAGATAGAATTAGCTATTATTAATCTCTGGCTCTCCTCCACAGTGTGTCTTTTGTCCTGTCTTCCCCCCTTTCACCACCAAATGGTGGCAGCAGATGGCTGTCCCTCTCTGATTCTGGTTGTTCCTGTTAAAATGATTTTTCCCTTCCCACTGTCACCAAGTGCTTGCTCATAGGGGGTCATCTGATTACTGGGGTTTTCTCTATACTATTTTAGGGTCTTTACCATATGAAGCATCTTGAGGTGACTGTTGTTGTATTTTGATGCTACATAAAGAAATTGGATTTAACTGAATTGTTTAACCTGCTGCTGTGTGTTACTGAAGTCAAAGAAAAAAGAAGTTTTGATCTGTCTGCGGTGGTGCATGAGACAGTGTCTAAAAGCAGATCTCAAGAGTTGGATGTATGTTTGTAACGCAGAGCTTTGGTGTGCGTAGCTGCTTTAACAACAATGTGGTATAAATGCTTTGCATTTTGGGCCTCTGCCACATGGAGATGCTTACATGGATTCAAATGTTTTATTCCCTTCATTCACTAATAAACAAAAACTATAAAACAAGAAAAAAAACAGTGATAGACATGTAACTGAAATGTATATACTTTAATAAAACGATAAGTAAAAAGTGTACAAACTACACACTAGTTCAAGTTTCAGTTTTTAAGTTATGACCTGTTAAACAAACTCATTGATAACTAATTTGCTTTTATGTATTTTTATTGAAACACTGTCATTTTCATCCCATTTCTCGCTTGAATTCTATAATTATGGGGTCTATAGTCTTATGTAGTCGTTCTGGAGAACAGCAGTCAGTTTGCCACAGATAAACCAGCAGGTGTCCCTCTCTGCCTCCAACCTGTCTTACTACTCATCTCTGATCTACCACTGCCCCTCCTTCTGTTTCCATCTCTAATCATCTCTTTTCATTCCCACAGTGTCTCCGACAGATGACTTAGCAGAGACCCTTTCTCTCCACATCCATCACAGCCCCATACATCAGTTCTTCCATATCAGATACCGGACTGAGGATTGAGTTCCAAATCCCTCCACGTCCTGCCTCAGTTTCCCATCCAGACCACTGTTTTCCCCAGCTTCGTTTCCCTACTAACAAGCACCAGATCCACAAGGTGGTGAAGATACAACACCGACACATGATCTTATAGCATCTGTGCATTGGGCCACGGCCCTAAATCAATCATCATCTCCAGCCCTCCAGGGATTGAGGGTTCAGTGGGGGGGGATGTATAGGGTGTTGGCGCATCACTCAACAGGAGTGGATTTTCTGAAGGGGTTCAAAAATAGAGGCTGCTACAAATGGTATTTGCAGAGAACTCACCTGCTTCCTGGTCCGCGTTTTCCCTGTGCGAAGTTTGATGTATCGTGCAATCAACTCATTTCTTCCTGCAAGGGTCCAAAAAGAGAGAGAGAAAAAAACATATTTTACTTTTTAATTACAAGGACCAGTTACTGGAAATTTTACAGAGGTTTGAAACAGATCTAACTCATCATTGCAATCGTACTGATGGACATGAATTGATTGTCGCGGCTTCTTTGTTAGGAAAACTGAAACAATTGAATAGATAAGGCAAGACAATCTCTGTTTTACGTGTTCACATATCAGGAATATAATCAGCAAAATGAATAGCTTGAAACAGATTTGCCTGAGTGTGCACATTGTTGTAAGCATTTAGATGGCTGTACGTATAGAGAACTTTGCAAACACACGTGCCCAAAGTAACCACAAGGCTGTCAAATGTGTCAACGCTGAAGGCAGAAAGTGTAAGTATATCGCTAAGTTTACATGTCTGCCTGTGAGAGAGCTTGCATCAGTCCCGGGGTGACCCCCCCCCAGTATACGCTGAGCTCATATCCCCACAGTGTGTGCCTGTGCTCTGCCACTGCTGACAGACAGGTCCAATTGGCAGAGCAGGTGGAGGCTGCAGCCATGCGATCCTCAGACCGGACTCAGGACAGACACGACACAGGCCACTGACCAAAGGGGGTGGGTCTGGTGAGGCTGTAAGACAGCTGGTGTGTGTGTCAATGTTTATGGAATATGCTTTTACGCCTGCAGTAAATTTTGAGCATCCAAATTCCACAGTTGCTATAGAGGCCAACAATCACGTGGTTTCTTTAACTCATCTTCCAAATTAAAACTGCAGTGTAAGGCCTAAAATGAAAAATGCAGCCTTCGTTTGTTGTTGCTACTATAAGTGAAGGTTTTACAGGAAATGGTTCAACTTGTGTGTTTGTGTGTTTCTGTCATACAAATGTACACTTTGATTATAGTCATTTGTTGGGCAAAAATTCCACATATTACCTGGCTGCAATTTCTCAACCATGTGACTCTTTTGTAAGTGTAAATGATCACAAAATAACCAGTTTAATCCAGTTTAATGTCAACGTGGGTGCTAGGAAATTCGAAGAGGCTTTTTCATAATTGATTATTCAAGGGAGCAATTAGAAACATATTTATTAATGGAAACCCTGCAGCAACACATTCACATTATTTTAGGCACTACGAAAAAACGAGGACACAGACAAACTCCCCGGATCACTCACATACTGAGTGAATCACTCTCGAAGGACCTCTCGTGCACCCACGCAAACTCACAAAAATATACACAACCAGTCACACAGGAGTTTGCTAGTCTTTGCACCACCTCTTAAACACGGTCATTTTTCCCCTGGCACCACATCTCCATGTGAATTAACACACGGATCAGTCACGACACACAACCTGGTATAAACCCGTCAGATTTTCCCCTCACATAGTGATGTTTGGGTCAGACCTCACAACGCTACTCAAACCGGCCAATCAGATGACTCTGAATGATGAAAAAATGGAAACCTAACACCTGGCTCAAGCCCCATCAAACATTTTGTCAGCCAGTAAAAGTGATCAGATTTTGTGCGGAATTCAAAACAGTTTCTACTCGGAGATCATGGTAAACTTAGATCCCACCCAAGCAGTTCACTCAGACATGAATTTCCACCTAATGCTTTTCGAAAGCACGTGTTAACGAAGGTTTTGCTGCTAAATATACAAACAGACAACCTTTCAACCAGACATCTGCCACTTGTAAAGCGCTTTCTTGAAACCTCAAATAGATAATTATAACGTATTACAACCCACGTTGTGTTCTGGATGGAGAGCTTTGATGCACTGATTAACTATCAGTTAAATCAAAACTAGAATTACATTTCATCACAAGTTCTTGTCTTGGTTTCACCATTTGCACCATCACTCTCACTCTACTCAAAGCTCTCGAACCAGCGCAGAACACCATTCCAAGAAGTCAGACATTGAGTAACACCAACTGGCAGACTAACCAGTTTAAAACAAGCCATCCGTTTTGTCTGGGTCTGCTTTTGTAGTAAGTTTATAGTTTTTTACTCCAAGTCAGTTTAAAAAACTGACTCTGTGACGGCATGTGTTTCTTGCCCCAGGAGACTTGTGTTATATTTCCCGACCTCAGCAATCCAACTGTAGTAAAATACTAAGCAGTGAGAGATTGGGTCGAGCACAAGCAAAGGTTTGATGGCCTTACTGCAAAAACTCAAAGGCAGATCTATGATTTCTATGTATATATATTCATATTCTTGTATTCAGGTATTTGAGCCAGGACATTCATTGCCACTGATTACGTCAGACATCGCTTGAAAACAAAACAGTTAGCAACTAAAGCAACTTAGGCAACTTGAGGCCAAGCTTGACTTTGTTGGCTGCCTGAACCAACTCAAATAGCTATAAATGACTTAAACTTAGATCAGCTTGATGAAACGCTTTTGGAAATGTGGGACTCACAAATTCCTACTGCACAAAAAATAAAATAAAATAAAATAAAACAATGAGCAACCTATAGGTCTATGGTGCCACTGAGGAATTAACAATAAAATATATTATTCCTCCTTTCCCACTAGAAAAACATGTGGAAGACTTTACTGATCTGGTGGTCTGAGTCAAAAGGACTACAGTTCATGTAAAAACTCTAAAAGTGTTACACATTATATAACACGGTTGAAATATGCAGAAAATGTGTTTTCTTAACGTGCTGCTATGGTCAAGGTATAAGGACATGAATTAGAATAAATGAGAGTCGGTTTGGAGAGTAAAAGAGGAAAAAATGGTCGATATTATTCTGCCTAAAGCTTCAGGCCCCTGAAACACATACACACTCACACACACATTCAGTATTATCCAACTGTAGGACTGCTTTTGTATAAGGCTTTTGTGGACTAAACCCTGCTCCAAAATGCTTTGCACTCCAGTTTATACACACAACCACACAAGTCGATATAGACATATACTGGCACACACACACACACACACACACACACACACACACACACACACACACACACACACACACACACTCCAGCCCCAGCTGCGGCATTCATTCCGTCTCAATCTTATTTTCCTTTCAGGGCTGTAACTCCTCAACCGTTTAGTGTTTATCAGGAGGTGCACTCGCTGGCCGATTGTTTGAGCCCCTAAATGCATATTTCTTTAATTCCCCAGGGATTAAGAAAGTGTTCCACATTTCCTTGCAATCAAACTCTTGAAAAGACGAACACAGAGCTTTGTCAAAGTCCTCACAGTACTTGACCTCAAATGAACATTAAGTTGCCTGCATTGAGTTCCTCACATTACAGCAGCAAGTTCTTCCAGTTCCCACCGATTTATCTTCAGTGTACAGTAAGATGTACGTTGCATATCCAATAGGGATTTTCAAAGTAGCAGACACAGATGTGTGAGCATGTCTCCACAGATGAATGCAGTTCTTCAATTTTGTCATTTTTCTCGCCAGATTTTTTGAACCTTTGTCATGCCCTGAATGTAAGTTGTTGTAAAACTTGATCAACCTGTAAAGTGCCATTCTTAGAGCAAGCAAAAGACAGTGAGGTTAGAGCTGTAGCTCTAACCTAGAGCTGTAGCTTCCTGAAAGGCTGTATGGTTAAAAAAAAACAAAAAAAACAACAGCTCCTAAGAGCTATTGTTTTTCTGTTCTATAGTAAAGTGAAACAATTTAACAATTCAATTCAAAATTGAATGATTTCAAAATTATTCTGTCACCATAGCGATGGACAGTATGACAATATTGTATGTATTCCAAGCGATACACAACGTCATTAAGGAGCCGTCAAACACACTTCGCCTCATGCTCACATATCAGATGCCCTGCCACTCCTAGTGTGCTTGGGGAAGGGCCCCTCAAAAATACCCTCCAACACACCCATGAGATCAGAGAGGCGACTCAGTCACACAGCGATGAGATCATGATATCCAATGGGACCAGCACAGACAGAGAACCAGTGCCAGCCAAGGCTGCAGGAAAGTCAGTAGGAACATTATACCATCACCCAGTGGTCAGCGGTCTGATGTTGTTTATCACACTGCCTGCAGTCACGGACTCGTCTAAGGGGGAATCTGATTCTGGAAACATTTCTTAAGGGTATGAAAAGTGATGTAGAAGAAGCCAAGTCAGGGTTTTACTGCGCTCAAGATATACTGCTGGGCTTTGCAATGTAGGAAAAAGTTTATAATAATATCACCACCATATGAGTGAGGGAAAAGTGTAAGTTAGAAGAGCTTCTATAAAGCTGTAATAACATTACTATAAAAAAAATCATCTATAACATTATTTCACACTTGGACCACCATTCAAAGAGACACACCTGTTAACTGTTAACAAGACAACTGAATGGTTAGTGGAAGGTTAATGTATACTTTGTTAGTTGCGTAATATTTTTTGAATAAGCCAAAGTAAAATGTATTTACAACATCCAACATGTACTGCAACAATACCACAAGTAAAAATCGCGTGGTCAGCAAACAAGATGTGTGACATGATCCAGCTTTTTCACTTCAGATAAGAATTTTGACACCTCATTTTAGGGCACTGGCCAATACTGAGTCACTGGGTTGTGACTCGGTGTTCTCTTTTCCTCCAATTTAAAGTTATAATGTCACTAGTGTCGTGCCTTGTCATATCGCCCGTGATTATACAGGTATAAATGTTTATGTGATGTCATATTGTGATATCATTGCTATAGGAAATATATTACCCACCTCTGAATGTGACAGTCCTTACAGAACCTTCAAGGCATAGTAATATTACATAGAAAAGCATGTACCCCCTCACAGCAATCTGATTTGTCATTTATATAACAGTTAACTTACAACGGTGACAAGTGGTTACATTTCAGCAAAGTAGAGTTATAAGTTATGAATGTTGCACATCTGATTTCGTATTTTTAGAACATGTACACTTTTTGTATGCCAAATGCTAATCAAATTAGTTGTTTGGATTATCAAACTAATAGTTGGGAGGTGGGTTTCAAATAAAATACTGGTGTTGAAATAAAGTTATTTTAAAAGAAACATTTCTATTTGTATAAAAGAAGCATAAAAACAGCTGCCCCTGTTCCAGCCTGTAGACAATTGAAAACATCTCTTAACTGTATTCAGTAATGGAGAAAAAAAAAGTCATGCAAGACGTTAGAAAAGCTGTTGCCTTCTTTTGTCTTTTGTCTTCTCCTCTTCCTCCTCAGGCCTGTTGATAAAGATCAGGGAAAAGTGGACGGGTTTTGTAAAGTTCTGTCAAAGTCAACCGCCGGGCCTGGCTGGTAGTAAAATTCATAAATTTGCCCTTCAGAGATGCAGATGCAGTTATAACTGGCCCGGTCTGATCTCACTCCCTCTGCTTTTCAGTGTTTCTCTCTACCCAGTGCATTCATGACATTACCATATAGACACCGACTGGTGTGCTGGGTCCTGCATGGACTGTTTTGACATTTTCTTTTATCTATTATATATGTATATATATGTGTAAATAAATAACCCTTTTTGCATAAAGTCCTATGGATATCCATACCACATTAACTGATACACATAAAACAATGTGTGAAATATCCATACACTACGCTGTGTTGCATCTTTGCCATATTTAAGCGTTAATAACAATAGTAATAATAACTGTTTAGAAATTCCTATGATACTCTCCAAAGACACATCTGTATTTGATGTGTCTTTGTATTTGTATCTGACCTTTGTATTTGTGTGTTTCTATGAGTTTCTATGTGTCATGCATACTTCCAAAAACCAAACTGTCCTATCACAGTAGTCGACTAGTCGACTAGTCACGATTACCTTGACTATCAAAATCGTCGACGACTCATTTAATAGTCGACGCGTCGTTTGAAGCTTTGTAAGATCACAAAAGACGCAGGAAAAAGTAGTAGAATTTAAGAGTGTAATAACGGACTGAAACCGAAGATGGCAGCACTGCATGTACAAGGATGCCAGCTGCCGTTAAACCCCGAAGAAGAAGAAGCTTTGTCCCAGAATTCATAGCGCAGCTCAGCTCAGTTTCCAACAATGGCGGCAGCTAGTTAGTTTTAATATTACTCTTATTATTCTTTCTGGGTCACAAAATAAACGTTTAACATATTTTCAGGCGAGAATGTAGCTGTGTAAACCTCAAATATCTGCTCAGTTTATCAGGACACCACATATTTTCAAAAGCGCTCCGACGTTTTCGGAGACGTCTGTTACCCACTAGCTCGATAGCTAGCCGGGGGCTAGGCTCACTAGAGCCGTGAGAACACCGGACTCCCCGCAAATCGTTTTCAAACTCCCCACGGTCTTTTGCTACTCAGGTTAAACATATATAAGTCACTTAGATAACTTAAAAACGTTATTGTTTGGCTTTTTTTTTTAAAGTTCTGGGGTAAATCGGTTTGGCTGAGATTAAAGTTATAGTTTTACACAACTGAATAAACGTCAAGCAGACAGCTGATTATCAGAAGTGTGAGATGCTCGAGAATATACTCCAGTGTCCTGTTATATTTTAGATAGCAAGGAGTTTATTAAACTTCACCGAAACAATCTGCAAATTTCATTAAAATTTAATAAACTATCATATTGTCTTTATTTTTAGTTGGCACATACCTTAAACACTTAAAGCTGTAAGCTAATGATAGTTATATAAGAGCAGATGCTGCTGGTGTAATAAGCTGTACGTTTTACGTCCAATGGATGATGATCTGATTAGTCACTAATTGCAAAAATAATCGGTGACTAGTCGACTATCAAAATAATCGTTTGTGGCAGCCCTATATCAGAGTAACTTCCATGATCAGACTAGAGCAGAGGCGTGAAGATCTAACAGATTTCAAATCCACTAGTGTCTTAAGAGTTGCTATGACTTACGCAGGGAAGTGTGTGTGTAATTTTGCAGGCACATCTTTCTACTTGTTTCTTTCAACCTTGTAGATCTGAAAAGATTAAATAAAGTGGCAGAGGCAACCCTGTTGCATGGATGGTGCTGCTCACCATATCTTACTGGTTGCACTCTGAGACAGAGAGAGAAGTCATTGGTGAAAAAAAAGGCGAGAGAGTAGTGTGTAAGATTCCAGAAGTCAGCAAAGGGGGGGTGTCTCCGGACAGCATCAAATCCCATGACAGCCTTAAACCTGGAGTAAAGACTCCAGATTTCTCATGAGAACCTTCCATGTCATCCTATCATCATCCTATCATCACTAAGGTTTGGGTGTCTCCCATAAATGATTCATATGCAATGTAATTGCAGGAAAAATATATCCACAAACACTTGTGTGGCAGTATACTATTATCAGTTCATTAAGGTGATTAAATAAATGACTTTCTATTATTTCTAAATTATTTTCAGGTTAAACAAATAATGTCACTAATTCAAAATCTGGACTGCTACAAAAAAAACCCTAAGTAAATAAAAAAACACATTATTCATTTTTCCAAACGATGGCACTATGTCTGTATCAGTGTCTTCATTTCACCTCTACCTACATATATGATCTCACTTCTTCAAGCAGGCAACTGAGTCAGAGCTACTGAAGGAAACCACTTGAAAACACAGGCCTTCAGCTTCCTCAAAGGTCACCGGGTCAACACTGCTGGTGAATCTCTCACTTTACTGCCACAGTCTGGACCTAGGTGAGGACTCGCTGTTAGCTTTCCACTGACCTTTACCGTTATGTTCATTAGGAGCACGACTTGAGACAAAAACACGTTTGCATCGCCTGACAAAAAGCGACAATGGGCTGACACGTTGCACAAGCCAAGCGCGGTGGGAGCATGATTCACTGTGTGGGTATTCTTTGTTCTGAACTGACAGAAAGAATATGTCACTACTGTCGGGAGCTTTGTTGAGTTTATCCACTTCACTAACACAGACTTTTTTTTTTCCAAAGAGGAAATAAGACACGTCAAAATGTGAGAAAAGTGCTCCCTACACAGATGTTATGAAATCCAGAATGACAAAACCAAACAGCTGCATAAAACTTTGTGTGACGCAAGAGATAATAAAAAAGAGATAATGCTGCTAAATTTAAAAAAGGAAGGTATTAAAAAGACATCATTAAAAGAAAACAATTACATTTGCAAAAGCAGCACATAAATTAGCGTGGCAGATATATGGCCACAAATAAACGGGGGGAGATAATCATATTTCCAGAGCTACATTCTTTTAGTGAGAGCTGTCAGCACATTTTGGGACTTTCTTTCCATTATTGCAGCATGGGGCCTTCGTTCTGACCACGGGGCACATCGCTTGCTGAGAGCCACACAAGGCAGGAAATGTTTTCCTTGGCAGATGCATGTCGAATTACTGCTGAAGCACATAACCGCCACAATTTCCGTGACACCGTCCCTAATAAGCAAGCTAATACGTCTGTTGAGTAATGGGCACGGGGGCCGGGGCAATACATGGTATTATGGGAAAAAATGTGGCGCGTATATGCAGAGTATGCAGTGAAAAAGCTTTTATTCGATTTAGGAATTTACAATGCAGAAGGTGATCCAAACACTCTGCTTCTGTTTTGCCTGCCTGGAGACTCAATATCATATTGTTTAGCAAAGAATGGCATTCATTCTTCGAAGTGGAATTCAACCTGAAATTCGGAGCATGTCGTCCTCAGCCAACAGACACACAGTTATTTTGCTAACAGTTTGTTTTGTCTATGTATCCATATTTAACCTGCACTAGACAACTACAGTAAATCACATTTCTAAAAGCATTAAGTCATGGATTTACTATTTCATGTATGCCTTTAGAGATATTCTAAGTTGATATTTGATTTAGCTACCTGATTAAAGACCACCCATCTGCGCTTTAACAACATTAACGACACTAAAGACCTTCAAAGTGGCTTTGCATCGATTGTGGTTGCTTGAATAACTTGAGTTGTTGGCCACCGGTGACCTCGGGGATGGCGATAAAAGGGGAGCTGCAGGGGCTGCAAAGGCTTTAAGGGACGGGCTGCTCTTTCTGTTTAGAGGCAATGGGGGCAAAGTGGGCCATGCATGGGCTCAGTCCTGCCTCATTTCTCAAGTCATAAATCCGGATTTGCCACAAGGCTGTCAGGTTGAACTCAGGGAACAGCTGGAGGCGAAATGAAAGGCGGCTACACCAGCAGACACGAGAGAGAGAGAGAAAAGCGGTTGTTCATTAAGAACGAAAAGAGACTGAGACTAAAAGATATGAGGGCGGTAAATCAGAGATAGCAGAAAAACAGAATATGACTTCTACCTAAAATGAAACTGACAGATATACGCACAGCTGAGACAGGTGTGAGAGAGTTGTGCCGTGCATCGAGGCCATACACGACACCGCTGCCCACCTTGGTGTTTATTTGTCCACCCCTCCTCCCCCCTCCAGGCGCTCAAAGGGTAAACGTCTATTCTGGTTTAGGGTTACAGCCAAGCTGCCTTGAACCCCCGGGCTTCAAGCGTGCATGCCATTCTTGGCAAGCCGACGCACTCCCTGGCACGCATCACCTGCCCCTGACCCCCACAGGGAGGAAGGGGTCCCTCAGTGCTTTCCTTGACAAAAAAAAACCCCTAACCCCACATCTTTGCTGATCCAGTCCTCCCCCACCCCTCGCCACGGCCCCGTGACACAGAGTGACACACCTGCCCCTCTCTCATGCCCTACTCCAACTATTATTACAGGCTTTATAAGGGTTTAAGTGATGATCAGAGGATGGCCATGACCTCAATAGGTCACCAAGCTAGGCCAGGCAAAGCTAACAGTTAAAGGAGCTGTCTGGCACGGTGACAAAACAAGGCGATGACAGAGTCTGTCTGAAAGCACCACTACCTCTGGCTGCTCTGTTTTCCACCTACCAGATCTACTATCAAACAGTCACTCAGGGGGCCAAACCATCTGTCGCCAAACATCTTTCAGCAAAATGCTGTAAAGGCATGTCACCTCACCTTCCCAACACCTGTTTGGGAATGACATTTTCCACACATTCATTATCGAAAGACCTGCAGTGTAGTTATGTAGCAACTACAAACTAAAGACGACTATTTTAGGGTTGAATTTGGGATGTTAGATTTCATATATGAAGATGAAATGTAGGGCTTCTTTTTTGAAATTTTGTGCTGGTGCTATAGAGCCATTTCGCCACTCTCACATGCAAGACCCATAAAAACTGAAAAGCTGCTACCACATCTCAGTGTGTTCGATATTTCATACTGTTTTTAAGCATCCCTATTACCTCTACAGTAACTTCGCATTTACCATACTGATAGGATGCACCATTCTATGCAAGCTCAGAATTTTTTAAATATAGCCAGGACTCAAGGTCTGAAGGTTTCTGGTTATCTGTCATATAACAGGAGGAAGAAGTACATCAAAGCATGAAATATTTCCTGTATCCACTTGGTGGCCCTATGATAATTGCCAAACACTGATATGTAGATGTGTTCGAAACCTAGCTGTCAAAGGCCACGTGGCACGGTACGCCCTAGACAGGTTGCCAGTCTGTCGCAGAGCAACTATTCATGCTCACATTCACTCCTAAGGGCATTTTTGGATCACCAGTTAACCTAAACCCATGCATGTATATGCAAACACATATCTAAAAATGTCACTGGCCCTAATTTAAGCAGATATACAGTTCAGTTTATAATGAGGCGTGTGTGGGGGTGAATATTTATCTCTTTTTGCCCCACAACAAGTTATAAAGGTTTGGAAGTATTCAAAGAGGCTCACAGGTGGATTTTCACAATAGTCCAGTTACAAGAAATCATTATGTTACTGACAAACCAGCAATGAACACATTAATTTCTCACAGTTTTGAATGCATCAGAAAAGTTAACTGTATATTAATCAATATATTATTCAAACAGCACATTTAGCACAGTCAAAGAATTTGGATCCCACCTCAGCTGTCTTTTCTGTTGAGGCAAAATCTAATTCATGGAGATACCTTCACACTATTTGCTTTATATGCCATGACCAACATTTGTGTTGTGAATGTAAAAAAAATAAAATCATTCTTAATTTATAAATGTAATACTTTAACACTCTTGCTACGGATGTCAAATGCATCTTACATCATGAGCCACATACAGCTCACTTTGATCTTAAGTGGCAAGACCAGTAAAAATCCCCTTTCTTTCAGTGTAAAGTAATTTAATCCCTGAGAAATGTCAATATGAGAAAAAGAAATGTAATTTCATCTCAGTTTTTTTAAATGCTAAAGAAATGCTGCAGAAATCTTTGGACCTAAATCTTGAGAAATAAATGTGTACAATTAAAGAAAAGGTTCGTTGCCCAGACTGTTCTGTATTTATAAAGCAGAAGGTTTTTGTTGTTGCCGGAGTCTTTGCCAGGCTGATTAAGTTCCCAGGGCCTTATGTTTGACACCCCTAGTCTATAATATAAAATGGTCAGCTGTGACATGCCAATTTCTGAGTGTCTAAGTAAGCCAAATGATTTGCATGGTTGTCAAGAGTCAAGAGTGCATATATATATATATAGCAAGTGAATATGGCTTAACCCTTTAAAGCCTCAACTGTGAATTAATTGTCATAAAATTCTTTTTTTGGGGGAAGTGATTATTAAACTTTCTGACAAATTTAAAAAATCATCCATTTCTATATATATGTTTTAATTTGTGTCATATTTGCTACATCCAGCATTTTTTTTTTTGCAGTTTAGCACTTGAAAACATATTATAGAGTTGTAGGTTTTTTTGGTAGAGAAAAGAACAAAAACACACACCAATGATGTAGAAGTCTTAACAACTCATAAAGACTCTGTGTATCAAATATGATACACTATGCATTAAGGACCTGTGTGTCTGAAAGTGTAACATATTGTTAAATCAAATTGGAGACTTCTTGACTTGTTTAATTTAAGGAGAATTATCCTCAACCCTGGTTCACATGAGAACATCATCCTGTCCTTCACAGGGAGAGTAGACTATAGAGATGGGCGTACCGTACATCTTGCCCTCATCTGAGAGGATGATCTTCCTACGGCCACAGGGTGGGTAGATGGCCAGGGCTTCCTGGAAGCTCTGCTCGATGTCAGGGCTCCACACACCCTCGGCATCATTCTCTAGGGGTTTGTCGAGTCCGTCCCCCAGCTCCTCACTCCCACCCCTGGGGGAGGGAGCTGGCACCCACTCTGCAGACGTGGTGGGATGACAGAGAGAGGACCACAGAGCGAGTGGTAGAGGGTCTGAGCTTTGTGGTAGATGGACGTGGAAGGAGATCGAGGTGTCCGCAGGGAGCAAATCTGTCTGTATGAACTGCACAGGTGTGATGGTGATGCTGCGTCTGGATGTGGCAGGACAGAAAAGAAAGGCAGAAGAGGAAAAAATTGAAGTGGTGCTCTGTCAGTTTACACAAAATGTTTTAATGATTTTACATTATTTCCAAAATAGTGTGTAGATAACAATAGTGTTTTTTGTTATCTAACAAGGACAACCACTTATATGTATGCTTTTAAACGTTTGATATCATTTGTGCTGTTACTAAAACAGCAACAATAGAACATTTCCTATGATAAGCATTTCACAAAACCAATGACTGTTATTAACTAACATTTTATAATTTTATCATTTATTCAGCTTATTTGGTCAGCAGCTACAACAGTTACCACACACAGCCTGTAAAGACCATTATTCAAAATCTTAGTTCTTTCATTTAGAAGCAGGGGTTAAAATGGACTTCGGTGCGTTGGGGAACCTGAAGATCAGGTGTAGCAATGCAGAATTAACCAGAAAAGAGTCACATAATAATTTGTTTTGTGCATTCCAGTACAATGTTCTTTGTGTACAGAATGTGATCAGCTGATTTGTGTTGCTACTCCGACATCACTGCTCTTTGTGGATTTTGACAACTGATATAAGCAGATCTTAAGTGAGCTACATGGCAGATTTCGATCACCTAGACACTACAAAGTTAGTATAAAAGGTAGCCTGGACTAAAGTGCCTGGTAACCAGTGAATAACACAAAACTAGTAACAACTTATTTTTCATGACATTTCACAAAAACACAAAAACACAAAAACACAATATCCAATATCGGAATTAAAACTAATAAATCAGGACAATAAAATTGAAAGATTAGGAAAATATACTAGCTGAGCAGCTACACCTGTCCTTTCCTCTCCTTTTTTTTTGGGGGGGGGGGGGGGGGGGGGGGTCTCTCCCTGGGAGAAACTGTACATTTAGCTCACAGAAACATTTTGTGACAAATTTTTGGAGCTGTTTGAAAAGCTGCAGTTTGAAACTACACGGCACCTTTAAAAAACTTTTTTTAATTGCATTTTAACATTTCTATTCTGTTTCTGCTCGCTTTTTTTCAGTAGCTAACTTATGCTTAAGTACTAAATGTTGATTTACAACAGCATCATCAACAGATCACAGGGATGGAGAGCAAAAGGGATATGCTGAAGATGTAAGGGGCAGTGGGATGTTATTATTTTCTTAATACTGAGCAAATATCTTCATGCCTTCATAATATCTTCAGAAAAGTGAATCATGTTGAGGAAATGTCACTGAGACCCAGTTCTTAGCTACACTATTAGCAACCTAGCTGCTACATTAGGGCCATTATTAGATCACATCAGCTCAACATCTGCTAACCCTCACTGGGGGAAAAAAAGATTAATAATAAGTTTAATGCCAACATGAAAACAAATAACGGAGGGCATGTGGTGTTGGAGGAGAGGAGGGGTGTGACAAATGAGAAGACACATTAAAGTTGCGTCACGTTGCAAGTTGCATCCTCAGACACACTTAGACCCACATGCCAAGTGGAATCACAGCAGGATATTAAAGCCATGGGGCTTTTTTAAGGATTGTCCATTTCTTCACCAGCGCTATAAGTGACTGTGTTATTACAATCCTCAGCTGAGGTCCTAATCAATGTGTTTATGCATTGTTTGGGGTGTAAGAGTGTTGTAACAACAAGATGAGTTATTAAAACGATTAACTTATGCATTCCTGTGACTGTTTGCGACAGGGGGGGAAAACAAACAAACTTCTAAACAGTGCTGAAATCCAGAGGGAAGGGTGACAGTGTAGGGATGTTTGAGTCGCAGCAGATTCACATCCTGTTTTCCCTACGCACCAATTTCTTTAGGATATGCACACAGCCCTTATGTATATTTGGGAGGGGAGAATGAGACAGTTGTCGGCTCCACCGCTTCCTCTTGACAAATGGAGAAGGAGGAGAAAAACGGGAGAACGGCCACAATAGTAGGACGCGGTGAAGAAAGAGCTCCGCACTCATGAGTCAATACAAACAGGGGTTTGTGTCACTGACTTTTTTCCTGCCGGTGCTCTCCATGGCCATTTAGGGCAGCAACGGGAAAAGCGGTGACCATTACGTCAGTTATAATGCCAAACCTGAACGTGTGTGGAGAGAGTACAAGGATCTCAAACGAAAAAGGCTGTGATTGGCAAGAGATCTGGGGAGTGAGTAAGACTCTCCAGCCATCCCCCACCCCCTGCTCTCCCCACCCCTGCACTTCCTCTGAGCGCCCCGATGTTCCACAAAGCTTCCTGCAAGGCGTCCGGCCAGTCAGCCATTCGGCCCCATCAAATTCTGTTTCTTACACACGCATGAACTTACATGTGTACAAACAACAACGGATATAGATTTTAAAAACAACTTGAACCCACACAAACTCCAACACATGAAAAGCAAAAAGTCAGAAAACACTAAAAGCAGTATGCCATATTTACTAAGGGAGCAGACTGTCCATACACAAACCTATGAGCAATTCTTCTCAGTGTTTAATTCTGACGTTTAAAATATAAAAAGGATTCAGGAAAACGGTTCTACTTAGGATTAGGGTTTGTGAAAGAAGCATTTGAAGCATCCATTGGATAAGGTTTCATGGTTTCATCTCTATAAACTGCGAGAATTCCCATTTTAAAGATTTAATGATTAATAAAATTCATAACGCACTCGCCGTGTGTCCAGGTGATGATTCATTTGTAAACAGGAGTCAAACTTTTGAACTCTGGATAACCCTCAAGGAAAAAAATCTGACCTGATCCTGCACTCAAAGTGTGACATTGTTCATAATCAACTAGTTAACAGATCTTCTCTTGTGACGCTGTGAAGGTCAAAGTGGCACTGCTTTTATAACGTATGCTTAAAAAATACTCGGCCTAGCCAAGCATCTGTGTGACATGTGCGGTGTAACGGAGTGGCGTTAGTTTATCCACAGATTTTAACAGACCTATTGCCATTAAGAAGAAAACTAGGAAACCAAGTCACATAACATGGCTCGCTTAAACGATCCCTCCAGCCTTATCCAACCTAAGTTTTCTGAATTAAATCCCTCACATAACTCAAACTAGTTAAAAAGCTTATGTAAGGCGTAATCTCGATCACAAGCTCACCAGCTAGTCAAGAGCTAATGGATTGCGATAAAACTAAACTTTCTGAAACTGACAGATATAATCCCAGTGTGACATTTCTATTGTTTATGGACGTGATTTTAAACTAAACACAACTCCAGTTCAGGGTCACTGCATGTCAAAGTGAGAACTGTGGGGGCCATAAACCATTAGTGTGGAGCTCTGTGCCTCTCTCGAAGCGTCCAGGAGGTTAATTAACCTAAGCCATGCCTTAAAACAGCCCTCTCCCCTCCCTCACGCCTCCAGACCAGCCCCAGCGTGGCCCCTCTACACTGGATCTGCTCAACAGGATAATCCCCCAGCTGGTGCTGTGGTCAAGGGGCCACGTAACCCCTTGGCTGCCCCGACTCCTTTACACAACTGTACACACTGACCAACTAAGCAAACCCGGTCATGGTTAAAACTTGTGAGACAGAGGGGGAAAAAAAAACACACTTGGGACACACAAAAACACAAATATGCCCACACATACACAAGTTAAAACGCTAACAAAGACTTTATCAGAGCAGGGTCGTATGCAAGGCTGAGGCACACATACAGAGAAACAATGAAACCTTCCCTCTGACACACACACTGACACATATTGTAAAACATGAGCAACAAGCAGCTGCAGGTAGTTGAGCCTCAGGTTGTTCTGGACCAGAGCCAGCCAGGTGGGCAAGCAGGGCAGCTTTTTATAAACAACGTCAATCAGCTGTGCAGTTCAACACCAACAACACTAGTTATTGGAAACACTGTACTGACAGACACTGCTAATGACTTTGGTAATGTCCTGATTATTTTAATTGCACCCCGAGCTTCATCTTAGTGGTTTTAGCGTAAAACCTCATGTTCTTCAGAAGGAAACAATTTTCACCTATTAGCAGTGTTACTGTGAGCATGAGGCCACACAGGGACACAGAGACTGAGACAGATACTGTGTAGATATCCAGAAGTCACAGTACTTGCTACACTCACAGAGTGTGTCTGTGTGCGAGTGTGTGCGTTGTGCTGAAGTGGTCACAATCTCCACTAATCGGGCCGGGAATGTAAAGACAGGCAGAAAACATTCTGGCAAAAAGGCAGTAGTATGGGATCAGGCTACGTGATAGAAATAAAGTGGCAGTGAGAGCCTCTGGCTGCAAACAGGTTTGTTTTGTTAGGTTTTTGCTGAGAGCACGTGTTCTCTGGCACCGAGTCCCACTGGGCTGCCCCAGCGGGAGTCTCCGAGCTCCACACACTAAACAAACACAGTGGCTTTTGCATATTTTGCATATTAGACATAAAAGGACGACTTTGATACGGCAATGTCAACCCCTCACAGTATATTTACACATCACAAGCAGCAGCCAAAGGTTGTTTTCACAATCATCCTGTCGATATATTGATCAGTTGACTGATTAGCACTTAAAGTGCAAATGATCATCTGACAGCTCTGCCTGGTTGCACAGTCCACAACCCCTCTATGATCATTTGGTCTCACCGCTTGCAGCCAGATGTAGCGTTCACCTGCAGCAGGCTGCTCTAAATTCCCAGCATCAATCAAGAGTCTTATAGACTTGTGGCGACAGGAAGCTGTGCAAATAAAATCAGTCATGGTGGGTTTAAACTAAGTAAAACAGGGGGCTCCAAATGCTGGGCTGATAAGCAGGTAATGACAACAAACTATTAACACTAATAACATGCGGTATGTTAAGCTGCCAAAAGTTAGTGGAGTGGTTGTTCTCAACAGTCCAAGGTGTAAATGCTTCCGTAACTGCTTGAACATGATGAGGGCTGGTAAAGACTTTTGCTTCTTTTGTTAATTTGCTATTATAATACAGAATCCCACAGTTAAGACTTAACTTCTGCCCTTTCTACATGCCAGTGGGAAAAAGAGCTGAGGTCTTTCATATGAATCCCAGATAATCCAAATGTAAAGATTTATCAGACTGTCTGGAATCAATAGACAACACAGACACACACTGCACAGTGCTACGGGTGCTCAGCAGCGTTAGCAGAAAAGGAGGGGAGGGCTGTGCAAAAAGTCTTTGTTCTACAAGGCTCATATCTGAGGCATTATTCGTTTTTCTCGTGCAAGCGGAGGAGGAATGATCGCTATGTGGGATGAGTACAGGAAAAAAAAAAAAAAGAAACTCCTCCACTGTGGAGAGGACCTGTCTCAGGGCAGCTATGCACACACAAACACACAATGATTCCCAAACAAGGATGAAAGCGCACATATTTCTCTTCTTGATCACACACCTTTTTTAACCTCCCCTCTCGTTCCACTCATTCACCCACACAAACACATCCACCTCTAGGCCCAGCCACATCCACCCACACGCACACAAATGCTACTCCAGTGTGAACAAAGCAACCTTAGAGTTCAGATTACATTATAATTCATGTGTCTGGGACAAGAGTGAACCCAAAGCCTTGAAAACAGAAAGGCCAACTCCTCTAGCTGCCAGACTCTTCAGAGGAGGCTCTGGCAGGTGTGATTTTTACCCTTCCATCACAGTCACTCCTGCTCCTTCACACCTGTTGCTCCTCTGAAAAATATACTCACTCAGCTGACCTACAAACACCATAACACACACACACACGATCCACACTCTGAACTGTACATGTATTAAAATATATTGAACAATGAAAAGTCTATAATACACTCATAAGGTTGAAATCTGAGTATTTTTATTGTTTTAAAGATCCGGTGTGTAGGATTTTGGTGGATATGCAGGAGGAAAGGAATAAAGTATCTATAAGCATGCTTTGCTTTGTGTATTAATACCTGAAAATAGGAACTGCTTTGGTTCTATTAGTTCTGTTCTCCTTTGCGAAGTAGTGAGTGAATGGACCGCGCTTTTCTACTCAAAACTTTTACTACAAACCTCATTCACTCAATGACACACACATTCATGCATTTTTCTAACTCTGTATATTTTTATATATTTTATTTATTGTTTACTCTATTTAATTTGTAAAATATGTGTACACACACACACGTAGAAAAATATTTAGTATACACATCCAGAAATGCATATACTATTATATATTGTACATATATTTATTAGTTTCAGATGTAGCCATTCTTGTATTTTGCTTGTTTACATTATTGTATTTTGCACAACTCTGTTGCTTGTGAAGCTCACACACAAGAATTTCACTCACATGTGCTGTACCAATGTACCTGCACATGTGATGTGACAATAAAAGTGATTTGATTTGATTCTATAACTGCTTTGTGTAACACTCATACACACTGATGATGGATTCATCAGGGGCAACTCAGGGTTCAGTATCCTGCCCAAGGATACTTCGACATGCACTTCAGAGTAGCCAGGGAATCGATCCATGGTAGATACCACCATGTTTCTACAGTAGCCCAGAACAGACAAACTAATCAACAAGTCTTGATAGGACCTTTTCTTGTGTTTAGCAGCCTGACCTAAGGGACATGACAGGTATTCATCTGGATGAGCCAAAATGGACACAGCAGTAAAGCTAAAATCAGAAATTGAGACAAAAATAATAATATGAAATACTTTTTTTCTTTTCGCTTTGAAGCAAAGCTGCTTAAATGCAATTGTCCCAGCCACTGTACACACTGTACACACACACACACTTAACTGAAAACATCAATAAAGCTTTGCAAACTAGTTTTTTGTTTTTTTTTTAAAGATCGTTTTCACAGCTCACCTATTAATAGAGACTTATACACTATAAAATTGCTTTGTGTAGATTTTCTTTTCTTGTATTTCATTTCTAGCAGTTCCACAGATTCCCATGTCACTGTGGGTATTACAAAAAGAAACATGATCCAGAATCTATAATCCAGCATAAGCATGAAGGCCTCCTATCCAAACCACATTTACATCTTGTGTTGACTGATACACCGCTGCTGATGCGTTACAGTGTAATGAGAATTTAGACAATATAGTGCGTTGATGAGTGCAGACAGTTGCTTTCTAACTCTAAGAGGTTTACCACACTACATGCTGTTATTGTGATTCACATCGCACCAATTTGTCATAATCTGCAAAACTTTGAGCTGCCAAATCAAATACACGCATAAAGTAGAACTGCATAACTATTTTAAACTTCATTACTACCACCACTAAAAGCTGAGGAGTATGTGTGCATTGACGCAGTGTACAGCAACTAATTACACTGTATTTTTGGATTTTGCTTAAGTGCAAATACGCAGGGCTTCTTCTCTGCTTGTTTATTTCCATTTATTTTTATTTTTTCAGGTACAGCTTCTTTGAAAATAAAGAGTATGAGAACAAGTCTTGTAATGATTTACACAACTGTTAAAAGCTGAACTCAACTCCTCTTCAGTGTGCAACACTATGATGAGTACATTACGCCTTAAAGCATGACTACAACTATTAAGTGGATATACACTAAAAAGCAAATGACAGCTCCATCTTACCTCTTACATATGTCCTAAAAAGTAAAAAAAACAAACAAAAAAAACAACAACCCCATATCTCTAATGAATGATATCAAGTCATTTTAGCCAAAAAGAACATTAAAATGTATTTTTTAAAAGAGATCTGGCCAAGACGAAGGCAGAGACTGCAAAAAATACAACATCACAGTTCTGTGGGACATTTAAACAACCAAAAAAGACAATAAAGCACAATCATAAAGATACCAACGAGACATGTCATTTCTTTATCCTGACTACATTCAAGTTACCAGTATAAGCAATTTGGTAGATATTTACACACAAACATCGGAAATGACTTTTGACAGTTGATCACTTTTTTTGCACAACACCAGTATTCAAAATAAATAAATAAAATAAAATAAAGTATTGGCAGTAATTAAACTGCTGTAAATGGCTTGTCGACCTGTAAGGTATCAAAGCAGATCCCTCGTGAATGATATCAAGTCATCTAAGAACCCTTCTGTCCACAAGGTAGAAGCTACAATCATTGTTTGTTCAAGTGATTTTTATACATCCTTTAAATAGTCTGAGATTTCAAAACTCTTTTTCGAGACAGACCTGGTCAAGAGAGCAGCAGAAACGGCAACAAATATAACATAACAGATATTTTAAATGGCCAAAAAACTGCTTTGATTATAATCTAGAGCGCAGGGTAAATGCATACATGCAAAACACGTCATGTCTTTAATTCCGCTGACTGTAGCCTATTTGCCGAACTAAACAAATATATTAGACATTTAAAAAAATTAAATAAAAAAAAAAACCATCGGGAGTACCACAGTTCATGACATAATAAATTATAGTTTAAAAAGACACGAAGCAATTTTTTTTTATTTTGCTAGTACGATTCTACTTGAAGTTCTACCTCATCGTCCCACTGATGACATCATTTATCCCAGCTTTTAATCACACTTAAATACAATTCAATCAATAGCAGACTGAGAAGGCACTACCCTGTCAAAACACTTACACACTACTCACACTTGTTGAGAAGAAAAGAAGGGGAGTGGTGGAGGGCAGAAAACTTAATTAATCCTGCGGGTTAATAAATACACCGTTTGAATGATCCCGGAGTAAAACTTTACCCAGACGGGCGCTAATGTTTGACCGCACAGCCCTGACGTTATTCCCTCACACTAAAAAAAAAAGAAAGAGAGAGAGAAGGAGAAAGGTTCCGGCTAAAGCACAGGGAGTCAGAGCTCACTTACTCCACCGCTGGAATTAAAAGAAGGGGGGGAAATGCAGGAATTCCAGCGAAGAAATGCGAGTAATTTATGGAATGTTGTCTCCGACAGCGAGTGTGAGCTGTTTCAGAGAGAAGGCGCTCAAACAACTGACTTCACATCCACATTGTTCAACAAACTGAAAGTTTCACTCCGACAGATCCCGCAACTGAAACCTGAACAGCGCTCAACACTCAGAAAACTGTGAAACATTTGCACCGGCTTACCTGGTCAAACTCCTGTTAGCAGTCCGGCAGGCAGGCAGGCGGGCAGGTAGAGTAGTATTTTATTTTATTATTATGATTTTTTTAAAAATAAAATAAGGAGTCCGTAGGGGGTTTTCTTCTTATTTTTTTTCCCTCTTTGTTTGTTTTCTGCTGCCTCGTCTCCTTCCTGAAGCCGCTTGTTTGAAGCGAGAGGAGGGCAGGAATTTCAGGAATTAGCCGTGGTATGACATGAAGCCTGGAAAAAGCCAGAGAAAAAGACCCAGGGAGGGAAGGAGGAGGGGGGAGACAGAGGAGGGGAGGGCGCGAGGAGGTCTGACCGGCCAACACGTAATGACGAAAAGGGGGAGAGGAAGAGGAGGGCTCAGAAAGGAGAGGAAAGGGTGGAAGAGCATGGCATTAAGAAGAATAATTTAAAAAGAACTAAAACAGAAAGGATACACAATATTATAGCACTCAACTTCTTCATGAACACTAACAATGGGTGTACAAACACACCATTTATAGGACAAGCGTGTTACACTGGATTCCCACTGTAACTGAAATCACTGGTTTAATCCTTCAAATTTTATTAAGCTTTATATCAGGTACAATGAACGACCGTTGCCACAAATGTAATATTTCAGATCCATACTATAGGGGCTCAACAGTTTTTTGCCTGCTATAAAGAATCACTATTGCACTTTGACTTGTTGAATAATAAGTGCATATACTTTATCCACCGTATTTCTATCACTTGTGATACACCTGAACAGATAAAGCTACCTTAAGCGCTGCTATTAAATTTATACTCTCCAGGCCTTATGCCTTATTATACTAAAGAAACAATATTAAATATGTCTTTAAAAATAAATTGCCCATATTAATGTCTATCCAAGATGGCTATCTTTTTTTCAAAAGTTTTTTTCCCCCCATATAACTTGTAACCTTTTGCTTTTCAGCTCTAGTTTGCTTATTATGTCACATGATCAGACCAAAAGGCGATAATATTGTTAGACTCGGGTATATTGTGCAAGTCATTAAAGGCCTGGAGGCATAATTGTCTGAGATGTAATTCTGAACTTTGGACTCTTCCAAGGCTACATATGCGGAATAACGTGAACTGGGTAACAGAGCCCCCTGCTGGACATTCTGGGTGGTGCGTGTGTTCGTTCAGTGGAAAGCCATCACAGTTCTCTCTAAAGGTTGTAACCTGGGGTTTATTCTAGCCGTACTGTTTTTAAGACTCACAGTCATGTTCATTTGGACAAGCTGCACTTGGTAATATAGGAAGAGTTCATTCTTGGTGATGTCCTGGTTATGTATAAGTACACAGAAAGCAGAGGCAATGTCAAATTAGGCGCAATGTAATTTTTGTTTCAAAGATTAACAACAACAATAAAAAAAAATGTGTGTGATGTTGGTGATAAAAGCCATATGATGCTGTCCTTTCAGTATTTTGAGCTTCTATTTTAAATTGTCCACAGCTCTGCTTCAGCACCACAGATCAGTGACGGCTCTAGATAACATTTTGGGTCACCCGAAAGAACCACACAGCTGTACAGTTTATGTCATGCTGTAATAGAGCAGCCAAATAGAGTGACACCAAAGAAGCATTTTTCCTCAAATAAAAAACTTTTCACCCCTCAGCTGTAAAAGGCTGTTGGTGGGTGGGTGACATGGACACCCAAGTTTGCAAATAGGTTAACTGTCATGGTCCCTGTGCCTGCCCAGCCGGCCTCACAAGGCTACACTTGTGTTTTTGCTTTTTCTCTCTCTCCCCTACCTCTCTGCCTGGGCGGAGCTCACAGCTGGCTCCCACCCTTGGCTCACACAGCTGTTGGCGATCAGCTGATGGCGATCAGCTGATTACCGATCTACTATTTGAGGCTGGGTCACAGATCCTCTCATCGCTGGATGATTGAGCTACTGACAGTCTTTCTTTTGGTCTTATACCTTTACGCCCTACCTTCGTGATTTGTGAGTGATTTCTCCCTTCCCTATTCCAGTTTATCTTCCCGGACCTGTGACCTCCCCGCGGTACGGACGTGTGTGAGTCGGATGTAAGGACGTGAGCGAGCGTGAGAGAGAGAGAGAGAGCCTTCCCCTAATCCCCTGGAATCCTGGACTTTCCCCCGTCACTGTATCTAGTATTGCACTGGTGTGTAAATAAATCGTGTTCTGATACGTCAACCTGCTCTGCGCTTGAGTCCCTGCTTTCAGTTTGTGACATTAACTTGAGAATGGAGCGACGTAGGAGCTCTAAATCGATACTGTAGGTGTATCTACTAAAAATCTTGAATCTCAGTGACATCAAGGTCAAGGTGAAAGGTCGTTTTCTGAAAATCTTGTGAATACAATAACTTCAAAACAAGGTTACATAGGATTTTGAAACTTTTTTTTTTAAATTCCCCTTTCGCCCCTGTGGGCAGTCAATCCTTCAAGCTTGGGTCCTCTAATAGAGGCCTGGGAGCTTGAGGGTCCTGCACTGTATCTTAGCTGTTCCAAGGACTGTGCTCTTTTGGACAGAGATCTCGGATTTGTTTCTGAGATCTGCTGGAGCCACTCGCCTAGCTTGGGAGTGACTGCACCGAATGCTCCGATTACCACTGGGACTACTGTTACCTTCACACTCCACATCTTCTCGAGCTCTTCTCTGACCCTTGGTACTTCTCCAGCTTCTCATGTTCCTTCTTTCAGATGTTGCTGTCATTTCGTATTGCTATGTCTATTACTACAGCCGTCTTCCTCTGCTTGTCTACCACTACTATCTCCAGTTGGTTGGCCATCACCATTTTGTTTGTCTGTATCTGGAAGTCCCACAGGATCTTAACTCGGTCATTCTTGACCACCCTAGGGGGCATCTTACATTTTGACCTAGGGACTTCCAGGCCATAGATGGCAAAGATGTTTCTGTATACACATGCCGGCCACTTGGTTATGGCGTTCCATGTATGCCCTGCCTGCTAGCATCTTGCACCCTGCTGTTATGTGCTGGATTGTCTGAGGGGCATCTTTACACAGCCTGCACCTGGGGTCTTGCCTGGTGTGATAGACCCCAGCCTCTATGGATCTTGTGCTCAGAGCTTGTTCCTGTTCTGCCACGATTAGTGCCTCCGTGCTGTCTTTCAGTACAGTCCTGGTGGTGTGGATCAGTGACTCTGTGTCTCATTCACTTTTGGTATACAGCTTGATGTCATCCATGTAGAGGAGGTGGCTGATGATTGCTCCATTCCGTAGTCGGTATCCGTAGCCAGTCCTGTCAATGATCTCACTGAGGAGGTTCAGGACTGTGCAGAACAGCAGTGGGGACAGCGCATCCCTTTGGTAGATCCGGTACTTGATGATGACTTGTGCTATGGGCTTGAAGTTGGCCTCTAGTGTTGTATACCACATCCCCATTGAGTTCCTGAGAACTCAATGGGCTTCTTGAGAAAGCTCTTAGGGTCCTGTTGATCTTGTATAGGCATTCCAGGTGTGGGGCATCGAGTCATAGGCCTTGTTGTAATCAATCCAGGCAGTGCACAGCTTGGTCAGCCTAGTCTTGCTGTCTCAGCTGACTGCTTGGTCTACCAGTAGCTAGTGTTTTGCACCTCTGGTATTCTTGCCAATTCCTTTCTGGGCCCCTCTCATGTATTGTGCCCCATTCACCACTATGATGCCTGACAGGAGCTTGTGGCACTTGGGCAAGTTATTGGCCGGTGTTTGGATGGGACTGGTCCCTTCTGGGGGTCCATGGGGATCAGGACTGTCCGGCCTTTGGTTAGCCATTCTGGGTGTCTCTCATCGACTAGCAGCTGGTTCTTTGGTACTGGAGTGCTGACTCCTGGAGTGCAGTCAGCTTCTTCAGCCAGTAGGCGTGAACCATGTGGGGGCCTGATGCTGTCCAACACTTCATACTGGACATCCTTTCTTGGATATATTTCTATATATATATGTGTATACATATATATATGTATATGTATATAGATAGATAGATATACATATATGAGAAAGTGAGAGAGAGAGATAAACAGATCTTCATATTGATCTCCATATTGTCAGTTTTATAGCCTCTATGTTTAACTTTTAAAAACCGCATAGATCTAGAAGACTGGCTAAGTTTCTTGCTCATGCATTGGCTCCTGCCAAATTCTTAGACAGCATCCCGTGTGTATATATAAGTTTCTATAATGTAAAGAAAAGTCTGAATCTGAAACCTCTTAGAAATTACACTGGTTTGTTGGCTAGTCAGTGGAGACTAAAACCACTTCATAACTTTATGTCTTCAAAAAAGTGATAATATAAGCAGAAAATTATGGATTAATTGAGTAAAGCTGCCAAAACACAGAAATGGGATTTGAAGAACAGGAGTCGTTTGTCTAAATCAAATCACTTTATTTATGAAGTTTCATTGTATGTTCGATCATATTAAGGCAACCTTAGTTGTTTTTGTGAAACATACTGATACTAATTGGCTTAAGACAAACACAATTCATCAGCTGAAGCCCACATCCTTTACTGACAGGCATATTCACATTGATTTCCTTTGGATCAGTACGTGTTTATCGGTACAATAGCGTCCATCAACAGTACATTTAATTAAAACAGTGGCACGTATACCCAACAATCCAAAGTGGTCTACAAACAGTCTAGACTCTGTTAAATAAAGTGTATTAGAAACTACAGGAGATTCCTTTGGACTCATTTAAAAGAAATTAAAACAAGAGATTAAGTTGGTCTAAAAAAACAAAACAAAAAAGCAATATAAATTAACTTAACAGCCTCCTGTTGACAAAGAAGTTGTACTATTGCATTTATAGAACTTCCTATAGAAAATACATGGAATGTATAGGACAATATTGTACAAAACTGGATCTTAAGGGACACTCCTCCTTACAGGTTTACAGTTGAAGTTAGTGATGAGAACACTGTTCCTAAGACATTTACACTGTGTTATACTGTAATACACTGTAGGAGATTAGTGTAATCTGTAAAACATTTAGACTGTAAGACCAGACACTGTTGCTTTATCGTGTTTGTGGGGAGTTTTGGAGCACGCTAAGTAAACCCCATCCAACACTGACAGAATCATCGGCGATGAAGCTGAGAGCTAAACCAGCTCTTCATGCTAAGCACTACATATGAGTCCAGTTCCATTCAGGGGCCTTCATTTGTTGTAACCCAAAGACACATCTCCATCTGTGCATGCTCTGTATCCAGGGACTGCACCTCCTTTTAGTTCTGCTTTCAGCAATGACTCCGAGTCTCATTTCTTGGAAAGGAATTTCATCTTGTTTCCTGGAAAAAGCAACATATCTGCATGAAGACACATTTGAGACAAAGAGCATGTTTCCATAAAGAAAAACTGGAGGATTTTACAGATGATGAATTGATCAGCTGATAAGCTGACTGCCTGAGGCTGTGCAGAGACTCTCACCTAGGCCCTTCAGGAACTTGTTGACCCCTCTTTGCTCACTCCCAGGCAGCGAGTCCAAATATTCTTGTGCTCTCACCTCAAAGAGACCTGGAGGGGGAAAAAAGAACTCGTTAAATGTAACTACAAGTTCACACTGAAGTCAGAGCAAAGTCCGAATCATCGGTGCACTGAAATGTTTCTGATCATTTTCTTAATTTTTTGGCCAAAAAAAGCATAATATCACATCGCATAATATCATTGCTCAAAAAAGCAACACTTTAGATCTCAATAAAAAAAACAAACTGCTGGATAATGGATGGTACTCAGCAGTATGTATGGCACACATGTGCTTGTATTCATGCCTGACAATGTTAGGGCATGCTCCTAATCAGATGACAAATGGTGTCCTGGGGGGTTGCCTCCCAGATATGGACTGGGAGATCACTTTTGTACAGTCTGCAGTGCAACCTGGTGGTGTTCTTTTGGACTTAGGTCAGGCGAGCGTCAGTCAATGGTATCAATTCCTTCATCCTCCAAGAACTAACCACATACTCTTGTCACATGAGGCTGGGCATTGTCCAGGGCCGGCGTAGAGACTGACAATACGTCCAAGGATTTTATCCTGATACTGTCACGACCTGCAGGATCGGCAAGGCGCTGATCAGCATCTCTTCACTCCTAGCCCCCCTTCTCTTCTCTTTTTCCTCTCTCTCTCCCTCTCCCCTGTTTTGCCGGGGCGGAACTCATGGCGGGTTCACGCCCTCGGTCCACGCCTTCCCGGATTGTGCACACCTGGGCCTCATCAGACCAGCTGGTATATTAGAAGGAGGAGATCAGCCGTTCAACGCTGGATTGTTGTGAAGGCTCTTGTCAGTACACACCTAGCTCAAGTTTGCTGTGCCTCTGTCTCAGAGACTTAACGTGTTCCTTTGTTCCTAGATTCCCCGGACCTGTCCCCGTGTTTCCCCGTGTGGAGTGTGGAAGGAGTGACAGGTCGCTAGCGGAGTGGCAGTGCTCATCCTGTTCCTACTTGCACAAAGGAGCAGATACACTTTAACAATGTTAAAGAGCATTAACATTGCTTATAGCTTATTACCTCTGAGGCCTTGCCTGCGCAGATCTCTCTCCTGGATGAAGCCGGTGAACATCTGAGTCTCCATGAACACCTCCAGAAACCTTCTCAAACTCTTGGAAGTGACTGCTTTGCGAAAGGCCTCACGCTGAAAGGATGAGGAAGAAGTGGGGCTGGGCAAGGTGGTGGAGGAGACAGACTCCTCCTCCCTCTCTGTTCCACCCATGAAGAGGGAGTAGTGGCCCACCATCTCCACGAAGAAACGAACAAAAGCCTCCGACACCACTGTGCTCAGCGAGCTAGAGTCTGGCAGAGAAAACCATCGGAGAAGAGGGGTAAAAATTAGCCACCCCCAAAAGCAATTACAACAAAAAACTGCTACACATCAGAAGACATACAAGGTTGTTTCACACAGACTACTTCAAAGTATTGACACTGATCTAGATCTTGATCTAGTTTGGGAAACAGACTTTGGTTAGACTGAATGTTCCAGCAGTGTTGGAGTGAACTCTGTTGGAAAGGTTTGGCGACCACAAAGAACATGAGATTTATGCAGAGTTACACCACATTTATGGTTTTGTATTTTTAACCACAACATTTCTACTTTGAATTTCGTCATACTTCAAGGACCCTTTAATGCTAAAGGTGAATTATTAAGGAGGAAAAACTTGAATACTGGAATGAAGCTGTCCAGTCATATTAAAAATTTAGGGAAAATGATGAAAATCTCTGGGAATGTTCTCTTGGAAAATTTCTTCGGTGTACCACAAAACTATGATCAAGTTGCAGAATGATAAGTTGTAGGTGTTTCGTACATACCTATATATTTCACTGGAAAACAGCTGGCAATGAACATTAGAGCTGTGGTACATAATATTCATTACATGAAACCCAGGAAGATATGACTGGTAACGAAAACACTTCAAAGCTTTTTAAACCAGAGATTTGTGCAGACTAATATCACTAAAAAGAAGGCTGTGGCAATTAATGTAAAAAAGAAAGTTTCCACAGGACTTAGGTGCACCCTTACTGCTTTCATAAGAATTAAGATGTTAAGTAGTAGCCAGGAGTTACTAATCAAATGCACTCTTGTGAGCACCTCTATAAAAGCACAAGTTTTGGCAAGAGTGGATACCCCAGCAAATTCACCTCAGACCATGTTGTTCTCAGAGAAGCTGCCAAAAGACTAAGAGCTACATCTCAGACTCTTCAGGCCTCATTTAGCATGTTGCATGTTAAAGTTCATGACAGTACAATTAGAAGATTGAACAAGTATGACTTGTTTGGAAGGGTTGCCAGAAGACAGTCTCTCCTCTCTAAAAGGAAAATGATGGCAAAGCTGCATCTGAACAACCCACAACACTCCTGGAACAATGTCTATTGGACAGACAAGAGCGTGTTTTCACCATGTTTGGTTATAACACACAGCACCATGTTTAATGAAAACCAAACACAGTATATCAAGACAAACACCTCATACCAACTGTCAAACATGGTGGTGGAAGTTATTTAGTATTGTAAAGTCAAATGCACAGCCAACGGTCTGACAACTAAAGCTTGGCAGAAACTGAGGCCAATAATCCCAAGCACAGCAGCAAATCTACAACAGGATGTCTGACACAGAAAAGAATTAAGATGTTGCAATGGTCCAGTCAAAGTCCAGACCTCAACCTGAGTGATGTGCAGTGGCGGGACCTAAGAGAGCTGTACATAAACCAATGCCCGCAAACCTCCATGAAATGAAGCAATACTGTAGAGGACAGTAGCCAAAATTCCTCCCCAAGAGACTGAAAGTCACACTAAAGATGCTTACTTCAAGTTATTGCTGGTAAAGGTGGTTCTGCTAGTCCTGTGAAAACTTTCTTGCTCATAGTACATTCTGTTTACACACCAAAAAACCAGAAAACCCACATTATATATGCAAGAAATAACAAGTATGACAAGTCACCATTGGGTAGATCTCCTTTCTCACAGGCCAGCTCCCTTCTCTTGTCCAGCACATGCTCCAGAGCTGCCTGCAGCTTATGTGGAAGAATAGAGTCCTCATCATCCAGCTATAGAAGAGGAAAGAAAACTAATTTAAACAAACTTAACACACAGCCCACTCCACAAAACATCTTTTACAGTCACAACAAGGAACTCTTGTGTGACTAGTGACATTTTTTACTGTGCTCTTTCTGTTTTAATCTCTTTTTTTTCCTTTTCTTTTTTTTTACCTGTCGAAGGAAGCGGCTGTTGCCGAGGTCAACCACCAGGACCTAACAAGAGGGAGAATGATGTTATTTCCTGAAGCTATTGTTCAGTATAGGAAGTGCCCAGAGTAAAGGGCATCACGGGCAATAAATTACAAAAAAACGAAAGAAAAACCTTCTCTTACTTCTTCTATGGGCAGCTCTTTGAGTCGAGGTAGAGAACTGGAAAGGAGGCCAACGATAAAGGGAGTCGGAGTGCAGACTATATCCAACATGGACGGTGGGAGCACCGGGATGTATGTATGCTGCCAGGTGAAGGGATAGAGTAGAGCCACTACTGCATGACAACACTGAGACAACGTACTGTGGAAAGAGAAAGAAAGTGTGAAAAAATATTGTCATAATCTGGTAAACAGATGAATAAATCTTCCAATAAAACCAGAAAATGGGCAAGTGTTATCATTTGTCTTCTGTCTTACCTCCCTCCCTCCACCAACCACCTTACTTCCTATTAAAAGCGAGTTTTTCTGTCCCACTGTTGCCAACTGGTTACTCATAAGAGGTTGTCTGATTGTTTGGATTTTCTCTCTATTATCCTACGATTTATGTTATAGTATAAAGCGCCTTTAGGAGATTTTGTTTCTCAGGTCAACTTTAAACTTTAAACTAATTTAACATTAGTATCATTCACCATGTCGTATGTAATCCCAAATCCCTGTACTATTAGATAAAACACTTCTATATTTGAATATATACATAGAACCTGTAACTATTTTAATATGAAAGCACAATGTAGGCTATTCTTGTACTGAGATAACATTATTTTCATATCTAATCCCATTTAATATGTTGGGAATTCCCAGAAATCATAGCTAGTAAACATGGATAATGTCCAGACAGTGATAATAATAGCTTTTGCTCTTTGATTCACATGTTCTGGAGAAATGTTGGTTCATATATGATAATATATCCTTGACATTCACAACAAAAGGAAAACACAAAATCACAGTAAAAAAAAGTCTAAAATAGAAAGAAAATCCCTACCACAAGATGGCGCTATCCTCCTTCTAAAAAATAACTTCCCCTGCCAACCACTTATTAATGTGGAACATGTTGAGAAAAGTTCATTTATATGTTTCCCCATTCAAACCCGCTGTCACCCTAAAATGAGTGTTTTAATGGAGTGTGATGCAACACTTGCAAACTCTATACAGTGACAGCAGACACACTCACACACTGTTGGCTTAATCGCCACTGCATTTCCATCTGCTTGCAGTTAATTCATTATTTTAAAAAAAAACCCAAAAAAACAATTAACGAGGCCAAATTTCCACTTCACGGCAGAGAAAGTGCAACAGCTCTGGTAAAAATGCTTTTAATGTAAGCTGTTTGAATACTATGGAATACTGTCTGAAAACCGTAGTTTGAATACTAAGGATAAGAAAACAAAAACACACAAAACAGTTCACTCTGAAGAGCTTCATCAAATAATTTTTATGCTTTATGTATTCATACAGCATGAACCTTTAGGGTGTTTAAATCAGATTAAGAGGGACTTCTGTAGACGCCACATGTGTATCACAGCAGTAAGAAAGCCCTTTGGGGGTGGGGTGGGGAGGGGGATGACAACTATTGTGACGTATGAAGTGAAAGGTTCGAAGGAACCATGTTTGTTTGTAGACGTCAAACTGCACACATGGTGTTAGCTCAGCAGCCATGCTTTAAAGCCTTACTCCTTGTCTGGCATCTATGACAGTTTTCCAGGGAAAAACTGATTGTTCCCCAGGCGACTGTATAACACAACAGCATTCCTTCCTCTCACACTTTGGTCAGCGATCTTCTTTTCCCCAGACTGCCTGTCTACTTGAAATCTCTGTGTCATATCATTCAAACTCTCTGATCTTTTCAGCATCACAACCCTGTCTTGCATAGTCTTATCAGCAACGATTTATGAAGCAAACAAACTAAATAACACAGTGGCTGAACCCAGCAGCACGAGAGCCAACCTGAGTTTGTCAGCAGTGAAGATGACCCTGCGCTCCAGCAGCAGGGAGGCAAAAACTCTGAGGAGAAGACGCAGACTTAATGAAGAGAAGAGACATTCAAAGTCTACGTGTTCCAGGCGGGAATCTGACGGGCGGCACAGTTCTATCACCTGCAGTAAAGAAAGAGGCGTGTAAGGCACACAAAAAGAAGAAAGAAGACCCTTAGATACAAATTACAAAGCTACTAATGCGATTATTTCTATAGTTTTAAACAATGCTGATTTGGGTAATAGACTCCTTTGTAAAAATGTCTTTGTACCTCTGTCCCAGAGCCAGGTAGGAAGTTTTTGACGGTGATAGTTCTTCCTGGAGCAGGGAAGGGAGCCTCCATGATGCCTCTCATGAAAGGCTGCACCAGGGCAGGGGAGATCGCCCTCCTCTTTTCCACTTCATCCAGAATCTGTAAGAGACAGGAAAGGGAACACTTTGGTTTCAGCACCAGCAACCTGTAGTTATTGTGTTACAAAAAAATGACAAAACTCTATACAAATCTAATTTACCATTCAAATATTTAGGCCAAAATGTAGTTAAAAGATAAAATATAATAACATCTCCGTAATCAAACTTTACTCACCTCCCTGCTATTTATTCTTATAGAATTCTGGTTCTTACTTAATTAACATAATAATAATAATGTGCTGGATTTTGCTCCTGCTCTCCCCTCCTGTGGCTGTGCAAGTAGAAGGCCCTAGAATGCAACCATACTGCCAAATATAAACGACCATCTAACAGAAATTGCTGCAAATGAAAAAAAAATCTATCTTCTTGTCACTATAGTTCCAGACTCAAATCCCTAATTTTCTTTTAGGAAAGTGGATATTATTAGCCAAATGCATTTATTCTGACCATAATGCAGTATGAATATGGCGCCACATTAAAACACAACAAACAGCTAACACCCTGACTCAATCATGTGTACTCCTCTACTCTACAAACACACTCTACGCATCTGTGCTGAATTAAAGCGTGTGTAGCTGATTGACTACATGTTGAAGATATTTAGAAAACTCTTCCATGTATGTGTCCTTAGTAATCAAACTTTATCTATAGCATATGTACGCTGCAAAGCATTTACACAGGTCAACATGCAGATGAATCTAAGGCTCATTACAGGGGAGCTCTTCCACTGAAGCGACCACATCAGCTGCGTTGCACATGTGTCGCTTTACTGTAGCCATGGATACGAGCCCCTGTGGGAAAAGGGACTGGGGAAAGTGTGGGTGGAGTTCTTTGGGCACCGAGGGTGGTACTTTTTAATGGTGGTTTGTGTTAACACGTGCAGTTCAGAGCAGTGTAACTGAATGCAAGTCACGGCTCTGAGTATAGTTTGCACATTTGTGCCTGTGCTTAAGTCACTGCTGTGTATCTACCTTGGAGAAGAGGTCAAAGCATCCCAGGCGGCTGACGATACAGTAGACTTCAGGGAGCCTTCGGCCTTTGCCACTGGGCTGTGAACAGCCAGAAGGAAAGAGACAGACAGGTTCATAACACAAGACTGCTCAACCAACTACAACTAGAGGATTAGAGCAGTGAAGCAAACCAAAGCCTTTATTTGACAGAAACTTTACAGCTACATTCATGAAAAAAAAACAAAAAAAGTCATCCATGTTGAAGAAATACGTTGGAATGAGAAAAAAACAGCAGAAGGCTTTAAACCAGTGGTTCTTAACCTGAGTTCGATCGAACCCTAGGGGTTCGGTGAGTCGGTCTCAGGGGTTCGGCAGAGCCTCAGCTGTGATATGCACGGCTCATTTTGTGCACCAGTAAAAAACATATGTATGTCTTGAATTTGAAAAAAATCCTATTTTATTTTTCACTAAAGAGGGGTTCAGTGAATGCGCATATGAAACTGGTGGGGTTCGGTACCTCCAACAAGGTTAAGAACCACTGCTTTAAACAGACTATAATGAGGGATTCGTTTTATTAAGCCTGAATTAGCAGAAACCTGCGACCGTAACAGGAAGCATTGTAAGAGCATACCAGTAAACGACGGCAATATCCAAAACGTCTGCTTCCATCTTCACCAGTCAGTACAAATGAGAAGGTCTCGCTGGGGATGTAAAAGGGAAAGATAATTCAAACAATCATATAAAAAAAACATCTTAAAACTGTTAAATCACAAAAAAACAAAAAACGCAGGGTCAGGTTTTTACCACCAAAACCTTACTTTGTACTTAACACAGAGAGCCCTCGGGACAGGGTCACTCTGGAAAACAATCGCACAACACTTCCTAACCTCTACCTGACAGGTAATCATTCACTGCTGTTAACCTTCATGACAGGGGAGAGTGTCAGCCAGTCCACTTTAATCATATGCTTGGTTGCCCTCACCCCTCAGACATCTGCCTCTGGATAATTATTAGCCATCGCCATCACACAATCATCACTTCTCAGAACAATGTGTACATTGACCGGAGGCATTGAGTAATGCAGCTTGTAGAGCAAACAAGGAGAGTAATTTCTGTAATAACAAGTTAGGTGCATGGTGTTAGAGCTACCATTTCTCCTGAAGGCACTAAAGATTTGCTAATTTCCAGTAATTTGTCAGTCATGACTGATTAGTCTTTGGGACTTTCAGCTTTCAACTTTTCAAGTGATAATCAGTGAGGAAAACAGCTGAGTGAGCTGTCACCACTCCAGAGGGAAATTCCCGTGTCCACGTTTGCTTTCACTTCACTTTGTGCTTGTGTGCCGTGGCAGCATTCAGATCCAAACTGACCTGGGAAAGTTGTCGACGGGTGCCCAGTCTTTGGCGTCTGGGAAACAAAACTGCGGGATGACCTTCAGCTGGTCCTCAGTCTCTCGCATGAACTTAAAGCTCCTTTCAAGCTGGATGAGAAAAACCCCCACATAAAATAAAGAGATTCCAAATAGAGGTCAAAGCATTTAAATTAAAGAAAGAAACAGCGACAGTTATTTGCACAGCAGACGTGTAATGACTGAATATATAAAGAGTCACAGTTAAACTACTTAGTGCATATTTTGGCCCCGCATGTCTGAGTTCAATCAGTCTTTGATTTTAACTTATTAAAATTTTCTTCAATCAAAACTAAAGCAGTATCACTGCTCAAATCGCCACACTGCTCATAAACTGGGGTGTACATGTTTCCTCATAAATAATGGTCAGGCAGACAGCAGACAATGTCGATTTTCAAAAAGTTTACATATAATATTCAGCTTCACTCGTTTTGCTCCAGTAACACTTCTGTTTTACCTTGAGAGGAAACTGCTGTGTGACTTCCGGCAGGTACGGAACTCCAGCTTTGGTCTTATGGAGCGCAACAACTATAAAATACTCAAAGAGTTTCCTCTCCTGCAGTTCCATCAAATCCCTCTCCAAGGTCCGGTACCGCCCCGTCTGCCTCAACATGGACTGGACCGACACAAGCCGCTGGCTATGAGCTGTGGAACACAGAAACACATTTCATCAACATGCATGTATGCGATCCACAGATATATACACAATGTGTGTGTGAGTTGCAGTGAACCCACAAATTACAGCCTGCATTTCCAGCTTTAGCTATATCACAGAACTGGAAGAAAACTACAAAAGCTCACATCGTGCTTCTTTGTCATTTATATCATTAATATTAAAATGTCCTGCTGAATGAAAAACATTTACATTATAGATTGCACTATGTAGCACGTCTGTTTGGATTTTCACCTTTTAGTTTCTCCTCCGTGTCGCTTTCCGACTCGCTGTTCTCGTCTGTCACTGAAAACAAAAGAGAAGAAAAGAAAAGAGATTTATAGCACCAGTAAAGTCGGAAAAGGCCCCCAAAATATTAAATGACTTATGCAATACTTGTTTAAATAATGAGATAAAGGCAAGACTGCAAAGCACATGGAGTGGGTTGACTGCTGAGAGTATTAAAGGTAAACTATTAATAAACTACAACAAAGAAAAAAATGAAGAAATAAAATAATTTGTGCCAAAGGGTACATATTCTTAAAACAATGATCACAATCAAAATTAATATGAGAATTTTTTTTCCAGTTTGTCAAATTTTTTCTAGACCAAACAGTTATCATAATAGAAAACAGAAAGTTTTATAGCAGCACGTAATATTTGAATGTGGGCCCCACATGGGCTTTCTATTGCCAAGCACACTGTGGACTTAGTTGGTGTTATACTGTATTTAATGGCAACTGGGAACCCATGATTGTCTAAACATTGCCTTGCATGGTAAAGTCCTGTTTTTCTGTCTATGAGTTGCCTATTTTCTGTGTCTTTTGTTTTCATTGGACTACCAATCTAGTTTCCCTTATGAAGATTACTAAAAACTCCACAAGGTGCCAGACAATCACTGAATTAAGTAAAATTGAATTCATGTCTCTACTTGAGATGACAGACATATTGAAAAATGCAACCTCCTTCTTGAAAGCGCTGCAGTAGCGGACGCAATGTTTCGCAAGTTAAAGATGTCCGTGCAGTCAGTTTCAATTTTCTTTCACTAAATCAGAGATAGACAGTAGCCTGGTGTTCACTTGATGGCTCACCTCTCCCTGAGCTGGACTCAGCAGACTGAGACACCTTCTTCATGCGTTTCTTCCCTCTGCGCGCCTCGAAGATCCCATTGATCTTCACCACCATCTGGAGAAGTTGAGAACAGAAACACAAAGGCTTTAACCCTTTAAACTGATAAACAAAAATGTGCCTGTACCAAGATCCTTTCAGTGCAACCTCAGTGAGCCCTTTTCATTAGGTACTCTTCCACACAGGAAACGTACAGTAGAAATGTTCTTGCTCCTCTTTAAATCCCAAAGTGGGAGTTCGTACCTTAGGGATTTTCCTCCGTCTGCGATTGTAAGGGTCCCCTGAGAGACACGGGGTGTCGTCGGGGCTGCTGGGCGTGGAGGGGGGGCTGATACGGGAAGGTGAGGAGATGCCAGTGTCTCTGTTGGTCTTACGTAGCTCGGGGATCTTGAAGCTTCGTCGCTCCGAGTTTTGTCTCAAAAAGCCGGGCTTGGAGGAGAGCTGATAGGGACAAACACATTTTAGCATACTTTTAGGTTAGGTTAGGTTTTCCGATTCCATTGGATCTATTTGATTATCGTATTTATCCATATTTATCCATCCTTAATGTACCTTATTTGGTGTGCTGGGGACAGGAGATGAAGAGGCAGGTGAAATGCATTTGCTTCCCAAACAGCTTCTCTCCAGCTCAATATCTTCATAGGGGTTCTCCTTGGACGGGGGATCTTTAGAAGCAAAAACACATGTTTTTAACGTCACAAGTTACACAATAGCGCGCTCGTTCCAAAGCACAGATAAGCACTCTTTCCATATCACTCACGTTTGTTTTGCCAGACGATTCCTACTCCAGATGTGCGGAGAGCTATTACAAGTAGCAGTATGTGTAACCCAGCTCATATTTCATCATGATAAGACTTTTGCACAGCTAAAGTTAAAAGCAAGCCCTGCATATACGAAGTGGGGTAGCTTTCCAAAGCCTGTCTCTTTCTTTCTCTCCATCTGCCTCTGACTCTCCCCTGCTCTATCAATCCATCCACCAGATGTGACTTGTACGCAAATAAAGAGGGACGTTCAGTTCCCTGTTCCTTCTTGCTCAGGAAAAAGACAAAGGAAAAAAAGAAAAACAACAGATCAGTGTGCTGTTTTCCACATTGCTTGCTGAAGAGAGTGTCACACTAATCTCCATAATGTGTTTCTGTGTGCTATCAGCTAGTCAAACCCATCAAAGAGGCACGAGACTGAACACATGTGATGGCAACAGTTGCCTTCCTCTCTGTCTGCAAACAGTGACATGCGACTGTGTGTTCAAAGGGTGTTTGTGAAAAGCTTGTGGGTGGAGGGAGGCAAGACTTCGAGGACATCACAAGCATTCATCACTGCCTCCCTGAACAGTTTTATTAGTAGACATATAGTTAGTCTGACTCGCTTTACCCATGGGAGGTTATTGAGAGTTCAGTGAACAATGTCTGAGAGTTTTAACTAACACTGCTGTACAAAAGGAGGAAACTAACAAGGTTAAAATAAGCTCCAGCATCACTCAGAAGTAGTTGAACTTAATTTGATTGTTGCCGGCAAAAACAGCCACCGTTACATACCAGTCTGCCCCCCACCCCAACCCCTCCCCCACCGCCATCCCAGAGCCCTGACAATCACAGAAGCCAACCTCAGCTACAATGCAACCTCACACAACGCCACTATTGTGCGTTATGAAATTAAACGCGCTCTAGGTGGGGCCGGCATAATACGACAGACAATAAGTGAGGAATTTCTATTTATAATTTTTTAATAAAAGCTGAGCGGCAAAGCTCTAAATTACAAAAAATATAAAAAGAGTAAAGAGATTTTGCCCTCTTTGTCAACTCTGTCACTGAACTCTTTCTTTCTTGCAAACTTTGAGTCAGTTTATGAATTTGCGTGCAAGGCAAAATGTTACAGAGATAATTTTTTGGTATGTAATATTTACCTATTATGTCCTCATAGACATTCTCCTCTGATAAAGTGCGTGTTAAGCCCAGTCTGGATTGATGATACCAGTTCACCTGGGAGCTTTCTGCAGACGACTGAAGCAAATCCTCAAATTCGTAGGACTTCCTGGTGGACAGAGGAGCACAAAGACGAAAGAGTTTTGACTGACATCTTAAGGCGAACATGTGTCACGGTAATGTTGTTGATTTTTTCTTTTCACTTGCAAAACATGAAACTGATATTTCAGTTTGTTAGCTGCATCGTCAAAATAAACACATCTGTTTCATCAATCCAAATGTATCCACTGGAGCACAATGCATACATTTACACATGCGTGCAATCAGTAAATCAAAAGTCTTGGAATCAAAGTAATTCTGTGCAATTTTACTGCATTAGATTATACAGAATAATTATTTAACAGAGTACATCACAGTATCATGGCTTGCTCTCTTTATATGAAATAAAGTTAGATAAAGTAAATGCAGTGTCGCCGCTCTGACGCAGTTTTAGCCAAAACTGAACAATACTGGATGATGTGGATCTGGTGACTGGTGAAGGCACATCTATGGAAAAGCACCCTGCAATGGACACTCAAGAGGGAGACAGCCTGACCAAACAAAGGGCTTGACACAGCAACACACTTGAGCACACACTTGAGCGAGGCCTCCACATATGGTATGGAATGTAACAGATCCAAGCCAAGCTCCGAAACAAGAATTCAGACCACTGGAAAAAGCGAACAATAGATGTGCTCAATACTGCAGAGTTCACATTTTTTTGGTTTCCCTACAGAGAGTCCTGCTTTTTTGATTGTAACCATCTGAACTGAAGGGCTACTGAGAGCCGAAAAGTCAAACATCTTTAACCGTTTGCAATCAAAAGACTACTTTTCAGATTGATCAGATTTTGCACTTTTAACGTAATTACGCCAAATGAATTTTTAAGAGCTCATTTTTTTGTAATTCTGTGAAAAAGCAAAGCTTTTTGACATGACTCTTCATGTTGCTCTTCTATTATTCCAGTGGAGTTGTTTTGGATGGAGGAACTAGTTGCGTCGGTGTGTACATTCCTGAGATCAAACCAATGAGCTCATTTTGTGGGATATTTAGAAAAAAGGATGAGGTCACCGGTGATTCTGATTTACAGCAGATGTGGGAAATGTTGTGCACCTCCATGTTTGTTTAATGCTGACGGGGGAAGGGTTTAAGGACATGTACACCGAGCTATCGCCGGCCAATCCAGTTCCCACTTTACAACTTTTGGAAAATTTTAGCTTTTGCGGTGTGTGGGCTGGGTTAACTTTATTTTTCCACATTTTCAGCATGTTATTAAACTTGAGTAAAGATCTAACATTCTTGGTCAGGAAGGATATTTTTCCCTTCTTTCTTTTCAGTGTCTTACCTGTTGCTACTGTTACGTGCTTTATCTACCCACGGTCTCCTGCAAACTCCTGGGGGTGGGCACGTGGGTAGAGGTGGAGGAGGAACGGAGGGCAAAGGAGGCAAGTTCCTTCTTCCCTTTCCCAAGAAAGGCCCTGAAGCTGGGGTGGCGGGCGGCGTGTGGTGCTGGAAGGTTCTTTGAGGTTTAGGGAGAGGGTTTATAGATGGAGCACCTGGCTCATTGTACACATTCTCTGAATCTCCATCCCTCCATCTCCGTGTCCCACTAGGTCGAGCCATGTCAAAGGTCCCAAAAATGGGCTCATTGCCCCTCTTTTCTGTCTCCTCCAGCTCTTCCTTAGAGGGAGGACAGAAGTAATTCCCTGGGAATGCCAGTGAAGGTCTGTCAGGAACCTCCTTTGTTGCCTTCTCTAGTTTCTTAACATGAGTTAAAACACTTTTCTTGTCTTGGGGTTGTTCTGTTGGCTTAGAAGCCCGAAATTCCCTCTCTACCATCACTTCTCTGTCTTTGTTTGCTGGGGCTTCTGGGGATTTAGGTCTCGAATCCCCCAGCTTACCAACATTCTCCTTCCCCGAGTCTTGTCTGTCCCAGCTGACAAACCTCTTGCTGTCTGTCCTTTGGACTTCTGTAGTTTTGGATTCCTTTTTCCTCACTGTCTCAGCTTCCTTCAGTGTCGCACTTAGTGGACATGTTCCTGAAATAGTTACTGGGACAGACTCCTTCTTGCCCTCCCACTGGGATATCTTATCACGGATGCTGGCGGTTTTGGCTCCTGCTGGGCTCTTGTTGTGGTTCAGCTTAGCGCACAGCCCGTTTTCCATGTTGGGAGCCCGTGGGTCAGTAGCAGGAGTCGTGGCTCTCCTGTGAGCCAGCATGGAGTCAGGAGGACCTGGGCTGAGGAGAGGAGAGAGGTGATTCTTTATGGACACAGCGGTGTCCCTCCTGTCTCTGTCCACTGGTGACCCACACACCTCTTTGGGCTGGGGCACCACTGCTGACGGAGCCTCGCCAAGCTTCAAGCCACAGCACTGGAGCCTAGGAAGGACAGATACGGAAAGATGAGCGTGCACACAAATTAAAGGAGAAAAAATACTAGAGAGACATGGCAGTAAATCAGTTAATTAAGAAACCTGTACACGGAACTAAAGGACACAATTAAATCTCATTATTGTTTGATTTTAATGCAGACACAATGAAGAACCAAAATGAAAATAGCAAAACACATGGTAAACTCTGCATTTATACCAGCGTCTTGCGCAATGACACTTCAGATGAGCCCCTGACATTATTAGAAGAAGCTGCACACACTAATACACTTTTGACAAAGCCATAATATGGAAAAGGCCAACAGAGAACACAAAAATACTTCAAAAATAACATCTCAAAAAAACCACACACTATTCAGACAAGCTCTCCTTAAACCTGTCAAAAAGTTTAGAAATTCAACTCGACACATGACTGCAAGACTACAAAATGTTTGTTATAGATTATGATCTTCCATAACCAGAGCTTTTATGTCATGTGGGCATAGCTGGACTGGCCATCGGGCATACCGGGCACTTGCCCGGTGGGCCGCTGGTGATTTTTTGTTTTTAATGGGCCGATAGATTTTTTTTTATATATATATATATAGGAAGGGTATATATAATGAAAGGTGTTGGATTGGCCAGTTGGTCATGATCGACTTTGGGCTGGACCAATTACAGCCGAGGAGGCCGGATGGACCCTCCCCCTTGTTTAGCAATCACGTGGCTTTCACGCATTGCATGCCGGGAACTCGTGGCAAAACAATCCAAGTACCGCATCAAATGCAAGCATTTGCAGCACCGCAAAACGTTCATTCTCCGGTTCCAGTACCTTCTTTTTTTTCTTTGCCGCACAAAAAAGGAATGTACAAAACAAAAGGAGAACAATGCCGGTCCGTACAAAGACAGACTTGACGAAAAGACAAAGAAAAGATACGAGGAAAAATCAAAGGAGTGAAAGGGTCAGACCCTTACGAGCACACAGAGTGGACAAAAGACGTCAGCGTGCTGCCCAACTTTCACCACGCTCATATTTATAATTATACGGTTCTTGGAGTGAGTGCATACACTCATGAAGTTTAGTAACTTCAGGTCACTGCAACAAGCCCAGGTACAGTTTGCCGACGGATGGGTACAGGACCTTGAAATGCACCGTGTAGAACGAAAGACCATCGTACGAACAAAGGTAAGTTTACCAGTCTCACAAATCGTCGTCATAAATACACATTCGTTAACCGTTTATTAATATAACCTTTGAGCTCAACGGTAATTAATTAGTAGTGGAAATAATCTCTGGTAGCATCACAGAAATGTAGCAGTGACAATAATATTGTATGTTGTAATCGTACTGGACAATTAGTGATACAAAACAACTGTTTTATCCTGTGAATAAAAGTATATGTTTTTGTCAATGTACCATAATAACAGAAGCGAAACGCAATATTGTGTCAGGACAATTTACTATTTATGCACAATAAACAAAGGAGCATAGCGCGACAATTTCTGTTCAGCGCCAGACTTGCTTGTAACCTATATCACCAATTATGTTATAAAAATGACGCATTAACTACTACAAAACTCTGACCTTTGTGGGAATGCTTGGAGCAGACTAACATGTGAGCTGGAGTGTTCTGGGACGTTATATTCGGCATATCCAGACCATCCGTCTGCTCTTACTTCGGAAACATGGCTTAAAAAATTTCTCTTCAACAACGTAATCCGATAAAAAAAAAAACGATCTCTCTACCCGTCGGCTTCCCGTGGCTGTCATGCGACCGGCTATTGCAGTTAATAATACAACAGCTTCTTGACATTTTTTGTGTTTCTTTTTATCGCTGTGTAACTGAATTCAATTGAAAGCCTGCGTGCGCTAGTACCTCTTGCCACAAGTTCCCAGAATCCTTTGCGGTTTTACCCCTGAATGACGTCACATTTTCAATCTTTATCCTGGTGGCCCGGTCTCTAGTCAAAATGCCCGGGCCGATTTTTTGTCCCAGTCCAGCCTTGCATGTGGGACAAAAGAAAAGGTTCAGTCGTTCTGAAACAGTGTATTACAGTTTTTAGGAAGGAAGTTTTCTGCAAGCTTGAACAAAAAGAAAACAAAAGATGCAACCAGACTGTGTGGAAGGAGCGAAAGGAAACCGAAAGAGAAAGAAAGGCAAAAGCTGCAGGCTTTTCTTGGTAAAGCAGCAGTGAGAACTATGTAGATTAAAAAAAACAGAGGGAGGGATTACATTGGACTGTTGTCAAATCTAATAATGAATTGTGCAATATTTTTTTTAAATTGTCCACTTCCGCTTTTACTGTACACAGCAGAGAATCTTAAAATTGGCCACACAATCCCAGTGCTTACGGTTCCACCCAAACCGAGCTTTGTTTTACGGGCCAAACAGGAATTCTTGTTAAAAGAGTTCAAACATCTGTTGGGTGCCTCTGTCTCAGCTGTGATTCACTCCTGGAACATTACTGAGTCATGACTGTTTGAACTCTGGGTTTGAGGGTCAAAGTTTACGAGCTACACACAAAGCTATTTCTGGAGAGGGAGATGCAAGTATGCGCAGATGACGAGAGGGAGCTAAGTGTGGACGTGCATCCTTTCTTTTCCGCTCCTGACCCACAAAACTCTGTTCTAGCCCAAAAGCCTATTCATCAAATGACTTGAATTTCCAACAAACAGAGGAAATGTGGCCTTGCTGGGTGACTTCTGATGACATTGCTGGATGTGAAAACCAACAGTCATGCAATCTAGAGGAAATCTCCAGGGAGGGGGAGGGGGGAATTACTTTCCTCAAAGACCTTCAAAGACAAGGCAAAACTTGATGAAAATATGATCACGGAGGAAAAGATATAATTCTCTTCCAAATTAGGAAGGTCAATAAAAAACAAAAGTTAAGGAGAGCCAGATTAGGTAGAGACAAGTGACTGAGTTACAGAAAAAGTGGAGCCAAAGAAGAAAAAAAATGGTAGTCTAACAATAAATAGCGGACATTTACTGCAATGTAACTAAGGGCAGATTCAGGGTCACCTGGGACAGCTCTAACGCTGTGCATTATTGAAAAGGAAGGTTTTAAGCCCAATCTTAAAAGTAGAGATGGTGTCTGTCTTCCACATCCAAACTGCGAGCTGGTTCAACAGAAGAGGGACCTGGAAGATGAAGGCTCTGTCTCTCATTCTGCTTTTAAATACTCTAGGAACTAGAGTGTGCCATCCTAGAGCAAAGTTCTCTATGAGGGTGATACGGTACTTTCGGTGGGTCTCTGAGGGTGGAAAGGAGGCTACTGCAGGAGTGTTTGAAATGGACAAAAATATTCATCGGCTTTGGACTTTTCCCTGAGAGAAATGTCTGGAACCTTTTGAGCAACTGTGACTGGCATGGCAGGCCCTCAAAACAACAGACATCAAAATCTTCCACCCCTATTGGCACAAACAAAAAGGAAAATCCCATCATTATAATCTAAATAGAAACTAATGAATGCTGTAAGGATGACAGAAGGGGCCTTGGAGAGTGGTCATGGACGCATCAGACAGTGGCAGCAGGGGGGCAGTAACAGTATCAAGATGCCAGATGGCTGCCTCTGCCCTGTTCTGCTCCCCTTCCCTGCTATTGTTGTACTGTTGAGCTTAATGAAAAGGGGGGTCTCCTCCTTGCTTAAGTCCACTTCAGAGTTTTCTGTTGGCTATGGGACCATTTCTTGAAATTTGGAGGAAGTTGTGCTTTGGCCAGCTAGTATGTTCCACTACTGGCATTAACCGTACAGTTATTTATTTGGGGTGGCTGTGGTTCAGGTGGTAGAGCAGGTCATTTTACCAACTGGAAGGTTGGTGAAGTGATCCACGGCTCCTACTGTGTCAAAGATACTGAACGCCCAATCAGTTTCCCCGAACACAACCATTGGAGTGTGTTTGAATATCATTGTGTGTGTGATTAGGTTGCAGTAAAAAGTGAGTAGAAAGAAAGTGTATAGGTACCAGTCTATTTACCATTCGTATATCGAAGCTCCTCAATTAATTTCATAATGACAGATGAGTGTGTAACATCAAACTTATTACACAGAGGTAAATGTCCTTGTTTAGGAGGACAAAACAAACACCATACAAGTTGGAATCAGATACCATACTACACGATATCACAGAAGCAAAATGGCAACCTATTCAATTGGCTTTTAAGGCACCCACCCGTTGACTGATTGGTAGATGCAGTTGTCAGTGTTTGTACAGAGCAGCAGGGCCCTCCCACCGGTCATGGTGCTAGCAGCTGGCATCCTGAGAAAACAGGTAAAAAAAAAAAAGAGAGAGAGAGACGGTCAGCCAGTCAGTCAGAAAGATGGAGTGTCTATTAAAAAGGAAAACAGAATTATATTTCAGCTTGCAGGTCAAAAAGTTACAAAAAAAACAGTATAAGCAAAAATATTTCAGCTTGTATTTTTTCTCATAAATAGGCAGACATATAGATTGATGAACGAGGACTGGGTCAAAAGAAGATGCTCCTTTCGAGGACTCTCTTAGGGAGTGGTGTGTGAAAGTAAACTACCAAATGGCTCAAACAAATCTCTTATTTTAAAACTCCTTTTTGAAGACAGCTGCAGAAAAGCAGACCTCACAGACTGCATGGAATACCACCAAACTACCATTCCTCACTTGGTCAGAAATTGGAGAATAGCACTGAAAAACGCCTAAACAGCCAACAGGCATATTAGGTTCCCATTAGCCATGTGGCATTATGGAAAAATACAAAAAAAGAAAAGAGAACCACACTGTAATGCAATTAAGATCCATTAGGATTATATCGGCGGTGGTGAGACAGGAGCACTCAACTTTTTATGTTATCCTCAGCGTTTTGCCCTTTTTTGCATTTGCCAGATCAGATTTCTGATGCACTGCAGCACACACACACATTTTGTTTTTGCACATTACTCCTTTCATTTCTGACAAGAGCTTCCGTAATTTGTTGTCTATCTTCCAGCCACACATTTTCCTGCTGCTGTTTATCACAGGAAAGTAGTGCCGATGCGAGGGTGAGGGGACGTGCTCAGTTTTAAATTATTACTGGGTCCATTTGTCAGCGCACAATGAAACCAGATCCACTTGGAGCGCAGCAAGGCCATCCATATGCAACACTGAACTGGAGCCACTGGTGCACAGTGCTCATTGCTTGGCCTGTAAACACTGGTGGAGGGCTGGCATGAAGCAATAGGCCCTGGCCTTTTGCTTCTGGCAAGTAGTAGTAGACGCAAGGAAAAAAAGAGATAGTTCAGGGCCAAGTCCTGCTGTATTCATGCTTTTAATTCTACAGTAAATTCACAAAGCCACTAATACATGCATTGCCACCCTGCTGCATAGCCAAACACAAAACCCCATATGAAAATACACCTACATAGACTTCTACATCCTGCCAAGGAGTCCATATGCCAGGCCCACACGCGGATTTATGTGTTTGACTTCTACCACATGTGCTCGGATACTTAGAGGTGTTTGCAGGCCGTTAAACATTTCCTGGCCTGGCTCTCCCTCTCTGAGGGGTATGTGAGCCAAATTGACCCAAATTCCACAAATTGTTGTCCTAACTGCTAGTGGGGGGGGAGACTCCAAAAAAAAAAGTCAAAATATCAAATGAAAAAAAAGTAAATTGCAAAATAATATAAATAGCTGAATTCTTCCCTGAGCTAATAGCATAAATAGCCCTCAGGTTTTTGCTTTATGTGTTTTCCTCTTTGAGAATGAAAGAGCAAATGGAGTATGAGGAAGAGTTGTGGTCTGGTCTGATTAGAAGCTGACCACAGGAACAATGTGTCATCCTTTTTAGCTTCTAGCTTTTGCCCACAGCTCAAGCCATTCATTCTTTTGTGTTTAGCTCCCCATCAGTCCGAAGCCTAGCCCCCGAGGGAGGAGGAGGAGGAGGAGGAGGAGGAGGGAGGTTTGCATCAGCCATCCACTGGCCTGTAGGCCCAAATTATTTTCAGCTGTGAGCTGAGCGGGGTCACATGTTTGAGGAGAAACATCAAGTGATTTTTTTTCTTCCTCCCCCACCTGATTATTTTCTTCTTACAAGAAAACCCCAAAAAAGAAACGAAGAATAGAAATCCAGCATGGAAAAGAGGGTGGGCGCGGAGAAGCATGAAGACTTCCACAGGGATGTTATGCCGTAATTAAACTGTAAAACTTTTACGATTTAATTCTTTTCTGTGTTGCAGAAGGGCGTTGCATGTCACGAGGGGGAAGGGGGTGGGGTGGATGGAAGACAGGAACAGAGGAGAGCAGTGGTGGTGCAGCTGGAGAGACAGGGGTTGTCAAAGCCAAAGAGGAAAGTAGATATTGCAAAGAAAAATATGAGTATACTGTTGCACTGTGAAAACAGTGCATGCTTTTAGGCTGTCCCACTTCATTGTTAGGATCCCCAAGGCCAAAATTCTCAGCCTTAAAAGGTAATTTGGTATTTTCACGCGATTCTGTCTTACTGGATTCTAACATTTTGACTGATGCACTTCCCAGCACTTGCCTGAACCTGACGAGCAGCAGTGTATTGTATTCACAGCTTGTAAAAGCGGTAAATTCGACAGCATTGCTGGTTTTACAGCATTCGGTTACTGAGGAAACTTTTCTGGGAGGGTGCTAAGGCTTTTGTCTGCAACATCTATTGGCAGCCATTGTTAACGCTGACCTCTAGAAAAAAAGATGGCCGCCATAACAATGCAGAGGTTGAGGGAAGTCATCTGCTGAGACCAATAAAAACATCACGGGGAAACTGCGACCCAAAAGACCTCTACCTGCCCCGCCCCCTTCAGCCTCTGTCCTGTGATGTGTGACAGGCTGCACATGTGGGGCAGAGGAAATGGAAGGAGTACTGTTCATCCTCAGCTGCGTGGATGACACAGGAGGGGAAAATCGCCTGGAATGGAGATAATTGTCTGATGTTTATGACAATTATGGTTTGGATACCAAGTGATTTATCTACAAACAGTACTTCTGCTGCATTCTGTCATGCACTGACTCTATTGCTGTTTCTAATATTTATATTATTCATCCAGCGATCTGAAGAAAAAATCAATGACAAAAATATATCTAACAAAGGACAAATTTCAAAGCAGTCATGGACTCAGGATGGAAAGAGTCTTGGTGGTTGGTAAACACTACACAGCACTAAATACCTTTAAACCTTTAAACCTTAAAAGATAACAGAAGCTGGTGTCAGAGGTAGGGCATCAGAGCCAAGCATCAGTTGCATAACAAACCCCGTGGGAGATTTTATCAGCAGATGGGCCCTCGGTATCTGGACACGGACAGATTCACATAAACACACCGAAAATATACCACAGAGAGAGGGATGTTGCTTATGTTGCTAAATGTCAAAAAATACACGCTGAATATAATGGTAAATGTACATATAAGAGAGAGAACAGTTTTTAAACATGTTTATGGTCGTGGTAAAAAGCCTCTCAGTTCTCAGGTATAATGGTCCAGTGCTTACCAGGTCTTAAAATTAGGTAAACACAACGAAAAAGTGACATATTGCACGGTGTAATTCTTTATTTACTAAAAATAAGCCAAAATGCAGAAGCACTCTGTGAAAATCTAAGTATAATAATAATCATTAGTAACTATTTTTGCGTGACTTCATCACTCTCTTGTATCATCATGGAACAAATTTGGCCCACACTTATTTTTCAATTCATTCGGGTTTGCGGCCATTCATTTATGCACAGCTCTCTCAAAGTCCTGGCATTTCAATCAGGTTGAGGTCTGGGCCATTCCAACACCTTGATTGTTTTCTTTTTCAGACATTCTTTTGCAGATTCACTGCTGTGCTCTGGATCATTATCCATTATCATTATCAGCTGTCAAAGACAGCTTCACATTTGACTGTAGAATACTTGCTATACTGCTATACAGAGGAGGTCATGATCAACCCAATGAATGCAAGGTGCCCAGGTCCTATGGCTGTGAAATATCCTAAATATTCACCCCTCCAAAAGTTTCACCATGCTTGACAGTTGGTGTGAGGTGTTTGTGCTGACATGCTCTGTTTGATTTTTGCAAAATGTGTCGCTGTGCATTATGGCCAAACATGTCCACTTTGGAGACACTGTTTCAGAAGTCTTGTGGTTTGCTAAGAATTTTGAGTAATCCCTACATCAAGTGTTTTTCCAAGGTATGCTGTTATATGTTATATGATATATGTTAGCAAGCACAAAAAATTACCCAGCTAGACACACAGCAGTCCTTTCATAGATGATGCTGAACTCAATTATTTGATGACAATGTATTGATGCTTACACAAATTTTCTACGCAAGGATCTACTTGTTTGACTAGTCATATATGGTAAATGGTAAATGGCCTGTATTTGTATAGCGCTTTTCTAGTCCCTAAGGACCCCAAAGCGCTTTACACAACCAGTCATCCACCCATTCACACACACATTCACACATATATAGAAGTTGACCTAGTCTTTGCTATGAAGTGCAAATATATTTTTATGCATTCAGACAGTGATATTACCAGTCTTACTTTTCTAACTTGGCAGAATATTATTTTTTTTGTACTTTTGCTCCAAAAATCATCTCAGGTGTTGATATTTGGTGATAACTTGACAAAATGTTGCTATTGGAATGAAACCTTTATCAGACTCTATGCAGGGGGTGCTGTCAGTGTTTCACTCTCTGCTTCATCAGACCTTTAAGTCACTGTCAGCAAGCTGTGGGCCGGCTGCTGTTATCAAACTCGGGAGGCCTGTCTGCCTCTTCTCTACAGCTGCTTCTCATAAAGATTTCATCCTCCTCTCCGTCTCTCTGTCCAGCCCTGCAGGAACAGCTAACACCATGACATCATCATTCCTCCCTTGTCCTTCCCCAAACTTGTTCTTTTCTCTCTGTCACTGCGAAATACCTAAAAAGGACAAAATTACTCAGAGCTCACACTTCATTTCACAGATATCACAGCTTGGAGTAAATACAGCAAAGTAACTTTGGGTGGATAAACTACTGGAGTTAGCCTTTACATAACACTAAAAAAATTATTGCCCAAAATGTGAGTTATAGCAAGTAAAGAAGAGACGATCATTCATGTTCTTCTGATTCTTTCTGCAACCAAGGCAGAGCTGGAGACCGTATCCCTTACATGATGTGGTTCAGTATACGACGTGCCAAAGCCGTGCCTGTGATCAATTTAACACTCCACTGCACATTTAGCCAGGTTCTTCTGGAATGGCAAACTTGGTGGTTTTTTTCCTAACCGTCCTTCACTCTTTTATTTCTCTCTTTCATTACCGCTCTTTCATTCCTACTTAGTCTTAAAGTTGCGGGGAGCAAAGTATGATGCAGAGGAAGAAGCAAAGGAAAAAGGGGGCGGGGTTTAATACTTTGCCCACTCTCTTCCATACAGAAAGCAGAAATCATGTAGAGCCAATTTATTGTGAGGCATATGTTAGGAATCCCAACTGGCACGCTGCCTTGAGCCCTTGCAGGGCTTGGAAAGGTTGTGCCTGATTCTTAAAGAAGTAGGGCAGAACGGTTTGATGGTAAAGGAAAAAATGTACAGAGAGGAAGAGGAGGAGATGGTCTGGCAAATAAAAAATGGAATTTTATCACAACTCTGCAGTCTCCCTCTCTCTGCTTCTCTCTTTGTGTCCTGTTCAGGGCCCCTGCTGCTTTTCCAAGCTGATTCCATAGCAAGGCCTTGGAGAAAATCCAAACAGAAAGACTCTGACTATGAGTGCCCGTGTACAATATTTGGCCACGCACAGAAACACTTTTACAAGCCTGGAAAGTGCCCACTCACCGACAAACACACATATGCACACACATTGTGCAACGTGCTGTCCAAACCCATTGATAATCCCCCTGCCCCGCTGTGGTGTGTCCCCTTGGCCCTCTCCCTCCATTGTAAGAGGAGGATGGACGTGAGACAGCATTGAAACTGGGTTAGCCTCAAAAGCAGACAGGAACTGTGGGGGGATACCATAAACAATTAATTTCTCCCTGTGTGTGTGTTTTTGCTTATCAGTCCATTCTAAATATACCATTGTATCCATTGTTATATTTCTAATGTCGCATATACAGTGGGGCAAAAAAGTATTTAGTCAGCCACTGATTGTGCAAGTTCCCCCACTTAAAATGATGACAGAGGTCAGTAATTTGCACCAGAGGTACACTTCAACTGTGAGAGACAGAATGTGAAAAAAAAATCCATGAATCCACATGGTAGGATTTGTAAAGAATTTATTCGTAAATCAGGGTGGAAAAAAAGTATTTGGTCAATAACAAAAATACAACTCAATACTTTGTAACATAACCTTTGTTGGCAATAACAGAGGTCAAACGTTTACTATAGGTCTTTACCAGGTTTGCACACACAGTAGCTGGTATTTTGGCCCATTCCTCCATGCAGATCTTCTCGAGAGCAGTGATGTTTTGGGGCTGTCGCCGAGCAACACGGACTTTCAACTCCCGCCACAGATTTTCTATGGGGTTGAGGTCTGGAGACTGGCTAGGCCACTCCAGGACTTTCAAATGCTTCTTACGGAGCCACTCCTTTGTTGCCCGGGCGGTGTGTTTTGGATCATTGTCATGTTGGAAGACCCAGCCTCGTTTCATCTTCAAAGTTCTCACTGATGGAAGGAGGTTTTGGCTCAAAATCTCATGATACATGGCCCCATTCATTCTGTCCTTAACACGGATCAGTCGTCCTGTCCCCTTGGCAGAAAAACAGCCCCATAGCATGATGTTTCCACCCCCATGCTTCACAGTAGGTATGGTGTTCTTGGGATGCAACTCAGTATTCTTCTTCCTCCAAACACGACGAGTTGAGTTTATACCAAAAAGTTCTACTTTGGTTTCATCTGACCACATGACATTCTCCCAATCCTCTGCTGTATCATCCATGTGCTCTCTGGCAAACTTCAGACGGGCCTGGACATGCACTGGCTTCAGCAGCGGAACACGTCTGGCACTGCGGGATTTGATTCCCTGCCGTTGTAGTGTGTTACTGATGGTGACCTTTGTTACTTTGGTCCCAGCTCTCTGCAGGTCATTCACCAGGTCCCCCCGTGTGGTTCTGGGATCTTTGCTCACCGTTCTCATGATCATTTTGACCCCACGGGATGAGATCTTGCGTGGAGCCCCAGATCGTGGGAGATTATCAGTGGTCTTGTATGTCTTCCATTTTCTGATGATTGCTCCCGAAGTTGATTTTTTCACACCAAGCTGCTTGCCTGTTGTAGATTCACTCTTCCCAGTCTGGTGCAGGTCTACAATACTTTTCCTGGTGTCCTTCGAAAGCTCTTTGGTCTTGGCCATGGTGGAGTTTGGAGTCTGACTGTTTGAGGCTGTGGACAGGTGTCTTTTATACAGATGATGAGTTCAAACAGGTGCCATTCATACAGGTAACGAGTGGGGGACAGAAAAGCGTCTTACAGAAGACGTTACAGGTCTGTGAGAGCCAGAGATTTTCCATGTTTGAGGTGACCAAATACTTATTTTCCACCCTAATTTACGAATAAATTCTTTACAAATCCTACCATGTGAATTCATGGATTTTTTTTTCACATTCTGTCTCTCACAGTTGAAGTGTACCTCTGGTGCAAATTACTGACCTCTGTCATCATTTTAAGTGGGGGAACTTGCACAATCGGTGGCTGACTAAATACTTTTTTGCCCCACTGTATAGCATTTCTTGTTATTGTGGTTGTCATTTTTAACAAGAGACTCCCGATGACTGGTGTCTAGAGTCTATCCCACTGGGAGCTGGGATCATGGACCAAAATATTACCTCAGAAAATGTAAACAAATCTTAATTATGACTGGGGTGACAAAGAAAGCCACTGCAGGCGCAATTAGGGCGTGAAGGCACAGCCATGCAACAGAATGCGACACCATTTGTGAGGCTTTTTCACACATCAAGTGAGTACTTATTTATTTGTTTGTCTTTGTGCACTCATATGAATAGGAAATGTGATTCAGTTCGCCGGAAGCTTAAGTAAGAGCAACCTCCTGAAATGAAGTCATTGGGCTTTTCCGCACAAAGTGTTTCTGCTTACAAATTCACCCCATACAGTAAGAACTTGGGTTTGCTTTTGATAAATGGGACAACTTTGGCTACCACAAGGTCAAAATGGCAACAAGCAGAAGGAAAACTCCACACAAGCTCAGCAAAATCCTCCCCAAAAGTCCTTCGCACTTGATCTCCACTTGTCAAGAGTTTATAAATGATTCATCTCAGGCTTTTAACTCCATTAGAATTTGTGGCTTCCATTTTTCATGTGGTTAGCAGGTCAGTCGTACACTAAAGACTTAAATGTGATATTGTGATTATGTTTGGGAGAACGTTTAAACACTGTTTGCAAGATAAATGCTGAAAATCAGATTGATCCTCTGAGTCTTTCTTTTTAAAAACTCAACTGACCCGGTGGAAAATTGCAAAATGAAGTATTTCCTCCATCTTAACAATGGATTTTACTAATCAACAACACAAGCTCAGAGGCTACTAAGAGGCATTAACTATCTCCATCAGTGAAGAAAAGCTTCGTGAACAAAATGAGAAGAAAAAATAGAAGTGAAGGATGATGAGCCTGACTTGTAGGCATAGCAAACAAATCTCTTTTTCTTTCTATCCCCCCATCTGGGAAAGCGTGTCGTATTTCTTCTCCTTGCAGAGGTGGAGCATCTGTTCGCCAAATCCCTCCCATGGACTTGTCAGCCCCTCCTGTCCACTGACACAAAGCTCCCATCAGCACAGCTCTGACTCATCCCCAGTCTGCTCCCAATTACCCTTCTGGCTCCAAAGACCAAAGACCTTGCCAACTCATTCCAAGGCCAATTTTCAGCTTTCAGTTTGGCCTACATTACCCCCATAACATTGTCCCTGTTAAGTCCAAAATAGGGTACCTTTACAGCTAATACACCACTTTAGTTTGAGCAAACCTGGAAGAATGTAGTTTAAATCTCAAAGTGCTCAAAAAGTGCTTTTGGGATTTTCTGCATAACTAGAATGACATTTTTCAGTTCAATTCAATTCTGTTTTGTTTATATAGCACCAAATCACAAAGCAATTGCCTCGAGCCACTTCACTTTGTAATGTAACGGCCCTACAACACTAGAAAGAAAACCCCAGCAATCAAATGACCCCCTATAAGCAAGCACTTGGCAACAGTGGGAAGGAAAAACTCCCTTTTAACAGGAAGTAACCTCAGACAGGACCAGGCTCAGGGAGAAGCAGCCATCTGCCACAACCAGCTGGCGCTGAGGGGATAGAGACAGGACAAAAGACAGAACACATTTTCAACACCAAACTCAAGGAAGGAGTGTCAGAAAAAGACAATCTGATAGTCACAAACTACTCAGTGACTTACCAGATGTGCAGAGGTTAGAAATTAAAATGTAAAACATTCAGCTCCTATCCCACAAATACAATGGGATTGCCCTATGCTAAGAAACAAGGTCTCGGTCTAGGAGCACCTGTAGTTGCAGCTCATATAAATTATCACTTACATAGTAAGTATGGTCTTTGACAGGAAATCTTGCCAAACAAAAGGCAATGAGACTTTCTATTTGATGTGATGAATTTCAGCGGATGATTTCTTAACACCCGCAAGTAGCATAGCGATAGAGGCGCCTCTTACGCACACTTACTGCTGTCACACAACCATAGATGTCTATGTTTTACCAAGCCCTCGAAGAGATGGAAACAATCCCAGGGCATGACACCTGAGACCTGGCTCTGCTATCAACAGCACCCAAGGGGCCAGGATTTTACAGACATGCGAGGAAGCGTCACTTTATACGCCATAATTCATGTGGGGAAAACACATCCAACAGTAAGCAGCATTTATGGCTATCTGATATTATACTGTGCTGACACACAATGTGGGTTTCTTGAGCCTAATGGTAAAACCTTTCCTCTCGGAGAAAGCTTCAGCCTGCGCGAATGTGCTGCAGTGAGTGGACTTACACATCCTTTCAACAATAACCTGGCTTCTTGAGCACACTAACATTATCCTCTGGGCCCCTGATCAAATTTCTCCTCAAAGCCACAGTCTCTGAGTTGAGCTCCAATGTCAAAAAATCCTCTCTCTCTCTCTCGTTCTTTCTCCTTCCTGTTTTTTTCACGGTTTCATATTTTAAGGGTTTCACTTGAGAATTCCCACCAGAGATCCCACCCCCCCATCCCATCCCCTGCTCCTCTGCATGCCTGCACAGAAACAGATTTTTGTAATTCGCCGCCAATCCCTGGGGGAGCTGAAAAAGGCGAGAGCTTGGGAAAGTGCTCTTCTGGAGTGCAAACTCCAGAGTCAGAGCTGACGTTTTTGACCTCCACACACCCCTTGACCGACAACTGCGAGCCTGGGCCGAGCGCGCCGGTGGATGAAGAGAGTTTAGCACCAGCGGAGCAAGCCAAAGTAAACTGATGTAAAGACGTGCATTTCCGCTTTCGTGTCTTCAAGAAGAAAGGTGTTTCATTTTGTCAGTTCATCTAACTGATTTATAATTTCTGTATGATACCAGAGTCACTGAAAAACTTACAAAGAAGAAACTTGTGCAAAAATGTATTCTGTTTTTTTAGTTAAATATTGCTAAACTAGAACTGCAAACCAGCCAATAAAGCTTTGAACTGTATTGCAATAAAATACAGAAATTACATTATGAAAACCATAATTAAGCTGGAGACAGACAAAGAGACAACTACTACTTTCTCTCCATCTAACAAGACAGTGCTTAGATGTGATTTGGTATGATCAAAGCTGCTCTGTGTCTGCAGATTGTCTGGGGCATCTACTCATTATGTTGTTACACTTTGATGAAATCTCCAGCTCCAGGTCCAGATAAAGTATTGTTTTAATTGTCATTTTAGAGTAGATCACTAAATTCACAGGTAAACAACCTGTAAATTTTAGAAAAGAGAAGAGATTCAAACTGTGCACTAACCTTTTCCCACTTTGCTTGGAATGCCCATCATAACAAGGCAACCTGAGCCCAAATCAATGAGGTGTACAGCCACATTATAATTACACTTTGAACCCAGATGGACACATTCCTTTCCAGACTGCAGCCTTCTCCACCTACAAGTATGTTTTTTACTCCCACCAAGTTGGGGATGTTAAGCAAAGAGTAAATGCATGTTTCTTCTTAAACACAGTGTTTGTAGATGTGCATGGAAAGGTTGTGTACCAGTGAGGCTGTAAACGTTCTCGCCTGTATTTCCATGTCTTTGTTTGAATCTGTCTGCGCCTGTTTTTCTGCATGTGTGTGCGCATGTGCGTGCATGTGTGTGTTCGGGTTTATGCCACACGCCGCCAACGGGCACAGGCTACAAAGCCACACGGGGCTGGCACTTTGGTTTGGATGGTGGTTGTCAGCACTGGTTTTCCCGTGATGATTTTCCAAGGCCACATCTAACAACCTGCCATCCAGCTGCAGCTGCCTCTGTCTATGCCCATCTCTCTGCTAGAGATTCACATTCTGCACCGCTGTCTATGTAAACAGCGCAGCAGGACAGAAATTCGGCATGCCATGTCCTGTTAAACGTTCCAATTAGTGTCACAGCAACCATTTTCCCTCTGGCTGTGGTCAGAGCTCTTTTTAATATAAGTCAGACATTGAAAGAGAGAGAAGATGCCAGACAGAGCGACAGCTTGCATGCGAGAGGCTGGGGGCACCCAGATTTCTCTGTGTGTATTTGTGTGTGCTTGTGTCAAGGTTACGGGTGAACTTGAAAGCTATATGGCCAGCTGCCAACTGGATAAATGACTCCAGTATCCAGTGTGATGGTATGCATTATCCGTGCATAAATATATGCATTTATGTGAGTTGAAACAGGATTCCAGGTCTCTAAGATGGTACGAATTATTCTTGCATCCGTGTGTGTGTGTGTGTGTGTGTGTGTGTGTGTGTGTGTGTGTGTGAGAGAGAGAGAGAGAGAGAGAGAGAGAGAGAGAGAGGAGGTATCAAAGGTTGTTTTTTTTTTACTATGATTAAACCCATGGCCATCTAACAACATCACAGATAAATGCCCACTGCCACCACAACTTGGAAACCAGAGGAATTCTTTGACCATCGCTTGTTCTTTCAGGGTATGTCACTATGGTAACAACGGCGGCTGTAGGAGATTGGCCTGGGGGGATCTTTAAGTTGCACGCCACCCTGCGGAGCAGCTGTCAAGAGCAGAGCGCCTATAAGAGGAGGGGTGGATGGGCCGTAACCTCCTAAAGGCCTGCTGTCACTTTTTGGAGTTGAAAACAATAGAGGAGACAGATGTCACGGACACACACACGCACACAGAGAAACACTGCTAAAATATGCACACAATACAGTGAAACTGCAGTACACAGATATGTGCACGGGCTTCATGTGTGCACAGCTGTCTGATACATTTGCAAAACAAATCCATGAAAAGTGTGGGTCCGCGTAAAAACAGGTCCGTAACAGTTAACTTTCTTGCAAAATAGAGACCTTTGCGTCAGCACGGAGCTAAAACGCTGCTTTCCTGGATGTACTCGTACTCTAGTGAGTCATTCCAATGAATCAAGACTGATTTCTCCACTTCAGTATGCATCCAAGTAAAAAAAAACAAGCCAGTGCACTCATGAAAGATGACCAATTTGTCACAATACTAAACATCTGGTGTTTCAGAATTCAGGACCCCCCCCCCCAAACACACACACACAATGAATACATGCTGATGAAACATTCTCTGAGTAGATTTAAGCCCTTGTGCTTTGCATGTGTTGATGTGTCTAAGTGTGTTTATCATGAGGGAACACATAGATGGACGCTGAGTGAAAATAACATGGATATGAGTGTGTCAGGATTTTGGTGTGAAAAGTCAAACAGGGAAAAGTGGAGCAAATGGCTGAGAGCAAAAATGAGTAACAGAGGAGGGGCATGACTGAAAAATAGGGAGGGTAGAAATCCTGTGTGATGAATGCAAAGTCACAAGTGCTGACTTTTCCTCTACAGTGCATATTGTCTTACACCGCAGCCATGAAGGCAATTAGCCTCCGACCTTAACTCAGAATGCAAAAATCCAATCTGCCAGGCCAGTGTGTGTATGATAGTAACACTACTACCAGACACAAACACAGAGACAGACACAATGTGTTTACAGGAAAAGACTGCAGCTCACTTATTATAAGTTTGCTGACTAGCAGACAGATGGTCCCTGTGTCTTTATCTCCAGCTCTATAAACCTTCTCTCTGCAACGCTGGGGGAGTCAGCCATTCTCAATTCAATAAACGTCCCAGCCTTACCCATTTAAGTGAACCTAAAGTACAGAAAAAAAAAAGTTTGGCTGCGCCTCAGTCAGAAATATAAATATTCCAGTGCTGCATGTTCCAAGGATTTTGTTCTTGGGTTTAATGATCACCCAACAGACTGAAATACTCGAGGAGACTTGAGGAATCCACTGGGATGGATTATATTGGCTGACTGATAGCCATCCTTTGCTTACAGGACATGGCAGACGATCCTTCAGTTTTACAATCTGCTTTGAAACAGAAAGTACTGTATCAAACTTATTATTGTCTCTTTGACCACTAGTGGCATAGTAGAGCAGTGTTTTTCATCCTGCGTGTGCACGCCATAGAATGCGTTGTTTTTATGAGACAGAAGTATTCACGTTTGGATAACAAGGTGGAGCGCAAAGTTATGAGCTAATGCTACCACGTATGGTTGGTAGCTGCATCTTTAGACTACATAGGTGCAAAGGACAGACAAATATAACCGCCTTATATGGGCATTTCTACTTCAACTGGCTTTCAACACAAAAAGCAACCATATTTGCTGAAGGAAACGGAGAGGAGATGTTACGGCTGGCGTTCCGCTTTCTTGGCAATACCACATATCATCAGTACAACAATGATGGAAAGATGAAGTTTCTCCAGCAAGTTTCGGAATATTTCCAAACAAATAAAATTTTGTAATGTTGTTTTAAGAGGTAGGAAATGCATTCAAGAATTTTGCTGAGAAAGAAGATAAACAAGACTGTGTTTGTTTACAGTGAATTTAACATCATGGTGCTTTTTTTATTATCTCCTGGGACATATCAACATATTACAGTAAGTTATAGTTTAACAATAATTCACAACAGTGACCTCTTTATATGTAGGTGGTGATTTTGTAGTATTAAATACTCTTTTTACAGCCATGCCACATATTCACTTTGCAGCATAGCCAACATTGTGATGCACTATATTTTCATTCATTCTTTTTTTAAAAAAAGACTCCTTCTGGTTGCTTTCTGTTTCTCCATGGTTACTGTGCAACTTGTCTATATATTTAAAGAGATACTTAACAGCTATTGATGTGGATATCTACATAATCCACACTGTCCTGTGAACCAGAGTCCAAAGATAAAAGGTTGCTAAACAGGAAAAACTGAAAAGAAGAAAAGTACTGTTGTGGACCTCTGTTTAATGACTACAGCACATACAGTATATTATAACATATGAACTGCAGGCTCTCAAGTGTAATGACATTTTATCCCAGCTCCAAACTCTCACTAATGCATACTCGTGCATACAGATCATTTCCCGATATTGGTAAGCTGACATTTTTCTGGAACTACCTGAGGTTTCCACCCAAGCTTGCCCCCTCACAACAACACAAGCAATGCATGAAGAGGTGCCTTTGTTCACCACGAAGAATGCTCATCTCACTTATCCCCTCTTTTTTGTCTCTCTCTCTCTCCCTTAACAAGCCAAGTTTGGAATGCAGCACACACTTTGACCATTATCCAAATTGTCACCAGACCATCTACCCACACGCTGTTTTCATTTAATAAACGCTGAGAGCTGACAACCGTTGAGCACGCATGTGTACAAACAGCTCACAGAGGTCCAGAGAGCTGAGATCCGTGGACTTGATTCAGATGTTTTTTTGACTGACTATTTGAGCAACACTCAGGATACCTTAACTGCAGCCAAAGCAGTCCGGGATAACCGGTGACTCATAAAAATTCAGAGGAAACCATACCCTAACTTCTGTCGTACATATTGCATTGAAGAAACATGGACGCGCTTTCTTTATACAAACAAGCATTATATGTGAGGACGACTTGTAAACGCACAAAGATTGCTTTAAATCCTTTGCCAATACTAATTAAAAAAAACAAAAAAAAACAAAAGTAGCAGTAGCTTCCCAGGAAAAAAGTTTTCACTTAGTTCAGTAAAAACAATAATTTATAGAAACATGTGAGAAATGAAATCTTACCTTTCTGAGCTGGGTGAGCCCTGGTGAAGTGCTCCTGGGGCAGTTTCTCATTTTGCGAATCCTGACCCCGCAGAAGACAGCATCCACTTGCATGCTTCCTTTGCATCAGAGTATTTTGCCTTTCTTCCTCTCTCTCTCTTCCTGAAGTTTGAGCAGCCTTACCCCTGCCTCTCACTTCTCTCACTTTGCATTGCCCTTGTCAGTACCTCCCACGTATACACACAGAAAAAAGACACTGGGTGCAGGGTACAAAAAATACTCTGAAAAAGTCACAAAGTTGGGGATATGCCTCCTCCTCCTCTGTTCTTCAGTCTTCTGCCTGCGAACTAAAACCTTTACGGCTCCTTATGCCGTAAACGCACACTCAGAGACTCCCTATCTCTCAGTGACACTGACTCGCTCTCTCTCTCTCGCCCCTTCTCAAACTTTTCCCACCCCTCCTTCCCTCGAGCCACCCCCTCCCCTTCTTCCTTCCTCCTCTCGCTCTCTCTCCTCCTTCTTCATTTTCCATCATCACCCCCCTCCCCCCCCACCACAACTCCTCCCACCCACCTAAACCCCCCACTGCTGAACTAATCTGCAGCTGGCCGGGTGATTGGAGCCCTGGTTGCTAGGGAAACCGAGTGGAGGGGGGAAAAAACTGAAAGAATGGCGCAGGAAGGGCCAAAGCTGAGCGCAAGTGAATACATAAATAAAAATCCAACTCCGGGAGCCAATTAATCAGTTTTATCTTCTCAAAGACTTCACATGTGACCAAAAATCAGTGGCAACAACAACCACAGGTAGTTAAGTGCTCCAAATGCTCAGTGTGTGTGTCTGTGTGGTAAGATTTCAGAGATTTCAAAGAGAAAAATGGTTTGAGCTGATTACTGACCTATCCGTGTTAGGAAATACAGACTGAGGAATTCAGCTCCTCATCTTAAGCCCAAGGCAGCAGGGTAACTCAATGATCCTGTGGAGAAAGCAGAAAACAAGACCAGACAGGCATACTGATGACCAGGGCCATTGAATATTAACTTGTTCAAACCCACACACACTCTCTCTTTAGTAAGTGCATTATTGGAAGCTTAAAGACATAAATTCTTCCAAACCTGTCAAAAATCACACATGAACATGCAGTGAAATAGATGTTAAAGAGGCCTAAGACATGTCACATCTTAGATTGAAAAATGTTACCTAACAGCAGCACTGCTCTGTGAGCGCCTGCAGGTGTTGTATACTTTAATCAAGCATTAGTTACTTTTTTTTTTTTTTTTGCTTAATGGGTCCATTAAAGTTGAAATATGATTTATTGGTGTGACCGTTTCTGTATACAAGAATGTCAAAGCGCCAAAATATGAAAACATATTTAATGTAAAGTTGTACAACAGTCATGTGTTGACTCTGGGTGATTCATGTTTCAGAGTGTGTACTCTGTGGTAGTTTTTTCCACCATAGATAACTAATAACACACATACACTGCTGTTAAAAAGTATTTGCCCCCTTCTGAGTTTTTTTTTCTTTTTTTTGCTTATTTGTCTCACTTACAGATTCCATCAAAAAATAATTAATGACACAAAAATAACCAGAGTAAATGCAAAATGTAGTTTTTCGAGCGTTTATTTTATTTAGAGGGGGGAAAAGTTATCCAAACCTTGTAACTGGTTGTGCCACTCTTGGAACAAACTGCAATCAAGTGTTTGTGATAACCAGAAGATAAGGAGTCTTTCATAACACTGGCTCATTGGTCCACTCTTCTTTGCAGAGTTGTTTTAATTCAGTAACCCCGGGGGGTTTCCGAGCATGAATAGTCTGTTCAAGGTCAAAAGGCCAAAGGATCTCAGCCAGATTTAAGTCTGGACTTTGACAGGGCCACTCTAACCATTCAGAGGTGGACTTGCCAGTGTATTTCAGGTCATTGTCCTGCTGCACGAACTGATGGCTCGATATAATATTTCATTATTTCCTGGTAGACAGCAGAATTCATAGTTCCATCAATTACAGCAAATCGTCTTGGTCCCGGTGCAGCAAAGCAGCCCCAGACCATCACACTACCACCATCATGTTTGATTGTTGGTATGATGTTCTTTTTATGAAATGCTGTATTAGTTTTACACCAGACTCAAACCTTCCAAAAAGTTATTTTCTCCTCAAAACCCTCCCATGGGATTTCTTTAGATGTTCTTTAGATGTTGTTCCGGGTTCATTTGTGACCTCTCCGATGAGTTGGAGTAATTTTGGTAGGCTGGCCACTCCTTTTAAGGTTCACCACTGGGCCAAGTTTTCTTTGTTAGTGGATAATGGCTCTCACTGTGATTCACTAGAGTTCCAAAGCCTTATACATGGCTCTGTAACCCAGGCTGATAGATGTCAATTACTTTGTTTGTATTGGCTGTACTCCTGTATTGGCTTCCCTTCATTGGCTTCCTGTTAAATCCAGAATTAAATTCAAAATCCTGCTCCTCACATACAAGGTCTTAAATAATCATTCCCCATCTTATCTTAATGACCTTGTAGTGCCATATCACCCCATTATAGCACTTCGCTCTTGCACTGCAGGCTTACTTGTTGTTCTTATTTAAAAGTATTTCAAAGTAGAATGGGAGGGAGAGCCTTCAGTTTTCAGGCCCCTCTTCTATGGAACCAGCTTCCAGTTTGGATTCGGGAGACAGTATCTGTACTTTTAAGATCAGGCTTAAAATTTTTCTTTTTGCTAAAGCATATAATTAGGGCTGGATCAGGTGACCCTGAATCCTCCCTTAGTTATGCTGGGGGACTCCCATGATGCATGACCTTTCTCACTCACTATGTGTTAATAGACCTCTCTGCATTGAATCATACTTGTTATTAATCCCTGTCTCTCTTTCACAGCATGTCTTCTATCCTGTCTTCCTTCTCTCACCCCAACCGGTCGCAGCAGATGACCATCCCTCCCTGAGCCTGGTTTTGCCAGAGGTTTCTTCCTGTTAAAAGGGAGTTTTTCCTTCCCACTGTCGCCAGAGTGCTTGCTCATAGGGGATCATTTGATTGTTGGGTTTTCTCTTTATGTATTATTGTAGGGTCTACCTTACAATATAAAGCGCCTTAAGGCGACTGTTGTTGTGATTTGGCGCTATATAAATAAAACTGAATTGAATTTGTTTGTCAGCTGTTTCTTTTGCTCGTGCAGCTATTTGAGATCTTTAAGCCTACTTCAGTTTGTCACACAGGTTCTATTTAAGTATTTTTTTTTGATTGAACAGGTCTGACAGTAATCAGGCCTGGGTGTGCCTTCACAAAATTTCAAACAGCATTACTTCAGCAAAACAACTATCTTGCTGATCTCTGAGCCTAAACCCTGACCTCCCCTTTGAAATGCAAGAGAGATCTAAAAAGCCTAGCTTGTCCTTCAATAGCTGTGGGGGTAATAGGGTGGAAGGTGGAGGCTAGCAACATCTGTTTGGCATTTATGCCACCTTATTGTGTTGCTGAGTCCTCTATCAAGCCTACAGCTGGGATCCTGAGAGTGTACTGAGCCCACTGTCCAGGGGAGTCACATCATGACTATGAACACAACTCAAACAAGTTCTCAGTGCTTGATGGTGCATAGTAGGCTATTTGCAAGACCTCTGTTTTTAGCAAAGGAAGTGGCACTGAAATCACACCCAAAGTGTGTTTTGTTCCCTGTGCTGCCCTTTCCCTTAGCCTGTTATCCTGGAAGCTGTTTTACTTGCAATCCATGATTACGGAAAAATGATAAAGAAACGCCTGAGCACTCTCTAAGGAAATTTGTTCAGGAATATCCTGGCACTTCCAATAAACACACAATTCTTTGTCACACCGCACTTGTTTTTGTGAACATTTTTTTATTTTGTAATTATCAACAAATCAAGAAAATAAATGTCAAAGCTTTTCAGAGATAGCTATCGTTTACAGTCATACAGAGAGTTGCTACTTTCGAATAAGACTTCTCAACTTCCCCATAAAGAGTAAAACAAACATAACAAAACTGTTTATGGTTTCATAACTTATCCTCTCTTCCTCTTTCTTACTCCTGTCACCTTACTTCTATTTTGAATCACAGCAATAGTCCTGCAGTGACGCCTGTTTTCTTAAGGAATACTTGGTTATAAAACAAAAGACTTATTTTACAGCATTATGAATGAGCAACTGGGCCATTTTTAATGACACCACACAAAAAAGTTTCTTCATTATACAAAAATCTTGAGTAAACTTCACCTGAAACATATAAAGTCAACGGTTTATTTATTCAAAGTAATAATCATCAATGACAACATGTTTGGTGTAAACTGAATGTATATCAACCAAGCACATTTCTTTTAACCTGATTCCATTAAATTTACATTATTTTTACATTTTATAGATTGTAGCTATGTAGCTAAATGACATCATAAAATTGTATCCTTACTTAAACTCAGCATTTACGGTGTTCTAATATTTCAATTGCATTAATTAGATCACCTCTCTGACCCTTGTACTTCCGTTTTTTCTCCCTTGCATCCTTCTTGTAAGATAAGAGCAGGAAAAACAGACTGAACAGGCTCCCAGAATCGTGTGTGATATGTCTCCATCTATGGATCAGATGACATCTTTACACAGACCTTCAATAATTAGTGTGGATGCTGATTAAGCATCCACAGTATTGTTCTTCTACTTTTCATCTTCCGTATATTTTTTGGTCGCTATCTCCTTCAATACCGTTCAACTTAGAAAAACTTAGCCATTGTTGTCCTCTTTCATCTAATGTTATTATTATTGTAATAGATGTTATGGTTCTTTCATAAATGCCACCAATGCACAGTCTCCTCCGAATATATCTGTAGATGATGTTCACCGTCTTGTCGATATTTTTTCCCCTGCGCAACAGAGCAAAAGAGAGAAAGTATTCAAATTTTTTTATTTCTCAGTATTTGTATACAGTGGTCCCTCGTTTATCGGAGGTGTTATATTCTGAAAATAACCAGCGATAGGTGAAATCCGCAAAGTAACCAACTTTATTTTTTACAATTATTTTAGATGTTTTAAGGCTGTACAAAACCCCCTACACACTTTTCTTAGACTCGCACGAACATTTTCACACTTTCTCTCTTGTTTAAACACTCTCAAAGTTCAAACCTTTGTAGAAAAATAAGTCCAGTATTATAGAATGAAACCAAAGATCAAACCTTGTTTTCAGGTACAGAACATGAGAATAGAGCAGCTGCCAGAGAATTCAACATTAATGAATCAATGAATCATAAGTCCAATTTTTTGTGCAATAGTTATCTTCCTCTGCCTTTTTGGTCCTACCACAGGTGCCTTTGACGGTGCAAAACGTTTCGTCGACATTGTTGCGTTTGTTGGGGAAAAAACGTACAAACATACAGTACAGCACTTCAGAGTCACACTGCTGGCGATCGATGTAGCGATTTTGTACTGTACAGGAGAGAGTGCTCGGAGGCTAACAGGCATCTCAGAAAACGTTAGAGCACTTATGCAAATATGTGATGTGTTGATGAATCGAGCAGATATTTGAAGTTTACACAGCACCATTCTCGCATGAAAATACCTTAAAAGTTTATTTTGTGACCCAGAAAGAGTAATATTTCAAACTCCGCCACTCTGTGTTCCTCCGCCACTGCCTCGTTTGAGTTTTGGACGAAATGGATTCTGGGATATTGCATTTCGTCATTTCGAGCTGATTGGAGACCAGAACAGTGATTAGCTGGTTTTGTGGCACAAATATAACTGTGTAGAGAAAGAGTTGAGCGCGCACGGGCAGAAATGTTGAGAGCGTTAAGATGGCGCCGGTGAGGTCGGCTGCCGTCACGACTGCTCCGACCACTTTTTCTTTGTCTTTGTTTTTTAAGTTAGTTGTCAGCGTTTCTAAATCGGCAAAATCATCACCATTGGGTACATTAGGTATGACAGTGACACTCTTGTTTCTATTGGTATACAATGTACTCACAATTCGAAGTTTTTAACTCCGGATCCGAGCTGGCCGAGTGAGATCTTGAGGGAGAACAAAGGGAAGCGGCGGCCTAGAGGGAAGCGAGCCGGCGTCACGAACAGGCTGAGAGCTCGTGCACACCGCACACCTCTGCCTAGCATCCTGCTCGCCAACGTCCAGTCACTGGAGAATAAGCTTGACGACGTCAGGGCCAGGGTAAAGTTCCAGAGAGACATTCGGGACTGCAATCTCCTCTGCTTCACCGAGACATGGCTAAACCCCGCGGTGCCGGACCACGCCATCCAGCCGGCCGAGTTCTTCTCGGTTCACCGCATGGACAGGACACGGGACTCGGGGAAGTCAAGGGGAGGCGGTGTGTGTTTAATGGTGAACAACAACTGGTGCAACAGTGCGAACGTTGTTCCTCTCACACGCTCCTGCACACCAAATCTGGAACTACTGTCCATCATGTGTCGTCCTTTTTATCTACCTCGGGAATTTACATCGGTCATTATAAGTGCCGTTTATATTCCACAATAAGCGGACACGGTCACCGCCTTATGCAAGCTGCATGAGGCACTCACACAGCACCAGACACAACACCGGGACGCTTATTGTGACGCAAAAATAAAAACAAAGGCTGAAACAGGAAGTTCCGGTTCAGAGGAAGGTCGCGCGCTGGACGGATCAATCGGTGGCCGCGTTACAGGACGCACTCGATGACGCAGACTGGGGCATGTTCAGAAACAGCTCCGATGATGATGTCAACGTGTTTACGGAAGCAGTTGTGGGATTCATCGGGAAACTAGCGGATGATACCGTGGAGACAAAGACTATCACAATGTTTCCCAACCAGAAGCCGTGGGTGGATAAAACTATCCGCGACGCTCTGAGATCCCGCACCGCTGCCTACAACACGGGACTCACGACGGGGGACATGGACCCGTACAAAGCCGCGTCATATAACGTGCGGAGGGCGGTGAAAGAGGCGAAGCAGCGCTACGGGAGGAAACTAGAGTCACAACTCCAACAGAGTGACTCTAGGAGCCTGTGGCGGGGACTAAGGACAATAACGGACTATAAAGCACCAACAACCGGTATGACGAACGCGGCCGTGACTCTGGCAGACGAGCTAAAGACTTTCTATGCTTGCTTCGAGGCTGCAGCTAAGGACTCCAACAATGCCAGTGTTAGCGGCGCTAACGGCTGCAGACAGGAAGATACTGCCAGCACCGGAAACGTGCTCGTCATCTCCGAGCATGAAGTAAGGAGAGCCTTCAAAAGAGTGAACACCAGGAAAGCAGCAGGACCAGACGGCATCCCAGGTCGTATCCTAAGAGACTGCGCATACCAGCTAGCTCCTGTGTTCACTGAGATATTCAACATCTCTTTATCTCAGTCGGTGATCCCCACATGCTTCAAAGAGTCCATCATTGTTCCTGTCCCCAAGAAACCCCACCCTGCTTCTCTCAATGACTATCGCCCTGTAGCCCTCACCTCAGTAGTGATGAAGTGTTTTGAACGCCTGGTCAGAGACTTCATCATTTCTTCACTACCAGACACACTGGACCCACTACAGTTCGCTTACCGTCCAAATCGTTCCACAGACGATGCCATCTCTCATCTCCTCCACACATCACTCACTCACTTGGACACTAGAAAGGGGAATTATGTTAAAATGCTCTTCATAGACTACAGCTCTGCATTTAACACCATAATTCCCTCCACACTCACCACCAAGCTGGAGCATCTGGGACTCAGCTCATCTATGTGTCAGTGGATCTCCAACTTCCTAACTGGCAGACCACAGGCCGTAAGGATGGGCGGATATGTCTCAGCCTCCACCACTCTCAGCACTGGAGCCCCCCAGGGGTGTGTTCTGAGCCCCCTGCTGTACTCTTTGTACACATATGACTGTGTGGCCACTACCAGCTCCACCACCATCATCAAGTTTGCTGACGACAAATATTATGTTTATTTATATTTCTTCATACATTCTTATATAGTTCTATATTGTGTATTTTGTTGTACAGTTATTTTATTTTCAACTTTAATTTATATATTTTATCTTATTCTTTCCCAGTTAAATTTACCCTTCATTCTAATTTGTGTTGTACAGTTATTTCATTTTTAACCTTAATTTATATTTTATTCCTTCCTAGTTAAATTTACCCTTTTTAATTTTTCATATTTATTTCCTATCTTATTCATAGCCTTTTCCTTTTTTGTTTTCTTTAGGTCACGAGCAGTTGTCCAAGCATTTCACTACATATCGTACTGTGTATGACTGTGTACGTGACAAATAAAATTTGAATTTGAGAGCGCAAGCAACACGTTGAGAGCGAGCGCAAATGCAAAAACTGAGTGAGAGGGGCTGCTATTGTGTATGGATAATAGCAAACACCGAAATACATTTTTTGCACGCAGGAATGAATTTTGTTCACTCAAATTCAGCTTTTTTTTCGCTCAAAATAATTTTTTCCTGAAAATACAACACTTGCAGCTGCAAACCTTTTTTTTACATGCGCTCAGAATAGTGGCACAAAAATAACGCCATACATATATAGAGACCATTACCAGCAATCATTCATTAATTTTTTTCTGTGTTTTTTTCTTCCACGGTTTGTTGATATGCTGTGTAGGTGTGTACTTGACTGGCTGATATCGACATAATGGGGGAAACATCTGACTATTGTTCACCTGTAGTTTGAATGCTGAACATTTGCATGTTTAAATCATAAGAACTGTCACTATACAGAGATGTGCTTCTGAATGTGGACGATGTGCCTTCTGATTTTGTAATGCAGTTCTGTTTGTGTTAAGTGATGTAAACATCCAATCGATTTACACTCTTCAAACGTCAAAATTGATCATTTGATTTTTTTTATGACACAGTAATGGTGAGTGTTCCCACCTTCTGCTCTTTGTAACTTAATGTGATCTTTCCGTTTTCGTGTTTTGGACATGATTTTGGAGTCCATCTTCGCAGTAGCGATTGACCGTAAAATAAAGCTACTGGAAATGTACAACTCTACATCCGTTCTTAGAACAGGAAGTTAGCATTTTCTCATGCACAGGGTCTATGAGCTGTCTGCCACTCTCCCAAGATTCATCTTAAAAACATTTGTTTCAACTGCTGCTGTGTGCACAGTGTTTGCTCTACTCTAGCCATCATTTTACCCTCAAAACTCAGCCATTGTTGTTCTCTTTACAACAGCGTGTGTTTCAAAGCTAGGAGATGTAAACTTTTTGAACTGTGTGGATCCAAGTAGAGGGATCACATTTGAGTCATTCAGTGATTCAAAGAATATGAACTTTTAATATTCAATCAGATGTTTTCTGACTCTAAATTTTCTTTTGTCATTACTCAGCTTTTTCTCATCTCCATTTTAAACACGTTCAGCTATTTTTAAACTTCTTCTGTGTCAGCTTTCAACAGTTCTGCACTTTTGTTTTCAGGTGAAAATTCTGCATTTTCCAGCTCATTCAAAAATTTTGACTTAACATTCAGCAATTATTTCATTTCAGCTCAAAACATTCAGCTATCAGCATTCACATAATTTTCACAAAATGCATTTTATAGTTATAGTACTTATTAGAGTCCTAAAATAATTTATTTTTTCTCTATATATTAGTAGAACCATGAAGTTTTCACTTTTCCGTTCCCTGAGCTCACTCTGGGTGGAGTTTTTTTTATCCTCCTCTCACCTCATGTTGTGTATTTTTGTCGCAAAGGAAACTTTATTAATTTCCTTCGGGATTAATAAAGTTTTTCTGATTCTAATTCTGATTATCTATTTATTTAGTCATAATTATTATTTTTTAATCACATTAGCACAACGGGGTGACAACAATATTCCACATACTAGAAATGCTGCTCAGTATTTCATAAATTACATTTTTTAACAAATGTTGGAGTAAAAACCTAGTTACAGGGAAAATGTGTCTGCAAATATTAACTAAACATTTCTACAAAATTGCAGCAACATGGGCATAATGATACATGTGCTGAGGTGAAACTAAACTTAAATAATATTATCACGGTAGTCTGTTCACCACCAAATTAATTATCCTGGTCAGCTGGCTAAAAGTCTTTACTTTAGCAGCCTAAATCGAAGGCTAACATTAGCATTTGTTAGCATCAGCCAAAAAGGGCTGAGGTTTAAACTAGGGCAGTGTAACTTTGCCTGAAACCCCTTAAAGTGAACATAGGTATTATTATAGTGTTTATTAAAGTCCTCCAATAATTTTTTCTCTCTCTATACATTAGTAGAACCATGAAGTTTTCACTTTTCCCTGTTATCTACATTGCTGACTTTCGCTAATTAGCTAGCTAGCTAGCTAGCAGTCACAGCTGTATCTATGAAAACTGGTCTGGCCACTGGAGGGAAAAACTGGTGGTATCATAGCAAAAATTATTTTAACATTAAAAAAATGGAAAGCTTAAAACTAAATAACCGTTATTTTTAAAATGAGTCAGCAAAATATTCCTGACTTATCTGGAGACAGCAAAAACCAGTTTACAAATGATAGACCTTATTTTGAGTTTGATTCCATAAAAAGTGACAAAAACATTAGTGTCCGTTGTGCGTGGGAAGAAAACTTCTTTTTAAAGCAAACCCCCCCCCCCAAATTTCCAAGCAAGCACCGAGTGCGCTACGACGTAATGGGCAACTCACAGAGAAACTCGCGGATTCTTCCACTGACCGCTGCGGCACACCTTCACCAGGGTAAACCTCCGCCTATGCCACTCCTGCTTTACAGGTGAAAATAGAGCAACAGGACCACTAGTCTTTGATGTTATTTATTTTCTGCTGTGTTTTACTTGCATCTATTTGAAAGAGTGAGTGTAAACACACACAAAAAAAATATTTTATGTGCTGGAATGTGCAGAAAATAGGTTTAAATGTTAAACAAATTTCTTCCAGTCAGAGAATGTTGCATATAATTTAATTTTTGCTTGATGCATAAAGTTTAAAAGGTTAAAACTAATAAAACAAGTTTTAAAAAGAGACTTTTCCATTTGATTACATTTTGTATGATGGATTATGCAGAAAAAGTAGAATTGGGCTGAAAGATCTATCGCTTTATCACCTATTCAGGTTGTAAATCGTGTTTTTAAAAAGTAACTAAGTAATTAATTACTTTTGAAAATAAGTAATCAGTAAAGTAACGGGATTACTTTTTTGGGGGAGTAATCGTAATTAGTTACTGATTACTTTTTTCAAGTAACTTGACCAACACTGGTCAGGAACAAATGTAATCGCATGGCAGGATGCTGTAAAATGACCAAACTTCAGCCAGGAGAACAACTGAGATAATTCATCCACAATACGAGGTTAGTCATTCATATACTGCTGCATGGGCTGGGCTGTAGTTACATCCTAAGGTTTTAAAAACTGAGCTTAAATAAATGATTAGCGGTAATAAAAGCCGAGGGAGGTCAACAGTGATCACTGACTGTTTTAGGAGCTTTTTGAGATTAAATAGAAGAAAATACATAACATTAAACATGTTAACAACACAAAAGCCATATTAAATGCAGACTACTTTAGGCCCGGAAGTAGGATTCGTCACGTCATCACTTAACAGTCGGATAGTAATCAGCCACAACTATTTTCAGTTGCATTCAGAAAGTTAGTCATGCAGGTCCATATGACAGAGAATATGCATGTTCTTTTTGTTTTCACATTATAATTTACAGCGGGGAAAATAAGTATTTGACACATCAGCATTTTTATCAGTAAGGGGATTTCCAAGTGGACTATTGACACAACATTTCCACCAGATGTTGCCATCAAGCCAAATATTGAAGTCATACAATCAAATCAGAACATATAAGTATACAAGTTAAACCATAATAAATAAAGTGAAATGACACAGGGAATAAGTATTGAACACACTTTATTCAATACTTTGTAGAAAAGCCTTTGTTGGTGATTACAGCTTCTAGACGCCTCTTGTATGGATAGACCAGTCGTCTGCATTGCTCAGGAGTGATTCTGGCCCATTCTTCCACACAAACGGTCTTTAAATCTTGAAGGTTCCTTGGGCCTCTTTTATGAACTTTAATCTTCAGTTCTCTCCATAGATTTTCTATGGGATTTAGGTCAGGTGATTGACTGGGCCATTCAAGCAACTTGATTTTCTTTCTTTGAAACCACTTCATTGTTTCCTTGGCCTTGTGTTTGGGATCATTGTCTTGCTGAAATGTCCACCCTCTTTTCATTTTTAGCTTCCTGGTAGATGGCAGCAGATTTTTATCCAGAATGTCCCGGTACATCTCTCCATTCATCCTGCCTTCAATAATATGAAGTCTGCCAGTACCCCTTGCTGAAAAGCAGCCCCAAACCATGATGCTTCCACCCCCAAACTTGACTGTTGGTATGGTGTTCTTGGGGTGGTGAGCAGTGCCATTTCTTCTCCAAACATGGTGTGTAGAATGACTGCCAAAAAGTTCAATTTTGCTTTCATCTGACCATACTATAGTCGTCCAATAATCCACAGGCTTCTCCAAATGCTGTTGCGCAAATTTTAACCGAGCCTTGACATGCTTTTTGTTCAGCAATGGAGTCTTGCGTGGTGAGCGTGCATGGATGCCATGGCGGTTCAGTGCATTGCTTATAGTTTTCTTTGAAACAACAGTACCTGCTGATGCAAGGTCTTCCTGAAGTTCTGTCCGAGTGGTTCTTGGCTCTTGGAGAACCCTCCTGATTATTCTTTGGACTCCTCGGACAGGGATCTTGCGTGGAGCACCTGATCGTGGCAGGTTTATGGTGAACTGATGCACTTTCCATTTCCGGATAATGGCCCCCACAGTGCTCACAGGAACATTCAGCATTCTGGAAATGCACCTATAACCATTCCCATCAAAATGCTTTTCAACGATAAGATTACGAAGATCTTGAGAGAGTTCTTTGCTTTTACCCATCATGAAGTCTTTCCTGTGTGCCTTCTGGGTAATGAGGAGCCTTTATAGGCCATCAATTAGGACTAAAGCAGCTGATATCAATTAGTACTGATAGGGGACAGGATTTCTCTATCAATACTGACAGATTTCAGGTGATCTCCTGGCTTTCTATGTCATTTTGCCCCTTGTTATCTCCATGTATTCAATACTTATTCCCTGTGTCATTTCACTTTATTTATTGTGGTTTAACTTGTATACTTATATGTTCTGATTTGTTTGTATGACGTCAATATTTGGCTTGATGGCAACATCTGGTGGAAATGTTGTGTCAATGGTCCACTTGGAAATCCCCTTACTGATAAAAATGCTGATGTGTCAAATACTTATTTTCCCCGCTGTATATTTAATTGTGTTGTGGTTTGCAGTGTTTTGTGTTGTTTCACTTTAAATTTATAAAAGGAAAAAGCTGAAAATTTAAATAGTTAAAAGTTGAAATGTGAATAGTTGATTTTTGTATTATATGATTTATTTATTACATTTTATGTGGCGTGAATAAATAAAAGTATATTTACGGTGGCCCCTACAGACAAAGCACATACAAACTTCAAATCACGTACGAACCCTGAAGCACGTACAAACTCCAAAACACGTAAAAACTCAAAAACACGTACAAACTCCGAAGCACGCACAAACTCCAAAACACGTAAAAACTCAGACGCACATAAAAACTCAAAACACGTACAAAAGACAACAGAAGTGCTCCAGGATGCTAGGGGCAGTGTTGAACTTTTGTTACCTAGTGGCTACACAAGCCAGCAAGTACCAACAACCGGATTTGGTGTGTGGTAATAACAGGTAAATGAACTTTTTTAAGCTTGCAAAGAAAAGCGTCTGGACTTCTTTAAAGAAGTCCTTTGACTACGATGACCTGGATGACTGAGAACCTTCACAGACAGTGTTGAATATTCTTACACAGGTTTTTCTGTTATTTAAAGGAGGAAGTAATTTATTTTATTGCAACCTGTAATTTACTGTAGTTAACTTTTATTTGTTGAATTGTTTACAAAAGGTTTGAGGTGTGAAATAAACTGCAATGGAGTTTGAAAACAAAATATGTGTGTGTGTGGTTGGAGGATGTGTTTGTGTCGGGAGGGGGCGAAAATGTTCTTGTAAAACAAGGCTACATCCACACGTACACGGGTATTTTTGAAAAGGCAGATTTTTCTATGCGTTTGTGCCTTTCGTCCGCACATAAACGGCGTTTTTGATCACTGAAAACTGAGATTTTTTTAAAAAACTCCTGCCAGGATGGAGATTTTCGAAAAGTCCGTTTTTGCATTTACATATGGACGAGGTAAACAGAGATTTTGTCACCCAACGTCAAAGTGTGCGCCTCTTTTTACGTGGCGGTATGCCCCCACGTTATTATTTACATGAGATTAATTTCTACAATGGAGGATATAGGCAAAATACTGTTGTTGTTAATCTTATTATCTGCAGTTTGTACATGCTTACATACACACACAGTTACTGTGTACATGTGGACGTAGCCAAAACGGGGCCTAGCAAAAAAAGTTTGAGAACCACGGCTCTACAAGGTAAGTGAAATAAAAATGTGAAATAAAGAAATCATTCAAAGTGGGTTAGGTGCTAATTTTCAGATGGCAGGTCTACATCTAGAATTAAAAATAAGCACAAACAGACACATGTTGGCATCTTGATGCAAATTTACTAAAATCGCACGTGCAACACTTTCTACATATTTGACAACAGAGGAAAAACACAAAGTTTGGATGTATTTTTAATTTGGATTTTTTTTTTTATTTCACGCCGAATTAGATATTTTAAAAATCAAGCCCCAAATCACAAAGTCTCCTCCCTGTTTGTAGTGTAAGGTCAAAACCATACAGTACTACAGAGAGCCCCAACAATCAAATGATCACCCCTCTGACCAAATACTAGGAGACATTACCAGGAGGAAACTTCCAACGGAACCGGGCTCAGAAGGGGCGGCCATCGCTGCAACCGGTTTGGGGTGGGGGAATTAAAATGGAGACGAGATGGCCTGAATTACAGTTGTTAAAATTTGGATTTGAGGGCAGATCATAAAATTTGATGGTGATGCTTTCAATTTTTGACTTGGTGCTAAGATTCTGCTTCAAGATATTAAAAGAAGCAGGGCAGTGGGGAAAAGCCAGAATGGTTATGTTAATCATTGCTGGCTTTAATGAATCACCTAAAGGGTTTTCGCAGAGCTTTTCCCACAGTAGGAAAAAAAAACCTGGAAATTTTGGACTTGTTTTGGAGGAATGGGGATGATTTGGAGCCTGATTGTTATATGCCTTATCAGAGCCTCATCAAAAGACAAATCATTTGCCATCGCAACCTTTAAGACATTGTCTGGGGAGCCAAACTCCTTGATGAGGTATTTGGCTATTTTCTTCATGAACTTTTCCTTGTTATTTGTCAGACTTGTGGCGGACTCTGTGCTGCTGAGTTCAGGCTGTATCAGATCTTTCAGACGGTGTAGTACCGTTTGAGTCATGTGCTGGTTGTGGAGTCCTGGAGATGACTGTGTCGGAGAGGGCTCTACCCATTAGAGGCTCAGGAATTTGATAAAGTCGACCTGTCATAAGTAGATCAAACAGTCTTCCAATGTTTTATGGATGATGAAGTGTTCTTCTTTCTTTGTTAACTTGTCAAACCTCTGATCTAATGGTGTCAAATTCAACTGGAGAAGAACGTATGTAGCGAAGTGTGTTTCGGGAAGGGGCTCGACTGAAAGGGGGACTGAAAACCATACTTTCATCGGAGGACACTGTTTATACTTGTGGAACTTACACATGTTTTGTAGACAAACAACAAATTTCCTGTTTGTCTTTATTACTTGTCTCAGCTCTTTTTGCAGTTTTTCAAACTGTTTTTTCGCAAACATGGAAAAGCGGTGTTTGCGCGCTTTGAGCCCGGAGTGTGAGGTGGATGGCAAACATTTAGAGAAGTCGTCTCTCACCTTGTTGATAATTAATCCTGCAGTAAAGGCAGGTTTGGGTAAGCTACATCTCTCACAGAGCTCTTCACTGCTTGAATGCATGTTCCCAAGTATCTCATTTAAGATGTCAGCTGCAACCACTTCTACTGGGGTTGGAGCTCGGATACTTTGGCTGTCTGCAGTTGATGTTATTTTGTCTTGTTCTGTTAGAACTGATTCTTGTGGGATCTCCATTTTTTCCTCATCCTCATCTTTTTCTGTCATCGCTCCATCTGAGCTGCTTGATGACAAAATTGCAGAAATCTCTGCGATTGCTAGTTGCAATGGCATCTTTGAATCCATACTTTCTGTACCGGAATCAGACCCTCTTGACAGGCACTGGCAGCGCAGCTTACGTGCTACATGCATTTTAAGGCACGAGGCAGCGTGACAAACCATGCGGTGCAGCTTTTCAATATTACTACATTTCCCGCTAACATAAACGGCGGGGTCTTGCGGGAGATTGGGGCTTTTTGTAATGAATTCAATTGCTGAGCTTTTCGGAGATCCCTTCCTCAACCATCCGTGTTAGCTCGTCAGCGCTCTCGTGTCGCTGTTTTGGGACATTAAGAGCGCTGGCGGCTGAAATCGAGTCTCCAAGGAACGGGATTATTTTTCCCGCATCTAAAGGCTCTTCCCTCGTCATGCAATCCTGAATAATAGGAAGGGCTACTTTCAGGATTCTGCTAGAGGCGATCTGAATGATTTCACAAATCATATCAGCGAGCACCGCTCGGACGCCGGAGTAGCATGTGTCATTTTTGATCATGCTCCACTGAACTTCAGAGAGCCTTTCAAAGCACCTGTTGATAAGGTGGCATAATATGGTCTGCTATGACCACGATTGAAATCTCATTTTCGCTGTGTGTTGCCATTATCGTATCAATAAAATGAGATTTTCTTCTTTTGAGAAGAAACGTGTGAGAATTTTCTTGTTTTAGAGAACGCCGACTGTTGAACATTTGCAAACAGATGAGCAGTGATTTGTCTGTCTGAGAGCTCCTATTTAAGGGTTTAGCTGCCTGTGACGTGGCTGACAGATCAAAGCAAAAGCGAATTCCTTTGATCTGCCAGTGACGTCACAAAGAACGCACGCGCACACGGATAAAAGCCCCTAGCCCACGCTCACAGCTGCGCAGCAGCAGATTTGAGTTGGCCCGCTATATCCCAGGATTCATTGCGAGTCAAAGGTTTAAGAAAAATGGCGGACGGTCGAAGCGACGCGGTCCAGATATAAACTCGAAAGTAAGTACTGGGCTTTTATCTCACTTCAACTATACAGCGGAACAAATGTTAGCATAATGAAAAGTCTTAAAAAGTCACATTTAGCGAACCCTCGGCTAAGTTACATGATGTTAGTGATATCCCCACTTAACGCGGCTCTTTGGTCGGTTAGTTAGTTTAGGTTTCTGCCGAAGCTGGGTCTGTTTTTCAGTGTGAAGCCAAACGTATTTAAACGTTTTAGGAAACGCCGAGCAGAGTGTTGACCAAATATTTGGCCCGCGAACTGTGTTGAGGGCGCGGACTCAACCATGCTGTGCTGAAGTTTGTCCTTAAAGAGCTCTCATCCTTTATAAACCACTAATAATGAGACAGGCAGTAGATGGATAAGTCCTCCTCTTGTTTCCTGCTGTTTTTGTCATCCTTATATCAAACAACCAAGTCTGTCACCTTTGTTATAAAGACCAACACTCTGCATGATCATGTCCTGTTTCTCCTTTCTCTGATTAAAATACATCAAGTGTGTCTTTGTGATTCAGGGCTCGCAAAATTTCAAAATCCCTGGTAGCCCTTTGGGCAGGGACTCTTCAGTTTTTGGTAGCCCAAAATAAATTTAAGTAGCCCGAATAAAAAAAGAGAGTAATGTTTTGATTGATGTTTTGTTTCCTTTACAATATTATACATTAAAGTATAATTGTAACGGAAACAAAACATTAATCAAAATATTGTTGAAACACAAATTACAAGATTGTACAACAAAAATTACAATCATCAACTCAAATACTTGGTTCTAATTGAACAGAAATTTCTAAGAACTTGTAAGAACTGTGTAGAACATGAATCGGTCTGTGTCAGATCCTGAATTTGAAATTTCCACTGAAGTCACGGGTAAGAGGCATGTGGAACCAAGATCGAGGCCATTTGCTTTTTGAAGTTTGCAAAGACTGCTAAATTTTGCCAGTGGTAGTTCACTCTTTGCAACATAGTACGCTGTTCTAAACAGATTTTTCAGGTTTATTTTTAGTATGTTATTTGCAATTGGTGTTTGTTCTGGGAAGGATATTGCAGACTGAGCAATAATGCATTTCTTGCATTTCTCATGGGTTCTAATGGGGGCCTTTCTTAAAATTACTGGTCCCAGTAACAAAGGCGCTTGTCGACTCAGAAATCGAGGGAAAACCAACAACTAGGGGTGGGCAATATAAACGATATACGATAGAAACGATATAAATTTGGCCAACGATAGAGATTTTGACTATATCGCGATAGCGCATGTTGATGATGTCATCAAGCTGCGCCTGTTTTGGTCGAAAGCATTGCAGCGGCTAAAACCATTATCATCTGTAAATTATACCGGGCGTCAGTCACAGGAAAGAGATGAAGCACTTTTGAAATATGGGGAAAGCCAAAAACCGTGCTTCCTCCACTTCCGTAACATTGATTCATTAATGTTCAATTCTCTCGAGCTGTTCTATTCCCATGTTGTTGCAGTATATTAATAACTAACCTCGTATTTTGGATGAATAATCTCAGTTGTTCTCCTGACTGAAGTTTGGGCCGTGTATAGCATCCTGCTATGCGATTGCATTTGTCCCTAACCACCAGAATCCCTCACGTTAACTTTTATCGAGTGAAAAAAAAGTTGGCGTTCATCCTCCAGCTTCACTGTGCTAATGTTATGCTAACATAGCTGTGTCGCTAGTAGAGCTGGGCGATATAAGATTTTTTCATATCACGATATGTTTTTTTCATTTCAGGCGATAACGATATATATCACGATGTAAGCCAAATAACTATATTTGTAAGATTTAAATGTACCATTGCTCACGAGTAAAATGTCAAATAATCAGCAGCTTGTTTTGATTTAAATATTTATTTCCCATAATAAGTTCAACAGGGTAGATGTACTTAAGGAACATGAGACTTTTTTAGATAAATGAAGGCAAATATTGCAAACTACACAAAAGGCAGCCGCTAAAGCGTTTAAGTTTCAAAATAGAACAAACAAAACAGACGACTAAATTGTCAGTTCCACTTAGAAACAAAATATTAATTCTAAAAACAAATCTTAGTTTGTTTTACAGAATAACAGACAAAGTGACTAACTTTTGTCAATATCAAATAAACTGAGAACTAAAAGGAAATTCTCAATTTCTCCTTGTTGTATAGCTTAGCTTTTTAAACAGTTTTAATAGTTACTTTAGTCTGACAAAAGCCGAATGACAAATTAGCGCTTCCAGTCAGAGATTGAGCATGCACCGGTTTATTGTATTCCCAGACTTGCTTTCGGCACAATTTACAGTGCGAGCTACTCTGTTTTTTGTCAGACTTGAAATAGCCGAAATACCTTCACACTACGGGACTTCTATGGCTCTTCAGTTCGACAATCTCTCCGGCCTTGGAACCATCATCTGTTTTCTCTTCGGTAACCTTCGGTCACGCTCTCAGTTGATTTTTCTCTAGTCGGCACACTCATTTCCTCCATTACCCGGGCGGCACGGCGGCTGGCTGCTTCCCAAAAAAATACACATGTGCGGCTTGACACTTGTGCTGTACGTAACAAGTCACGTGACGTAACGCTGCGGCTGTGATTGGTTCGGCTCTGCGCTAGTTAATTTGGATTGGATGTTCCTCTTTTGTTTTGTTTTTTTGTTTTTTTTAAGAGGACAAGAGCGGTGAGGCCTATCGCAATAGTTAAATTTTTCTATCGAGAAAAAGTTATTTCGCAATACATATCGGTCTATCGCCCAGCTCTAGTCGCTAGCAATCACGTAGCACAACATTATATACCAGATAGTCCAACTTCAGTAACCCTGCAAATGCCACTGCTGTTTTGTTTTCTGTCTTCATTTATGTTGGAAGTGGTAGCAGAGCTGTACGTTTGAATTAGTTTCAAAAATCTCTGTCAGAACATGGTATGAAATGTTTAGGTGTAAACTAGCGAGCTAAATTCCTGTTAACTTGTAACTCCGTTAACTTTAATAAATTCTGTTTTCATGGATGCATGGATGTAAAACTTAATTGTTACACCCGATAAAGTAGCAATGCTGATGATTTAATTAAAGATCAAAGAATTTAGTTTTTAACTCTTAGTGTTCGTTTGACTTTGGGACCTGAAGTTGACGGAGTTTTGGACCCAGATTATTCCGCGAAGCTCCTCACTACAGCAGCCGTAATGCTCTGACTATCCATCAAGCCGTGCGGCTTACCAAAGTTGTACTACAACATTTTTTAACAGATTTCTGCACGCAAAAATCGGTTCGAGGTCAGTAAGCACAACCAGAATTCATACATAAGGCACACTCTCGATTTTTGAGAAAATTAAAGGATTTTAAGTGTGCCTTATAGTGTGGAAAATACGTTATACAGAAGAAAAGAATATATCGTGATATATATTGTTACCGCACATGCTTCAAATTAAATCGCGATATGAATTTTAGGCCATATCGCCCAGCCCTACCAACAACACACCCGGCAGAACATTATGTTATTTACACGGGTGCACATAAGTGGTCAAAATAAAAGATGCGCACCAGATAAGAAGTTGCAACGCACGTTTGCGTCCATATAAAAGGCACTGTTTTTGTCCGCTAGAGTGGGATTTTCACGGCACATTCTGCACCAAATCTCTGTGCGTTCATCATTTGTTTGAAGCCAGCTCACCTCCTGCAACCACTTTTCCGAGAATACGTGCTTCTTTTGCGGTTCGGACATTTCTTTGGAGGTGGAGGAACACCAAAGTAATTGCTTAAAGGAGCTTGCTTCTTCGACATCTTTAAGAGTTCTAAACAAGTGTCTGTCCCCCTCTGGAAAATCTTATGTACGCAAACACGCGTTGCAACTTCTTATCTTGTGCGCGTTTTTTATTTTGACAGCGAATGCGCACCTGCGGAACACTTATGTGCAGCCCTGGTTATTTAGCTTGTTATATTGCAGCCACAGAAATTTGTCCATGAAACCATAAAGCTGCACTTTCTTTTTGCCTTATAGTCTGATTTGTCAGAACTTTTCCGTTTTGTGGTAAGCTTTTCTTTGGCTGTCACTTCTTAACTCTGACCTGTCTTATTTGGCTCAGCAGAACTAAAATATATATCCTGCTGCTTTTACACACACACACACACATAACGGTCAGCGATTCTCTGCGCGATCAACCTCTCATATGTTTAAGCTTGCTGCGGGAGATTTCACTTGTCATGTTTGCATAGTAAGCTAACGATTAATAAGACGATGTCAGAGGAATTGGTGCGCAAATTATTGTCACTCACCAATCAGTGCTGTCGCTCTCTATACACAGTTTGCGCGATTGCAAAGTGAAAGCAAATAACAAGCACAAATTCAAACGCGATTTAAATATGTCACATATTGACAGTGGCTCACCGATGCCAATGACACAATTACCCAGCTACATTTCCGAAAGAATGCAAAAGCATTGACATATATTTTTCCTTCCTACAATAGCCTGACGTGCAGGGCAGAGATAGATTTTGGTAGCCCGACTGGAAAAATCGCTAGCCCCGGGATGTCGGGCTAGCGATTTTACGAGTTCTGTGATTATAAGAGAAAACAGTTTTCATCCTGCAAGTTAGCAGATATTTGATAAACTTCTGCTGCTTTTGTTGCTAACTGCCATGGTTGATTTCCTTCCGCAAGTATCCAGAGTCAGAAGAGACTGAGAAGGTGAGGGGAGTCTGGGCAGAGGCTCTCCACCCCTGATAGACACGAGGATAGACCCAGGACATTGTGTGAAGAAGAGGAGGAGAAAAAGGAGCAAGCAGCAGCTGATAGATGCAGAGGAGAACGGGGGGAGTGCAGACAGCTCTCTGTAGTTGAGGGACTGGTAAAAACATTGAAAATGCTTTCTTGATATTTGCTTCCTGTATTTGCTGAAGTATTTCCAACACAGACTGTAACAGCTGCATACAGGGAACCACTCACTGATGTTTATCCTGCAGGACAGGATCTGACTGGGAAAGAAGGAAAAATAAGGGAACCACGGACAACTTTGATAATATTTTGATTTATCCAGAATATATTCAGTTCAAATATTGTTTTCATCACAGTGGGATTGTGCTGGTTTCAGTGGGGAAGGTATGCAGCTCATTTAAATACAAAGAGCTGTGAAAAGTTGTTCATTTATAAAGTGTGTTAGTATTTTATAAGGATGTAATGTTTCTGTATCATTTCTCTCCTTTTAGAGCCTCTTACCCAAACATCAGCCTGTTTAGTGCTCTCATATCTTCAACCTCTTAAGTAAGTTGTACAGAACAGTTTTCTCATCAATAAAAGAATATTTACTGCATCAGTGTGTCTTCATTTCATCCGAAACACACAAGGATCAAATCTCTGACTTTATTTGAATGTATACCTTATAGATCCCCGTGGTGGAAATTCCTCTGCATTGCCTCAGGATAGCCACTGATTTGAATGTAATTCTCTCCCAGATATGTCACACAGAGCTGAAACGACAGTTTTCTCCGCTGAAAGTCAAACGAATGACATCAAATAAAGATTTTCTCTATATCTGTCCAACATGCCGTCCACCACCGCTGTAGCTGTCACAGTTGCTTGGCAACAGAAACTGTTGTAGGCTAGACCGTCAATTCACTTCAGGTCTTCTCAGCCTTCGAAGGCTCCGGCTCTGTGACTCGGTCACCCTGGTAACTCCCAACAGCTGAGCGACAAGTATTGATAAATGTTTCTCTGCACACTGTGAAATCTAATGTGTTTAATTAAAAATATTAAGAAGACTGAACTTTTTTTTTAATCAATTTGTTATTAGAACTCAGTTTAAGTAAGCTAGCAGTTCTTTTTATTCAAGAAGCTGATCAACTCAGTTTATTTGAGTAGTGTTAAATTCTAAAAACTAAGTAAGCTTTGTAAAAACATGGATTCTGACCATCCTGAAAAGTTGCCGGAGGTACTTGATTCAGTCCACAGGATCAGTCAACGACGTAAGTCCTCTTCTGAGCTGAGTCAATAGTAACACCAAGGTTCCTGATAGGAGGTTTGGCAAATGTAACAAGTGGACCCAAGTTTTCCATAACAGTAGGTACAATTTTTTTAGGAGCACAAATAAGGACTTCAGTCTTCTCATTTAGCTGAAGAAAGTTTTCAGCCATGCAACCTCTAATGGAGTGTATGCAAAATCTGTAGCTTGGAAACATCTTGGGGCTTAAAGGAGATATATAACTGAATATCATCTGCATAGCAGTGGTAAGAAATATCCTTAAAAGTGCTCAATAAGTGCTGAAGAGGAAGTAAATACAACATTTCCAGCTCATTCAACATTTTTAACTTAACATTCAGCAGTTATTTCATTTTAGCTCAAAAACATTCAGCTATCAGCATTCACACTGCAGTTTCTTCAGAAAATTCATTTTCTAGTATTATTAATCGTGTGCTTTTGCAAATAATAATAGCAAGAAGCGCCTACAACAGACTGCGCACGCGCAATACGGAGGTTAATTTGAGCCATTGCTTCTGCAAGTTAAGTTGAGAAAAATTATAATTTCTTAAATACAGAAGCGTGACACGAGACAGACCCACAATGTGTGGGATAAGAAGTGTAGACACGAGAAACTAAACGTGTTTTAATTTTTGTTTTGAAACGCTGAAAGTTTTTTTCGTGATTGTCACTGCACCTTTAAGATAAAACCACGTGACCTTGTTGCTATAGCGTCATATCCGGACGTACTCTGTCAGTGCAATGTTTCCATAGATGTTGTGTTATCAATGGAAACGAGGAAATCCACATTTAATTAGCTGGCACAGCAACGCCAGCAGCATCTTTACTTTAAAGTGTAATCCTCTGGGTAAAACCTGCAGTGTTTACCAAGAGAGCAAAGATTATATTTTACAGATGACTCCTAAAAGGTGTTTCGCAATACAAAACTAGCACATGTGGATCCGTTCAGCTGCTGGACTGAGCTAGCAGCTGTGTGACATTATGATCACGATAGCCCTTGGAGCAAGAGGAGCCCTCCTCAGCTTGAGGTGCACTTTGCAGAGAGCAGGCTCCTTTGCAAGACTTGGACTCATTCAGAACACCAGATCCGGTTTTGTTAGAAGGGGGCAGATTTTAACCCGCATACCCAAGATTACACTGCTATGTTGGGGTGCAGTCAACGGTTCTTTAAGTGCAGTCAGATGCCAGGAAGTTCTTGTTCAACCCCAGGCTTCGGAAAAAAAGTCTTTGGCTAAAATCCAAGTGCACAGACTTATATTTTTTCTTCGCCTCAGCTTCCGGGCGTTGGTCCTGCTCTTCAAATTTGTCCCCCTTCTTCTCCTTTACCCCTTGGTTCTGGTGTTTACCCGCTGGATGCCTCATTGGCTCGATGCTTTGCTGTGGGTGACTGAGACCTCTGGTCCTACTTTCATCAAGCTGGGGCAGTGGGCTAGTACTAGACGAGACATCTTCTCTCAAGATTTCTGCAACCGTTTCTCCAGGCTCCACGTCAAGGTACGCCCTCACTCCTGGGCTCATACCAAGCAGTGCCTCCGGCGGGCTTTTGGGGAGGGCTGGAGAAGGGTTTTGGTGTTTCGGAGTAAAGAACCGGTGGGATCAGGATGCATTGCACAGGTATACCGAGGCTGGGCCAGGGTGGACCAAGTGGAGGACCCAGCTTTCCAATCAATAGTAGAGGAGATGGAAAAAGACGATTTGTTGGAAGCCTGGGAGATCCCTGGTTTAGGGGGCATGGCAAGATCTCTGAGGCAGCTCTGGAGGGGGAGTGGGGAGGAAGAGAGCAGTGAGGACAAAAGTCTTCTAGATGGTCAGCAGGAGGAGCGCCTGATACCTGTGGCAATCAAGGTCAGTCTTGCAAGATTGTTTCCTCTCCTACAGATTCACATCACAGTCATGGAGTGTAAATAAAGGAGAACATGCTGTATGATTTTTTTTTTTTCTTTCTTCTTTTTCTTGCACGTTATGTTGGGTGTGTATAAATTGTATCCGATTCGTTGTAGGTGGTCCATCCAGGAGTGAGGAGACAAGTGGAGATAGACCTGTTGCTCATGAAAGCAGGTAGTTGGCTTCTGCACTGCCTGCCTGGACTCAAATGGCTCAGTATTTGTGAGATAGTGGAGGAGTTTGAGAAGCTCATGACCAAACAGGTGATGTAAAAATATTCAGACTCCTACATTTAACCTGGCACAAGCGTTTTTTTGACTTTGCACATGACTTTTAAATAGAGCTTTAGCATTCTGTGTACTAAGACAGGTCACAGTTAGGTGCGATTTCCATGCGTTTTAGATTGATCTCCGTTTTGAAGCCAGAAACATAGAGCGTTTCCAGACGAATTTCCGTGATTTTGATTATGTAAAGTTCCCTACTCCTTTGCGACCATTTGTCACCAGAAGCATCTTAGTGGAAACCTTTGAAGTGAGTATAATGATCTGCAAGTAATTGAGGTCATTAACTGATGACAGTATAGTTCAGTTAATATTCAGCCTCCTTTTCAGGAGAGTGAACCCATTTCAAACTACTTGAGCTCCGAGGTACCCAAGGAAGTGAAGCAGAGGATAGCCAAGATGGGAGTAGACACGCTGCTGAAAATGGTAAGATCCACAACCCAAGGCAATTGGTGTAAACGATAAATGTTTTATATACTTAAGGATGTGTGCAGAATGCTATCATGTGACAATGTAAACTTCTTTATTCCAGGTTTTTTTGGATAACTTCGTCCATGGGGATCTTCATCCAGGCAACATACTTGTCCAGTGTCAGGGTCCTCTCGCTGGCTCGGGAGACGGTACTGGTATTTCAGGGGAGCACCATGGGAAAACCACGCTCACTGATTTGTTGGACACGGTGGTGGTCAGTGTCAGGCCACCGCCGTGTCCTATCCAGCTGGTCTTGTTGGATGCTGGCATTGTAGCCCAGCTCAGTGACCGTGACCTTGCCAACTTTAAGGCTGTCTTCACAGCTGTGGTGCTGCGTCAGGTAGGAACCGATGCAGGAAAATTTTATAGCTTCTTTAAGATGTACTTTGTGCCATTTTATGTAAAGTGCCTACAGCACTTAAGACTAAGTGTTGTGGGGGTGTCTGAATGAAACTGTGAAGAACATCAATGTATAAGCTGCCTAAATGTGAATGAGAACAGTCTTTAACTAATCTGCAATGACGATAAGTGTTTGAACAGTGACACAGCTTTGGTCATTTGTACACCACCACCCATGAAACAGTCACAGAATTTCTTGTGTGGCTTTTTTTTTTTTTTGTCCCAGGGTGAGCGTGTGGCAGAGTTGATTCTGAATCATGCCCGAGCTAATGAGTGCAAGGATGCCGCGCTGTTTAAAAAGGAGATGGCTGAGCTGGTGGATCATGCCCTCAGCAGCAACACCCTCTCACTGGGAAAGGTATGAACCAACATTTGCATTGTGTGTGTTATGACCAGGATGATGATGGTGGTTAATGTAATACAGTAGAAGACATTATAATATTATAGAATACTTTTATTTTTAAATTTAGCACTCCTTTTGTGATTCCAGCAACTTGATACATGTCTATTTTGTATCTGTATTGTTTGCTTTTAGAATTTTTAATCGTTTTCCTCTTCACTACAGCTTTCTGAAAAATGAAAATGTGTAGATAAAATAAATTGGCCTCAACATAAATTCATGCAAAACTATTCTTATCTAAAAACCTTCTAGTGAAGCAATAAACTGTACGAGAGGCCTGATCATAAAAATCCAAAACCAAAGCTGTTGTGAATTTGGCCAATCCAAACTCAAATCAGTTATTGGTTTTCATTTTTGTGTGTGGAGTCAATGTCTTTGTCGTATTTGTATGTGGAAGTTACGTAAACTATGAGGAAAGTTTCTTGATGCATTCTCAATCATCCAGGAAAGTAAATCTCCAAAAGTTGATTCTGTTCATCTGGACGTAGCGTTTTGTGGGAGAAACGTTTCGTCACTCATCCAAGTGACTTCTTCAGTCTCAGCTGACTGCAGGTTTCCCCAATCTTATAAACAGTACATTTGCATAATGACTGAAACCAGCCCACTGAAGGAACAATGGGCTGGGAGGTCAGTTCCTTAATCCTCGTTGGGATCCTAATTCCTGTGGCAGGTTAGCCTTCTTAGACTGTGAGGTTTCCGTCAGTAATGGGGGACATCTAAAAGCTGACGTGTACCGTAAACCTACACATACGGATCAGTATTTAAGGTTTGACTCTCATCATCCACTGGAGCACAAACTGGGTGTCATTAGGACGCTACAACACAGAGCGAACACCATCCCCACTGACACAGCGGCCAGGGAAGCAGAAGAACAGCACATCAAGAAGGCCCTGAGTAAATGTGGTTATCCCAGCTGGACTTTTGTCAAAGCTGGAAAGGCAACTAAAGAAAGCTCCAGTCGATCCAGGAGAGAAGGAAAACCGCTGCCCAAGCGAAAACCTTTTAAACCCCAAAACACGCTGCGCCAAAACTTGGTCTACCCCGAGGATCGGGTCCCCTGACACAGAGTAACATAGTGTACGCTGTTAAGTGCCAGGAGGATTGCCAGGATTTATACATCGGGGAAACCAAACAACCTCTGGCGAAGCGGATGGCACAACACAGAAGAGCTACCTCGTCAGGCCAGGGCTATGCAGTCTATTTACACCTACAGGCCAGTGGACACTCTTTCAAGGATGAGGATGTACAGGACAGGGAGGAATGCTGGTTTGAGCGCGGAGTCAAGGAGGCCATTTACATGAAAAGGGAAAGACCATCTCTGAATCGAGGAGGGGGCCTAAGGGTACATCTTTCGCCATCTTACAATGCTGTGATTGCAGCCATTCCCCAACTCTGTGACTGGTACTCATGGCCATTGATCAGTGGGTTTTGGTCAGTGGTTGTTGATCAATGGTCATGAGAATTTGCATAATTAAGATTAAGGAACTGACCTCCCAGCCCATTGTTCCTTCAGTGAGCTGGTTTCAGTCATTATGCAAATGTACTGTTTATAAGATTGGGGAAACCTGCAGTCAGCTGAGACTGAAGAAGTCACTTGGATGATGACGAAACGTTTCTCCCACAAAACGCTACGTCCAGATGAACAGAATCAACTTTTGGAGATATGAGGAAAGTTAACACAAATGTTAACACTATGGACAGGCTTCACTACATAATCAGTGATTTTTAATAGTGGTTACATAGTTCTTTGCTGGGGTTTGTTTTCTTTGCTTGCAGGTCCAGGTAGCCGACTTACTTTCCAGAGTCTTTGGCCTACTCATCAAACACAAGGTATAACATCACCAGGTTTTTATACTTTAAAAAAAAAAAATTGATCTTAACAGAATCTTATTTATCTGTCAAATATGTATTTCGCTTGTCACCGTGTTTCCAGGTCAAGCTGGAGAGCAACTTTTCCTCAATAATTTTCGCTATCATGGTGCTGGAAGGCCTGGGAAGGTCTCTCGATCCCAACTTGGACATTCTGGATTTAGCCAAACCCCTGCTGTTGAAGAACTGTGCCTCGCTGCTGTGATGCACACACAAAGGAAGCAGCTGTATAATAAATGTACACACAAGCGTAGTATGCCTTTAGTGGATCTACAGTTCATGTGTACATCCTAATAATACCATGACGTTTGTCTTTAGGCTTACAATGCAAGATATTCCTGTGTGGCATACACGTCTCCTCCACATTTCCATAGTGGTGATACCAAAATATACCTCATTATATGGTCAAATTTGTGGGTATTCCCACTTTTATCACTCCTATTAGGAAATGTGTTATCTGTTTGACTAAAATATCCACTACACCCCTTGAAGTTTATTGCAGGCTGTTGGCTGAGTCGGAGGGGGGAAGTGGCACCAGAGGGCATTTGTTGGGATTTACGATCTAAAACAAAATACTGCTAAAATCACATGTTGATATTTTAAAGCATATTTTAATGTTTAATGACTAATATTGATCTCAGGACATCTATTATCACTCCATCCTTTATTGAATCCTAAAAATGTAATTGAGTGGACCATGTTTGCTTCAGTGTGAATCACAATGTACTGTATCACATTCTTATACACTAGGTTGACAATGTGTTGACTAATTGTAACACACAAAACTGACCTGGGTATTGTAGCATACACTATATTGCAGAAAGTTTTGACTCATCTGCCTTCACGTGCATATTGAACTTTCATATTGTTTAATATGTGGGCTCACCCTTTGTCGCTATAACAGCTTAAAGTCTTCTTGGAAGGCTTTCCATAAGGTTTAGAAGTGTGTTTGTGGGAATTTTTGACCATTTCCAGAAGCACATTTGTGCAAGAAGCTCTCTATGCACTGTTCTTGAGCTAATTTCTGTAGCGACTGACTGTGCAGCAAGTTGGTGACCTCTGCACACTATGTACCTCAGCATCCCATGATCTTATTACACAATATAATACCACTAACAGCTTGCTGTGAAATACTTAGGAGTGGGGAAATTACTTTATAGACCTGTGACAGTGGAAGTGCTTGGAATACCTAATGATTTGGATGGGTGAGTGAATCCTTTTGGCAATATAGTGTATTTTTGAAATTATTAGATTGAATGTGAGTTATTCATGTCAATAAAAAGAGAACCTGTAGTGACTTTGTTTTCTATTCATTCGATGCCTTTAGTTTGCGATCATAAGTTCACCGGACATGTTTAGGTCGACTGCTGCCAAGTGCAACTTCAAAGGAGAAAATTCACTGCATCAAGGGCACAGGATCCATTAATTTACAATTTTATTAAATCTGTCAATGAAAAACAGACAAGACGCGATTCTGTCAATATCATCAGGAAGAACAGTCAGCATGGCTGAGAGTGAGTTCAGGAGGTTTTGGTGAAAAAGAAACCAAATAAAATAAAAACCTCATCACAAAATCCTTTATTGCAAAACTGTTGAATTTTTTTCCCCATCACGGGCCTGGACAAAGCAGCACTATTCAAGTAGGGAGGGAGGGGAGAGGTGCAAAGTGTAAAAAAACAAAACAAAACCTCTTAATAATAATAATCATCATCATTAATAATTGCAATGAAAGAAGAAATAAAAACATCTCTAACAGACAAACACAATCACCTCAGTATAAGACGAGATTCTGTTCACGGTCACGACAACCAGAGAAAAGTTTTATTTTTTTCCATTTTTTTAAATGAATTAAATAGTTTTTAAAAATATCTCACCATTTACTTATACTCATCTTTTGTTTTCATTTATTGCGAAAAAATAGGCAACTGGACTAATTGTGATGATGCGAGTTTGTGGTTGTCTGTGTGTTTGACAGAGCATTACGGATTAAGTAGAGAGATACAGTGGAACGTCTTGGAGTGTTGGCACTGAGAGCAGCAGCAGTGTGGCAATGCAGTACTCTCGTCCAGCCACCAGGTGGCGCAGTTCAGTCTGAACATTCCTGCAGGGTTGAGCTGTGGCAGCCCACCCAAAAACAAACAAAAACAAAAAAACACTATATCAGAGGAAGTCAAGTTCTGCCAACAACCACCTCTGTATTTTCTTTCTTCTTCTGTTTTTTTGGAATGATGCTTGCGTGTTGAAATGTTGTCCACGGTCGCTTATCTGTGTTGCCAAATCTCAGTTCTATATACAAAGGTTTCAAATCCCTGAAGGACATCTACAAAGACAAGTGCAACCTCCGTGTGACCATCCCATTTCTGGAGAAGCTCAGGGAAGAAAGGGTTTCTTTATAAGGGCAAAAAAGGAGAGAATAGTACCAATAAGTTCTGGTAAACGTGCCACAGTAGGAATTAACAGAAGTGTTCTCGGGAATAAAAGTCAAGGAATGATGGATCAAGATTTAGGAATGTCAAAAGCTGGTGGAGAAGGGGACTGTAAAGTAGCCACCTTCATTTTGGGGGCGGAGGGATGGGGGCACCAAATATCCTAACCTAATGTAAATCTTTCTAACAGAATGTCCAAGAGGTGTGATGAAACAGGAAACAAAGCATCCATCATTTGTTTCTCATAATCCTTCATGCTGCTCCTTCAGTCTTCTCCATGCATTGTTAAAAAGAGTCTCTAAAGACCAAGCAGTTCTCCTCTTTGTTGAACTGATTGTATTTTTGCACAGCCCACACTGTTTCTGTCCTCCTTTTCAGTGTGCTGCCCCCTGGAGGACTGGCTGCCCTCCAGCTTTCTGCAGCAGTCCCCGGGCAGGATCATGACGCTCATTTAGGAAGGGGAGAGAGGCAATGTGGGGAAACAAACAGGTCACATGGGTGTTTTGGGATTCCTGGAAGAAATTAGGGTGTAAACTCGGAGTTTGATATGGGAACTTCTTCCATGGTTAGGAAAGGAAGTTAGACTGGGGAAAAAAGACGAGGGTCTGTGTAGGCAGACCTTAAGCGCAGGCACGTACGCTCATTTTCACACATGCTCAATAAGATGCACACACACACACACACACACACACACACACACACACACACACACACACACACACACACACACACACACACACTCATCTGAGTTTGAGGCCCTGGCTGTGTAAAGGTCATGGCAGATGGAGCTGTGGGCCATCAGCAATACATCAAGGCTACTTGTTGACTTTTCTTTCAAAATACTGAGAAGATCAGCAGCTGTCCATCGCCCGAGACAGATTTTTAAAAAAATTATAATTAGGAAGAGACAGACAGATGTAAGAGACTGACCGGCATCCTGACGGCAGAAAAAGAGAAGAAAGCACATTTCTTTCAGGCAGAGCCCAACTTCTCCCTTTTCCAAAGTGGGCAGCATTCATCCTCCAACAGTCTGATTGTTTTTGTCATTTTATCTCCACAAGTTCGTCTTTACATTCCTTTTGGGAAAAGAAATGTGGGAGGTTAAGCATTTTCAGGTAAGCATGAAATGGATATGTGAGATAATGCATTAAGGAGGTCCTTCTCATCTGTTGCCAGCTTCTTTCCACATCGGGGTTCCAAAGGCTGCCACCAGGGTGGGGGTGGTGTTTGGGCTAACTGTTGGGTGGGCAGCGGGGAAGAGGAGGAGGGCGTTGCTCAGTGTTTGTGGCTAGGAGTTGAGCCACGGGTGATTGAGGCATTCGCCGGCCGAGGCCCTCTTCTCAGGCACCATCTCCAGCATGGGCAGAAGGAAGTGAGTGAACTGACCGGCGTCTTCGTGCGACCAGCCGTACTTCTCCACCAGCACGTCAAACAGGGACCACGGCTTCAGCTTGGTGATGTGCCGCAGTTCACCTGCAGAAGGCCACACACAGCAGAGTCACTGGCATGGTAGGATGAACTGGAACGTTTGAAAAATGTTGGTCCCAACAAATTTTAAAAAAGGATTTCTTGAGTAAAGGAAAAAGACTGGTGGTATATAATGTTGACTTGCTTTCCACAAATACCAGAAAAAACATGAAAATAAGCAAGATCTGGAATCTGTAGCCAAATCCTGCTTATTTTCACCATCGTTTTGTTTCGGTACTTGGCAGAGCACAAACTGTGTGTTAATCTGCTAAAACTAAGAGATGTGACTGCGGCATAGTTGTTTTTGGCTTTTTTCTGGGATTTGCTGATCACGAGGAAAAATACAAAACACCACCAGCCGTATCCTTTAACTCTAGAAGCACCCAGACATGCAGATAGTACAGCTTTAGCTTTGGCCTCTGAGATTTCTGCCTTTTCTCCAGAACAGTGGAGTTAGAAAAAAAACAATGGTGCCCACATCAGTGAAATCCTGATAATTCAGCAGCAACATCTCGTTACAAAAACAGTTTAATTTCTGTTCAGAATTATTTAAAGAAAATGCAGCAGAAAAAGTCGACAGCATTCCAAAGTCTTGCTCATAAGGAATAATCAGAGATTACTGTTGTTGTGAAATTGCTTTAAACAAATAAAACTGTTATATACCATGTGTGATTAAACTTGACACATTGGTAGGAAACATGGCAGTCGGAAATAACTTTATTAAGTTAAAGTGAAAAGCATGCTTTGTGGTTTTTATTTTAAACCTAACGCTATCTGTGTAGTTATTTGTGAGTGCTCACTAAGAAACTATTGCAATGCAATTTAAAAATAACATTTTTTGTGGATTACTTGTTTACACTCTACCTCTGCTCCAATCAGCTGGTTGTTTATGTGTAAGGCTAACAGGGAAGTTCCAGGAGTGGCCTCTTATGGACAAATTATGCAATATTAGCACTCATAACATGTCTGAAGGGTGTTTCTTTCATCTCTTCTCTACTTTTTAAATATTCATGGATTGAACATTATAAATGTTGTTACCAAGATATGATCAAATAGCCAGTATTAGCCAATATATTGGTCCCTGTCGATATATTGTGATCTCCAAATATCCACTTGCTGTAGGGATTACTGAATAGCTGTGTACCCGACTAGAAGTGACTAGTTATACATAATTTTCTTTATGCCTTGAAAAGCATTCAATTTGATATTTAAAATGGTGCAGGAACCTGCTCACCATTTTTTCAATTACTAAAAAGAAGCTTCTCGTGCATTGTCATGATTCAAGCATCATTAACAGGAAACTGACAACACTTTAATCACTGCCATGTCATTACACAACCAGTCCTTATTTAGTGTTAGTGTTATTGTAAAAACAGGCTTATCACCTCAGAACAAGACTTGATCAGTTTTTGGACTTTTACCAGAGCCCTGAACTTTTCCATACATCACCCAGCGGCTGATGCTGTCAGATCAGACATTGCATGGTCTTTAACCTGAGAGCTCCCTAGTACAAAGAGTGTGTGTGCAGTCTGATTGAAGCCATATGAGAAAAACGCGGGTAAATGTATGGTGCAATCATAGTGAGCGAGAAGGTGTCGCGGTGAAGTGACTACAGTCAAGCCAAATTTCTCCTGCTACATGTGAGAAAAGCAGCTGTGAACAATGTTCCCACCAACATTATTAAGAGTTCATGTGTAAAAAGGCTTTAACATCATTACCGTGCATGCTGCAGGTATCAATACAGCAAACGTTAATCTAACAGTTGAAGAGGTTGCTGCTGAATCTTTTTTAAAATGTAAAAATACTACTGGAGGCAAATCTATATTTTTTTCTTTTCTGGGTATTTTGGTGTACCGGTCATATAATCAGATGCCACATTAGGCTGTGATTATGCAGGCTTCAGCCAAACAGTAGCTGATTTCACTAATTACTTTGCCTCTCTGTGTGTTTGAAGGTTTGCTAATCAGTGAGGTGCTGTACCAATGGAGTGAAAACCTGCAGAGTCTTGGCAGAAAAATACACAATAACAGAGGGTACAAGAGGGACAGAAATAGCCAAAGACCTGGTGAGGTAACAGAAACAGAAGAGAAAAGAAAAGGATGGTGTCTATTATTCAGGAGAGGAGGAAAACACAAGTCTGACAGGGAAGCAAGCAAGTGTGAGCGAATGATTAATGATCGGCGCGATCGAGACCGAAGGTCCGGTTCAAACCACGGCTGCCATGGTAACCTCTTTTTCCTCTGCAAGATGGGAGAATGGAAACTGTTAAGAATTCTCCAGCTTTGTGCAAACATTCATTAGGAAATGTGGTTTTTGTTAGCAGGATAAACCCTTACAGCTGTTATTCTTTCCTATGCAGAGTATAGTTTTTCCAGGTGTTTTTGCCTCCAATCAATATATCAGTGCACATGAAGTAAACAAGCTGCCAAGGCCGTCTGACTGCAACATGCAGTCGAAAGCGTCTCGGCAGACGCGAGAGAGTCGGTGCGAGGAAGTCAGACCCGATTAACAGAGCACCCGGAGATAAAAGAGAGAACACTGAGACATCAAGTGCAGGCTCAGACCTCAGATAGAGACAGGATCAAAGGAGAAATATTCAGGTCTCATGACACATTAAGAAGAATATATGAGCAGAAAGGAAAACGAGAGTGAGTGAGAGATTGCAAGGGTTATCAGCTGTATCAATCACAGGTCCATGAACTTACCATGCTCACAGGTGAGTAGGGTCAGAGAGGTGCATGACATACTAGAGAGAAGCCTTATACACTGTCATTGCTACTAGTTTAACTGGCTTTACCTGGTCATAAACCTGTAAACTATTAATCCTAACTTTGATATATAGGAGGCACTGATTAAACACATTTAACTGTTTCTTTTGGAATTTACAAAGGATATAAAACTTATTTGTTGGTCGGGATATATAATAAAAATATGTCACTGTGTTGTCTGTGCCATGGGGAAAAAAACTGAATGAAAGGCAGATGTGAAATATCAAAGTGTGACATAGATTTTAAATCAGAGGTAATTATAGCAAGCTTACATTTATCAGTCTGGTTAATAATAACTTATAATTTACAGATATTTAGTTAATGTAAATATTCAACACCCGATCTCCTTGACAGTGATCACCTTCTGTATGAATTTTACTGACTAGCAGAGATCAGAAATGATTCTTAAAAATCATTTAAGAATCATTAAAAAACAGATATTTTTCCTATTAAATGCACATGTGGAGTTTTCTAGAAGTGCTTTTAAAATCCTTTTTATTTTGTTATTAAGTTATGGAAACTTAATAGAATCCGGCAGTGTTTAAAATAGATTTATTGCACACATTTGTTTATTTTATCTGCTTTGAAAATCACTTCATTTTGATGTTTTATTGTCAATTCATTTTACTTTTGCTTGTTTCGAGAGTTCGGGTTTGCTCATTTCAGTTTTAAATGAATAGTTTTATTTATTTGGAGTATTTGCTGAGTCGGCATTTATGAAGTTCAGAACAGGCAGCACAACATTTAATGCCATACAGATGTGTCAGTCTTAATAAACAGACAAATCAATGCCTCCTGATGTTTGCTGGGTTGACAAATTTGACCACACTGACAGAGACTAAAGGTAAGGTCATTTCCTGTTTAACTCTGTTTTAGTTTAGTTATTTAAAAAAAAGATAATAATTTTAGTTTTCTTTTAGTTGTTACTTTTTTCACATCTGTTGGTTTAGCTAACTATAACAGCCCAGCTCCTGACACACTACCGCTGTCCCTTTGGCTCACACTACCCTTAACCAGTCATCAACCACGGAGTCGTTTACCTTTCTTGGTGAAAAACTCTCGGCTGTACTTCCCAGCAGCGACCACTTTGCGTGGGACCTTCCCAAGGAGCTCCATGATCAGAGCGATGTGGTCTGCCCACCACCACATACGTCACAGAGGGAACAAGCACGGTTCAGCATTACGGCATGCACACACATCAACACGCACATACACTGGCTGAATGGTACCGACACACACTGATGCCTTGGGGTACACCGCAGACGCGCTTAGAGACCGATTGGTAATGCAGTGAGAAGCTTGTTCTCGATGTTTTAATCATACTTTCAAATCTGATTTTACAATGGTCTGCCAGTGCATAATTTCTGTCCCTCTCAGACATCCGTGTGTCCCAGTCCCACCAGCTCTCTGGCCAGCGCTACCTCTTCTGTTGAAGAACTCCCGGGAATATTTTCCGGAGAGCGCAAAGTGCCTCGGAATACAGCCCAGCAGCTCTATGATGTGGGCTATGTGGTCTATGGAGGAGAGAGGCAGGTCGGAGGAGGGAGAAGGGAGAGAGAAAAAGAAAAAGAAGAGGAAGGGGGCAGGAAATGTTGACAAAGAAATAGAAATATAAAAAGAGTAAAGCCAAAGACGGTAGAATTAATCGAAAGAAGGATGAAACACAGTGTAAGAACATTGTAAATACAAAAAAGGGACAATTACAGGTACAAAACATTGAAAAAAAAAGGAAGTGTGAGGTATAAAAAGATTGGGGGGGGGGGGGGGGGGCATAAGGAAGGGATAAAGAGAGGGAGGGAAAAAAAAGAGTCAGACAGTAAAGGAAACAGCGTGTGTTAGTGAGCTGTGCCTCCACAGGTGAGGAAATGAAATGAATAAAGTGACATGTATTTAGATTCAGATCTGAACGAACTGGATTTTCAATCTGGCCTCAGTAGCGGGAGATCAAAGGTGACCCTCTGTAAATAAGCATGCCAGAATAAAACTGACACTGGCTTATTGCCTGTGCAGAACAGGAAGCAGGGAGCCAACTGTGTGTCACATGCTCTGAGGGGAAAAAGACCCCCCCCCCTGAAAACACAGCACAATGAGCTGAGACAGATCAAAGACCAGATGAGGGGAAGTGATAAAGAGAAATGTGGGGGTGAAGCTGCACAGTTTGGTAATGTGACATGTTTTCGCGAGACATAACATTTAGAAGAATTAGTATGATTAATGACTGGAGTCCACATGCAAAGGATGGAGAAAGACCAGAAAACAGATACACGTAATCTCACAGGACACTTGGCTAATGTTGGGCTAAGGTTTGAAGTGTGGGCTTGGTGTGGATGTGTGGAGGCACAGCAGCAGATTCAAGGGACAGAATTTAAAGTGGATAGAAGGATGTGGGGAGAGGGGTTGACTAAACTTTAAACTAAACTGATTTTGGCTATTTTTTTAAGCGCTAACAATACAAACTACCTTTTTAAAATTACAGCTTTTCTCCATTATCCGATAAGACACAAAAGCCCCAACATTATTGCATAGGGATAAACAAAAGTATATTTTTCAAGTCTTTTTCAATTATTTATTCTATTCGTCCTTTTATGATTTCAGTTCTATTTTAAAATCTGTTTTACATTTCTATATAAAGTTGATCAAATAGTGGAGAAAAACTGTGAAGCTAATTATTTACGCAGTAATATCAAACAGTTTAAACACTTTGCACCAAACATCTCCAACATTCAGTTTAAAGTTTTAAGATTAAAAATATTCAGCATTAATTCTCCAGTGGAAGCTGCTGCTCCTATATTTGGAAATAAAACAGTTTGTGCCATAAAGATTTAAATACTCACCCTCATCGCGGGAGTAGTCTTCTCCAGAGTGAGGCTCAAACAGGTAATCTCCAGTGGCCAGCTCAAATGCCTACAGGAGGACATACTGAGTACGCCTCTCAACGAATGATTGCAAACTAGTACAGCTGCATATATGTATGTAATAATGTTATTCATGTGTGTTCTCCTCACCATGCAGGCGGTGCTCCAGATGTCAGCAGGAGTGCTGTAACCCGCTCCTATTAGGACTTCGATGGAGCGGTACTGCCTTGTCTGAATGTCCTCTGTAAAGTGCTTATGCTGTCCGCGAAATAAGAGGAGAGGAAGGATATTTGTTACTAAAATTTTTTATTAGGATCTATCAATAAAACATAGTCCCCGTCTTACATCTTGATATGTTTTCGTCTGATCAGGGTCCACTTGTCTTTCATCTTTGGAAACCAAACCCTGTTAAATTCTCCGTGCAGTCCTGCCTTGCCGAGTGCAGCTGGCTCAGTGTGTGTTACAGTCTCGATCTAGACATGTGTGGGATGCTTTTATTTACACTTTCATCTGTTGTTTTGTGAGACTGTGTGTAATTGTTGTGCGCAGGATTTGGGATCAGATTAGCGCATCTGAACGATGGGTTCTAGCGGCGTTAGCTGCTGGAACGCGCCTCCTGCCAGTACATTCGTTTCAACAGCCGGTCTCTAATAATGGCTGCTGCACACAAAAAAAAAAAAGCCTGCTGAAAGCAGAGCTGTAATTGGACCGCTGAAGGAAACTCGGAGTTTGATGTTATGCTGCTTCTTGTTTTCCTCTCTAAACCTCATTAAAATATCTGGACCTGTGCAACCTGTGGCGACTTGCCCGCCTACACAGGTTTCAAATATGAATTCTTACAGTGAATAACAATCATTTATACAGGGTACACAGAACACACCTCCAGAAACTCTCAGGCCTCTCTGAGTATGAAAGTGAGCTATTATGTCTTTAAAAACTACAGCATAATGCACCTGTGGTCACCTCTGGTTACAGCCTCTGTACAACTCATTATTCTGTTTGTCTTCAACAGAACATAAAAGGCTTCACCTTTCACTATTTAAAAATAGTCAAAATGAAATAATATCAAACTCCAGCTGCTTTCTTACCACCCAGCATGCATTTCCAAGATCAGCAATTTTGACTCGAATAGAGTCTGCGTTGCGCGGATCTAGAGGGTTGATCAGAAGATCTGCAGCTCTGGCTCTGACTGTCAGGGGACATAACGGGACAGCGCAGGATTAAACATACAGTAAGAGACAGCGTTTATACATGGTAATGTTCGAATAGGCGTGCATTTAAAACAAGGATCATTTCAGGTTTTTCTCTGGAAATCACGCCAGTCATCAAGTTACATGAGCATCCACTGACAGTATCACAAAGCCATGTAAAGAAGTAATGTGATGAGAAATTTGGCACCTTAATTCATTTACTGATACTAAAAAGAAGGCTGTAGATGGATGTTAGGTCAAAAAATAAAACCCTAAATGTATTTGGACACTAAAATGTAATAATGAGAAACGATATTATACTACATAGTAATAACATAATAGAAGTTAAACTCGAAACACAGCAGTGGTTATTCATGTTAGGGCGATCTATAAAAGTACATAAGATGCCGGTCTCAATTTTTAATTAAAATTTATAATTAATGTTGAGAGGAAGTCCAGCAAAACAAAATCGTGTCAATACTATATGAAGGCAATCAGATTAATGCAGATGAAAATAACTGACACGTAGTATTGGCTCAGTTTATTTTTTTTATATTTCAGGATATTATTTTTACACACTGCTAGGCTTCAAAGTTAAATATTAAAATATACTTTTAGAAGGAATATTTTTAATGGATCAATAAATGATTGAAATTTCACTTTTTATTATTAATAATAGTTTTAGTTTGAATGTTATATTATGTTTATTTTACATATAAAAATCATGCTGTGATATTTCAAATATGCTAAGATAAAATAAAAAGTTTATGAAAAAACAAGATGGGACAACAGTAACACTTCAAAAGCAACTACAATAAGAGCTTATGATAACGGTTCATAATAATGAGTTTAAATTTGTTGTGTAGTTAGAACCACTGCACTGCACAAAGTTTACTCAGACTTGGACTTGTTTGAAGTTGGAGATAAATCCTGTAATTAAAGTAAAAGTTTAGAGCCAACTGGTGATACTGAATCACAACAAGGACTTCAGACAATCACTTCAGTGAGATCTTGAATAATGTTTGAGTGTTTCTGGGGGCCTTTTGAGCTTTTATTGTGATGGGACAGTTGAGGGTAGACAGGAAAGCTGGAGGAGAGAGCTGTAGGAAATGCCCAGAGCATAGCTGAACCCAGGCCTCTGCAATAGCAGAGGGATATAGGTTCCTTTCTTCAACTCTATGAACTATACTACCTGTTGTATGTTCCCTAACAATAAATAATGGTAGAAACTCTGAGGCACAAGAACTAAAACATATGTATTGATGGCTTGAAATGTTTTAACCACTGTTGAGGTGAATAACAAGACTGTATAACAAGAAAAATGGTGGTAGCAGGAGAAATTGTAAATGGTATATTGTATTAAAAAAGAAATAAAAATGTATTCTTTCAGCTCAGACAAACAATGTTATTTTACCAGTCAGGACTTTTTTATTACCCAAAGCAAGAACACTAACTCAAATAAACAGTTTTGCACCAGGCTATGGGGGAAATGAATTTACTGCTAAAGCAAATAGCATGAATAACCAGTAAAATCAGATTAAAAAAAAACATTAAAAGGCTTTTTTATGGGTTTCAAACTGAGGCAGAAATGAATAAAATGAATTAGTGCTACTGTCGATGTGCTTTAGTAATTGTCTCATGTTGAAGTGCTGTGTTAATACGTACACCGATGTGGTGAATTGTCACAGTGCTTACACAACAACGGCTAAAACTTTAAAATTAACTCTTAGGCAGTTGTTTGATATGATGGTTGTGTTGTAAGGAGATTGCTTGGCTGGTGTCTCTCTGTGCTGGAGCTATTGGGGAGTCTGATGAACTAAACCAATCCAGCTTAGTTGAGAGCAACTTTGTTGTTGTTCCCAGATGTTGACTCCAGTTCTTGTGGAGTACCCCTGACCATCAGTGGTTTAAATAGAGATAAACCATTAATCAGCAACAAAGTCCAACTCATCTGGTCATAATTATCTCAAGAGCCACTTTAATAATGTTTAGTGAGTGTCTTTGTCAGGTCGCACACCTATCGAAGCATTTGGAGCAGTCTAAGAGTAAAGCTTTGTGGCAATTTCCAAGCGTCATTGGTCTCTTTTTTGCGGGTGATGCGAGCTAATGTCTCAGTGCTTCACATGACAGAGGTGTGCATGAGTCAATGGGTGAGAGAGATTGGAGTGGACAGTGCATTAGTGGGCGGTGGTCACAGTGCTTTAGCCCATCACTCCATCACAAAACAGTTACTGACATTTTTAATTTGATCACATCTGGCATAATAATTTTCATGTTATACCTGCACCGGATGGTTGCTACACCCACTATCATTAAAATCAGTACTATTTTTCAGCCATCGTCGTTTACATGCTCAGTATTAAAGTCTGAGTTTTGAAATTGCTATAATCCTATCTTACCTTTCGGTGTGTCTCCCGTGCTCGAGGAGGACACGGTGCGACTGCGGTCTGCAGTGGGGCTGTTGGGTGAAGGTCCTGCTTCAATGTCTGCCGTACCAACACAAATGGTGTTTCCTGGCTCGGGATCCAGAGGCAAGTCGGGAAAAATGGGAATTGTACCTAGATGCCGCTCACTGGAGCCATTGGTGAGTCCTGGCTCTCCAAGCTCGCCGTTATACATCTCATAACCAGAGCTCAGAGAGTTGTCCCTGTCTGTGTAGCTGAGCTCAGACTCCACCAGGGGGCAGAGAAGAGGCTCTGGGGTGGGGGAAGGAGGCGGAGGCGTGCCTGGGTTTGGTTTCAGTCCCTCAGAGCCTAACAAAACATGGCCGTTGGTTTTGACCGAATTGGTTTTATTGATGTGGGGTTTGATGGGGGAGGTGTTATCTGTGAGGAGGTCAGTAGTCGTGTCATCATCCTCATCTTCCTCCTCCTCTTCCTCCTCTTCTTCTTCTTCGTCCTCCTCCTCCCCCTCTTGCTTCTTTGAAACCTCTTCTTCCACCACCACCACCACCTCCTGCTCTGTTTTGCTCTCACTCTTTGGCTCCTCTGTCTCTTTATCCTCCTCCTCCTCTTCTTCTTCTTCGTCTTCTTCTTCTTCCTCCTCTTCCTCCTCCTCCTCTTCTTCTTCTGCTACCTTTTCTTCTGTTTCCTCCTCCTCATTCTCATTCTCTCTCCCTTTTAATCCCTCTTCCTCCTCTGCCTCTTCTGGCTCAACCTCTGCTTGTGTTGGATCTCCGCTGCCTTCCTCTGAGGCGGGGGGAATAGGGGCATCTTTTTCAGCGACAGGCGTAAGCTCCTCTTCTTCTTCCTCCGCCTCCTCATCAGGGTCATCATCTGTGATGTGGGTTGCCTCGCTCTGCTCCTGGGGAGGTGCTGCACCTAACATGGAGAAAAAAGGAAAACATTATAGACAGTTGGTGGGCGGGAGGAAGATGTACAGTAAGTGGAATCAGACAAGATGTAGGCAGAGAGAAAAGGAGCATGAAAAGAGAAGAAAGATCGGAGTGAAGGAAGCAAAGCGAGAATACAAGAATGAAAGAGGCAGAAGGTGCAGAGACAGAGGGTGGAGGAGGGAGACGGAGAAAGACGTTTTTCTTTCTTTCTTTTTTTTTCCCTCTCGTGAATCAGCCGAGGCTTCCATACACAGCAGGACTAGCGTGGGTTGAGTGATTGGAGCCAATCCACATCCTATTCATTCACAGACAGACTAAAACCAAAACCATACAAATACTCACACGTGACGCAGATCTGTCAAAGCCAAGATCTGCTCTGGGATAACTCACCTTCTAGCTATTCACAACCTGAATACAGTTTTTTTTTTTAAATTAATTGCTCACTTTTCCCTCAGTGTATTTGATTGGAAACAATAAATGCAACCAGAACGTTGCATTACATCCCCGGGCTGCAGGAAACATTTCCTTTAGCTTAAATGGAGTCCAAATAAGAGCTAACTAACAGATTAGGAACAGTTATCGGACGCGGAGAACAATATATGTTCGACTTTCTGCAGCTTGTCTTCAGGCTTCCGATTAACAGTGTTTTATTTTTTGAACATTCAAGCCCGCCTGATAATCAGACTCATTTGCCAATTTGTCTCACTTAAATTGAGACAAAGTGGCAAATTAAGTTCATCTGAAATCTGAAATGCTGGCGATGATTCAGAGCGCCGAAAAACAGGCTGTGAGGAGGCAATGCAGCAGATTCGCTGCAAGTAGCAAACTAATTTACACAGCCTATAAATAGCCTACAGGATCACAGGAAACCACCAAACAAACATTAAGCAGATGTGACAGGGAATGTAAATGAGCCGAAGATGTCGCCAACTGGTATTTGAGTTTTTTTTCTGGTGGACCGTAGTCGTGGTAACCTTTTTGAAGGAGGAGCGGGATATAAGAATGCATATAACATGATAATAACAGGTGTATTTATGTACTTTTGATAATTATAATGAGAAAAGTGCCTTTATGCATTTTTCTATTCCAAACAATTACAATTATAAATGATCAAAACACCTGAGTCATATCTGACACGCTGAAGCACTACTGATTGATTCACAAATGTCTGAATGTAGTAAAATTGCTTATCTTTACAGTCACCCTGCAGTCATGACTCACATGTATGATTAGTCAGCCTGATGGGCCTCTCTCCTCCCTCCTCCTCCTCCTCGTCCTCTCCGTCCTCCTCATCGTCGTCGTCATCGTCGCTGTCTCCCAGGGACGTGCTGTGGCCCGGAGGCGGTTGCGGCGGCTGCAGCGGTGAAGGCAGGTTGCGGTCGACCGTCGCCTTCTCCCCTCCTTCTTTGGCCTTCTCTTCCCTCCTCTCTGCCTCCCTCTCCAGGGCTTCAATCTCCAGCATTCGCCTTTCCAGAAGCTCGGCTTGCCGCTTCTGTTTCTTTTTCAGCTTCTTCTTCTTGTTCTTGGAGATCTTTCCAACCTGAAGGGTGAAAAAAGAAAAGAAAAACACAAAAGAGGGAGAGAAAGTCAGTGAAAAGGGAAAACAAAGAAATAAGAAAAGGTTTTGATACTTTTGAGTGTTGTGTTTTCATTTATATGTTATAGATGTTCACTGAACTGAGCATCAGAGCTGCAGTTTTGTGCTTTCCATTTCAAATTTTAATATCCTCTGAGCTTCAACTCTTTAAAGTTCCACTCAGCTTAGACAATAGTTTTGCATCTTTCAGTTACATTTTTGCTGTTTAGTTATATATACTTATATTTCTATTTTTATTTGTTCCAATGTTAGTTTAGCCTTAAATTATAATATCTAAATCATTTATCAGGGGCAGGACTGTGTGACTGGTGAGTGTGTCACACATACACTATGTTGCCAAAAGCATTCACTCACCTTTCCAAATTATTGAATTCAGGTGTTTCAATCACTTCCATGGCCACCATATAATCAAACAGCTAGGCATGCAGACTGCTTCTACAAACATTTGTGAAAGGCTGGGTCGCTCTCAGGACCTCGGGGAATGATAGGACACCACCTGTGCAACAAGTCCAGTCGTGAAATTTCCTCACTTCTAAATATTCCACAGTTGGCTGTTAGTGTTATTATAGCAAAGTGGAAATGATTGGGAACAACAGCAACTCAGAGTCAATAACTATTGACCTCCAAACTTCATGTGGCCTTCAGATTAGCTCGAGAACAGAGCACTGAGAGCTTTGTGGGGTTTCCATGCAATTCAAAGTGCCGAATGCAGTGGTGTAAAGCACGCTGCCACTGGACTCTAGAACAGTGGAGATGGGTTCTCTCCAGTGACGAAACACATTTCTCCATCTAGCGATCAGCAATCTGGGTTTGGTGGTTGCCAGGGGAACGGTACTTGTCTGACTGCATTGTTTGGTGGAGGGGGGATTATGGTGTGGGGGTGTTTTTCAGGAGTTGGGCTCGGTCCCTGAATTCCACTGAAAGGAACTCTTAATGCTTCAGCATACCTAGACATTTTAAACAATTTCATGCTCCCAGCTTTGTGGGAACAGTTTAGGGATGGCCCCTTCCTGTTACCACATGGCCGCATGAATACACGGATGGTGTGGAAGAACTTGACTGGCCAACACAAAATGCTGAGCACAACCCAACAGAACACCTTTGGAATGAATTAGAGCAGAAAAGATGATCCAGGCCTTATCGCCCAACATCAGTGTCTGACCTGACCTGATGTGCGTCTGGAAGAATGGTCAAAAATTCCCATAAACACACTCCAAGACTTTGTGGAAAACCTGCCCAGAAGAGTTGAAGCTGCTATACCTGCAAAGGTTGGCCCGACATTATATTAAAGCCTATAGATTAAGAATGGGATGTCACTCAAGTTCATATGTCTGTGAAGGCAGCCCAGTAAATACCTTTGGCAATATAGCTTATCCTGCCTTATATGGAACAACAGACTACTAGCTACAGGTAAATAACTCTAAATGAGACAATTAGTGCGTTGCTTTTTAATATTGTGCTGTGCGTGTCTGTGTGTGTGTGTGTGTGTGTGTGTGTGTGTGTGTGTTTGTGTGTGTGTGTCCCATTTCATACTCACATCTGTTGTACTCACCGGTTTGAGCTGGGGGGCTGTGCTAACTGATAAAACAGAAAGCAAAAAATAGCAATCAGACACTTTCAAGCATCACTGTCATCAGTCCGTCACACAACCGAGGCAGAGGTTTAAGAGTTAAGAGTGCAAATCATGCATGTCGCCGCATGTATGGTCATTTAAAAACCTGAAACACTCAGAAACAAAAAAGTAAATCTTGTTATCAAATCGAGAAAAATCACTTTCCACGCTCTTCCTGTATTGATAATGTTTATGTTTTATTCTTTTTAATGCCTTCTTCTTCAGTTATTCAGTTATTATTAAGTCCTATCTTAGGAGCTATGCTGAGCTGCTAATTGAAGTTAGCTTATCATAACGCAAGCAGTGTAAAGTACTTTGGCATTCGTGTATAGCAGTCATAAATAAATAAAATAAATTTCTTCTCACATGAAGCAGAAATAGATGAAATTTCACTATAAAACACATGTCTACACTTATTTCTACACTTATGTTAACGTCAATTAAAAAAAAAACGATATACTGCTTATCTTCAATCAGAGACAGCGTGTGTTACTATGAGCACTTGCTCTTGTTTTGACAGTTGATGGTTTTGTGCCTGACATCACGCGTGTAGAAATCTAAGCAGTAAAACTTGTTACCCCGAGGCTCAAAAAGACCCTGTTGGCTGATGCAAGCAATTGACAGTTCACAGGGGGTTCACCAAGGGACAGGGGTTCATGTGGAGTTCATCAGGAATAATTTTGAGAACTTTTAGGGTTTTTTTTTAAAGTGGAAGAACGTTTTGACAAGAGATGGGTTAAAAAAAGCAACAAATGTCTCTGTAAAGGTAAGCAGGTGAGAAGAAACTCAAGGCTTCGACACTTCTTGTAGGAGTACGTCAACATTAAACATAAGAGAAATCTGTAATAACAAAGAAGTAAGAAGTGTAAATGAATACACTAAACAAACAGACCTCACTCTTGCTATTTCTGATAGGAGGTAAAAACATATCCCAAAAACTTTTAGGTTTTGTTCTCTTCTTAATTTTCGTATAAAATACCCAACCATTTGGAAACAAACGTAAGTATAACACAGTGCAGTTATTTTTTGAGAAATACCTGAATTTGATTTTTTGCTTAAAATTGACACCACTGTCACCTTAATACGGTGTAGCTACAGTCATGTAGGAAACCCCAAGTACACCCGTAATGCTTCATTAGAAAAGGATAAGTACCTGCCCAGTGCTGCAAATCAAATGCACTTGATTAACTGATCACTTACAAGTGTGAGCATCCGTCTATAAAAACAGGAGGTTTGGCAGTTTTCTGTTGTGGAGCATTCAGGGTTCTGTTAACATATTACATCCAAAAATTCACCACAAGGTCAGACCATGCAACGCTCAGAGAAACTGCAATAAACTCAAGGAGCTACAACTTAGAGTCTGAAGATCTCAGTTAGCATGGTAAATGTCAAAGTGCATGATAGTACCAACTAGGGCTGGGCCATATTATACCGTTCACGGTAATACCGGTATAATGTTAGGCAACGATAGGAAAATGAAATATCGCGATAGAATATGAGTAAAACGCGCATGCGCAGTGCCTTTGTGTTCATACGCACATGGCCGATTGTTGAGTGAAACAAATGAACCAGAATTGGTTTGTAAAAATGGTGCAACTTCAGTGATGTGGAACTGGTTTGGTGTTTGTCCGTCAGATACACGACAAAGCACATTTTTTTGCAGAACAGGCAAGCGGCCGTCGTTATTGTCGTATTTGTCGGACTAAGATGCTCTTAAATCTGGGAGTAATCTGGGTCCTAAACTCTCAGTGATGCTTCAGGTCAAACGAACACTGCAGCATCACTGAGAGTTAAAAACTGTCTAAATTCTTTCATCTTTAATAAAACGATCAGCATTGCTGCTTTACCAGGTGTAACTATGAAGTTTAACTTCCAGGCATCCATGAAAACAAAAGTTATTACATTTAACGGAGTTAGAAGTTAGCAGGAAGCTAGCGGAAGTTAGCTCGCTAGTTTTGCTAGTTACCCAAGCATGATATAGCATGTTCTGACTGAGAGATTTCTGAAAAAATTCAAACGTACAGCTCTGCTATCACTTCCAACATAAATGAAGACAGGAAACTAAACAGCAGTGACGTTTGTAGGGTTACTGAAGTTGGGCTAGCTGGTATATAATGATGTGCTACGTGATCGCTAGCGACACAGCTATGTTAGCATAACATAAACAGTGAAGCTGGAGGACGAACACTAACACTTTTCCACTTATAAAAGTTAACGTGCCTGATAGTTAGAGACAAATGCAATCGCATGGCAGGATGCTGTAAACGGACCAAACTTCAGTCAGGAGAACAACTGAGATAATCCATCCACAATACGAGGTTAGTCATTAATATACTGCAACAACATGGGAATAGAGCAGCTGCCAGAGAATTCAACATTAATGAATCAATGGTACAGAAGTGGAGGAAGCAAGAAGAATGAGTTTAATAAAGTTTGATTTATCTGACTGCTTTGTTTCGCTTAATGTGCCTTATAATCCCGTGCACCTTATGGTCCGAAAAATACGTACTGCACACTGCAGTTTAATGTTGCAAAGCACCTCTTTTTAACTTCAGTGGATATTATTATACATGGTTATGCTCAGGATATGTCAGCACATTTCTACTGGAAATGCCTTTTGGTTAAACTTTCAGCAAGGAATTTGCATTTGCACTGTTACATTTTTATAAAGCTTTAATGTACATAAAAACCAGCTTCTTGTTTAAGTGAAAATAAAAGGAAGGTTGTCTTTTTGCGCTAGTAATGTTGTGGAGTTGTATTTTGTCTGGCATCAATTATATCGTCAGTTATATCGTTATCACAAATTTTCAAATATATATCGTGATAAATATTTTTGGCCATATCGCCCTGCTCTAGTACCAACAGAAAAACACAAAGTATTGCTTGTTTGGAAAAGTTGCCATGAGACGTTGTGCTCCCTTTAAAAAGAACATGCCAACACAGCTTGCGTTTGCAAAGTTGCATCTGAACAAATCAAAAGACTTCTGGAACAATATCCTTTAGATAGACAAGACAAAAATGGAGTGGTTTGGCCACGTTTGGTGAAAACCAAACACAGCATATCGACACAATCACCTCACACCAGCTGTCAAGCATGGTGGTGGAGGGGTGGTGATTTGTGCTTGTTCTGCAACTATATAACCTTTGAATCTTTCAGTCACTGAGTCCACCATGAACTCCGTCAAAGTATTCTAGATTCGAATTGGAGGCTGACACCTAAAGCTTGGCCCAAATTGGGTCACACAACAGGACAATGGCTCTAATTTAGGTCCGAACTTACTAACAGTACGCACACAAACATTTCACACAGACCTGATTCTAAACCTTTTTATACTTAAGGCACAGTAAGTGTCTGAAGGGAAGCAAAGCTCCATCATCCTATGAATTCTCATCTTGATCTTTCCTTTTTATTTTAATTTTTTTACACTTTCAAAAGTTGGCCTTTTTCTGTCTTCCTCCTCGGAAACTATTTACTTTCTCCTTCACTGTTGCATTAGCAATCTTATCTCTAACAACATCGTCACTGCTCTCTCCACTTCACCTCAAGGTAAACGTGTTTCCTTATATAGAGAAATAAGGATCTGACTGTATTCAGATAGCATGCAGATTGAAAGCAGCAAGCACAAACACTGATTCAGGATGCATGGCAGTAAGAAGATCATTTTCCAGTGTGCATGTGTTGTAAATCTGATGGCAATTTTGCATGTGAACAATTTATTGTACCAAATATGTTTCCATTGTTATGATTTATATATGTATAAATACATATATAAATCATAACAAACAGAGCAGCAAATGTACAACAGAAAGCCTGAAAAAGAATCAAGGTGCTGATGTATCAACAGCTGATATTATTTATTTGCTAATTTATCAGTATTATGATTTTAAATGACAATGAAAAACTAAAGAAGTGATGGAAGAAACTCCCTCCAACCATGTTATGAGTGCTGACATGGGTTAGCAGCGACAGGGCACTCCTCAACTTTCCTATAGGCAACACACGTCTACAAACACAACACCTGGCTGAGTCGGGCACAGCGTAAATAAGTAAAGAAGTACAACAAATGTTAGAAAGAAAAAAATATGGGTCGATGTAACTTAAATACCAGATTTTAAGATGACCAAATATTGTTAATGATATCTTACTCACAGCAGCAAAGGTCCCTTTAAATAACCCTTTCTCTGAAAATACATGTGTGGAGAATGAAACGTATCGCTACCTGCTGATCCAGATGGTGGTGGAGCTCCAGCTTTCTGCCATTCAGTTGCTTCCATGGCCATACGCCTAACAAAGACGTCATCTACACACATCAGGATGTTCTCCGGCTTTATGTCTGTGTGGATGATTTTACACTTCGTGTGGAGGTAGTCCAAGCCCTGCAGGACCTGCAGACACATCAGATAGACAGACATTTGTATGCTTCTGCCAACCAGTGAGATTTGGTGACTTTATCCTTTTACCATAAGTCGTAATTAGCATGTGAACAATTAGTTGTGACCAAAACATGAGGTGCATCAATTTTTGTTCTTCCTTGAATCAAAAACATATGAGAACTAAATCTGAAGAAACTCTTTCAAGGTGTTTGCGATATCCTGGAACGAGAAGGATCGACACATATAACGAAGCAACTAGCAACCTTTAACCATAATGCCTTTAGACATGGTTGTTTAGCACAGAGGCATGAAATCATGTTCATACTTCTTGTTTAACCATGGATTCACAAAAAATGCAAACATGCCTCTTTTCAGATCTCCTTCTGTGTCTCTCTCCCTTTCATTCACTCTCTATTAGTCAGCTCAACCATTCTTTAGATGCTTTCCATTCTCCGAGGGCGGCGAGGACAGAAACTGTTGATGTTTTCCTGTGTTTCTTTCAATTGTATCTGTTTTGAGGCTTTGAAACTGAAGTGAAGGACAGTCTCATTCAATTTCTACTCATCTCCAGCTCAGCTTACAAGAAGCTGGCAGCAGCTGAAACGCTCAGCTGATCAGCTGGTTTGTCATCCCGCTTCTCAGAGTGGCGGCGGTATTAACGTTTGAAGTGAACATTAGCACAAATGTGTATTAATTGGCTGTGTGACTCTATCCACCATCTTCAATCCTCATTAGTCAACATATGACAGGCCGGGACACAGAAACTAAATTAGTTAGAAAATGATGTTAACCTGCACCACCAAATGAATTATGGAGAGAAACAGAACACATGTAAAGTCTCTGTATTACAATACACATAAAAAACTGTGCAAAAGTCTCATTTCTTTACATATCACTCAAGATCACTTAAAAAAACAAAACAAAAGATCAGCTGGCTCATTGGAAGCAAGATCTAAGAAATAGAGGTGGTTGAGAAGATCATCTCAACCAATGGGTATTAACTTCACACCTGCAGTAACAGCTGTTGGAGAAACAAGGATTGATTGGGTTACTTTTGCAAATGCTGGACTGCAATGTTGGTGCTAAATTTACCCAAATTTTGTAAAATATTCAGTCATTTTATTATGCTCTTAAATACAATTTGTTACTTGTGTGTGTGTGTGTGTGTGTGTGTGTGTGTGTGTGTGTGTGTGTGTGCGCGCGTGTGTCCTCACCTGTCTGATAATACTCTTGACACACGGCAACGGAAGACCTTGGTAGTTGGATTTAATAATCCATTTCAGCAGGTGATGACCCAGCACTTCAAACACCATACAAACGTCTGCAACTGGGAGTTAAGGACTCACATCATCACATCTCTGTCCTTTCCATATATCCAAACATGCACACGCACGCTTCTTGATTAGGATACGTATCCCGTTGACTCCTGAAATCTTGAAGTCATCTATCAGCTGTACCACCATATCCTTATTGGGATCGCTGGGGTCACTCTCTCTCACCTGCCGGACAAGACGGATAATGAGATATGGTAAACATCTCAGGAGGGACAAAAAGAGAATGACCCTGACAATAGGAGGATGAAGAGAGAAGAAAAACAAAGGAAAAAGGCCTGGAAGATAGGAAAGGAGGAAAAATACTCGAGCACGAGCAAATGTGAACAGAGGAAAGAAAAAAGACAGGAAAGATGGATGTGGAAGATAAAGCTGCTGAACACCAGATTATAAGAGGCCTGACTTCTTCACCTATCATGCAAGACAACTTGTAAGTGTATATTTAAAGTCAAAGGAAAGAATGGAAGGGTGACGTAAGGACAGGAGCTATGGGGAAAAATGGCAATGGATGCAAAAATCGCTGAGAGTTATAATAAGAAGCAAGAACAGACGGAAAGACAAAATTAAGACGAGAAAATCCAAAAAAAGCGAAAATGTCAAATTAATCAGATTCTCACACATCGCAGCAGTTTGATCTCATCCAGGGCCGTCTCTGTGTAATGCTGAGCGCTCTTCACCACCTTCATCGCCACAAAGTTCTTCACTCTGTAATGCCACACGCACACACGCATCATTTTTATTTTATAGTGACTCACACGCTAACAGGTTGTTGAAGCCAGCAAAGCTGATTAATGCCACCCCGTGAGAGAGATGAAAATAGGAATCACCGACTGAACCAAGTATTAACGAGCAACGTCAGCCTAGGCTTTGCTGGTTGTCATTTACACTACCCACACTGCCACTGGAAATGCATATGGATGAGCTGTGTGGCATTTAATTAACATTAAACAATCTTAACATTGTGAAATAGCACAACACTGACACGCCTCTTTGTCTTCCTCACGGCCCACATTTAAACTCTTTGTAATCAGGTTATCATGCTGAATATATTCAGTTATTACCATCTAACCACGTTCTGTTACATTATTTCAGAACATTTGGCGTCTATTGCTTCATTTAGCCATTTTTCAAAGAAATCAATATTTGCTAGCTGTAGACTGAAGTGAGTAAATCCTTTGTGCTTTGTTTTGTTACAAAGTGAACAGGCACAGTCTGAACTGGAGACAAACCAACTTCAGATTTCACTTCACATTAATGGTAGCGTGTTTCAATACGAGCAGATGAAAAAGAAGAGTGGAATTTCTCACCTACGCCTATACTGCTCTCATAAAAACTGCTAAATGTTGACCTGACATTCATTGTGCATTTACACGGTGCACTATAGAGATTGCACAGGCCCATTAAAGAGGAGCGCTGCACTACAATGTTATCCTATGCCTTCTGTTTCCTGAACTATGGAAACAATTCCTGGAGAAAGGACGAAACAAAAACACTGAAAGAACAGAACAGAAAACATGCACTTCAGAAGCCACGAGTCAGCGATCTAAAGAGAACAGAGAAACGCATCTCATCAGGCAACAGCATGCATTCATATATTCAGTGAAAAATTCAGTGGAAAAGCAACAATTCATAAAAAGAGAATGAGTGGTGAGTAATGCACATCTAAGACTGAGAGATGGGGAAAAAAGAGGTTTATTCCTCTGATATTGATTCGTGTGTGGATTGCTGTATGTTTCAAAACATGTATTGTGCTGTTTATGACACATTGATGGCCTCAGCCACTCCAGCTCTGTCCTAGCCAGTCCCCTAGAGTAGAGGACCAGAGGAGGTGGGTAAGAGGAGGACGTTAGCCAAGCTAATCTCCATTGCGGGCAACAGCCGCTCCCCCTCCATGTGACTGTAGAGGCCCTGAGCAGCTCCTTCAGCAGTACACTGTTACAGCCACCGTGTAGGACGGAGCGCTATTGAGGTCCGTCATCTCGACACAATTCACACTGTAAAATATGCACACCTGATAAACACCTGCTAAAAATATATTTTATTCCAACTGCATTTTGTGTATATATAAAAAAATCTTTTTTTATATTTTTCTTAGTGTGGGAAAAGGTTATCATGGTTAACTCAAACTAAACTAAAAAAGACAAAAAACGATTTCAAAATACAAACCTATAATAACTCCGATGTGGGGTTAATAAAGTTTATACATATCTCTTCAAAATGACATACAGTGAAAGGTCAGTATTTGTTGGGGACCGTCCCTACAGTAACCCAACTCGCTAGCTTATGACCACCATTAGTGTAATTAACACTGGTGAATAAATTAGTTGGTGTGTATGTGTGCGAATCACTGAAAGGTGACACTGGGCTGATGATACCGTTAACCATCCACCTCGGTTGCCTTGTCAACACACAAACAACATCACAGTGTAAATAGATGGCTTAGATGCCAGCACAGGGTGGTGTTGCTTGCAGCTGCCATTGTGGTGACGTGCCAAATGTGGTCGAAAAAGGGCATATGCAGTGCAGACGGCTTATGTGAGGCAAGCGGATGAGAACAAGCGTTGCTGTGCACGGGTGTGAACGAGAGGTTAGGAGTATACGAGCGCTTTCTTTTTTCCTAGATCAAGTGTTGTGGTTGATGTGTGTGTGGTTAGTGTGTGTGTGTGTGTGTGTGTTTATGTGTGTGTGTGCGCACACAAGAGAAACATGAAGCAGAATCTGAAAGCCTTTGCTGTATATAAACATTAATGTGTGACTCACTGGATGTCCCAGCATAGCCATACGGTGGAGAAGTGGCCCCACCCCAACTTCCTGATCACATGGTACCTCCCGTTGAACAAATCCCCGATCTTCACCGGATGGTACCCTCCTGAGAGAGAAAGGGGAAGGAGAACATGAAGGTTACAGTCGATAACCCTGCCATGACATGAAATCCATTAGCGAGTAAGAAGTGGAGGTAGGCCAGCAGGTGCATGGAGGGAGGAAGGGTCAGACAGCCGATTTCGCACACGAACTCTGCAAAGTGGATGAAGTTTGAGCACCGTCTGAAGCTGCCCTTTCTCAAATGTGGCACACGACAAGAGATTCTCTATGTCGCACACATTCACACCTGGAGAAACTCCAAGTTTAGGCAAGAGGAAAGAGCGTGCAGGAGGCTGCTCAGCTCTAGATTCTCACCTCTTCTATTCTCACATGGGCCGAGGGAAAAAAGAAGGTTTGGAGTTTTTTGAAATAGCAAAGCAGCAGGAAAGCACAGCAAAGCACATTTTACAGCCAGATGGGATCTATTTTTGACTATATATGTATATTTGATTAGATTATTCTGTTTTCTCTCTGTATCATGGATATATGTTTTGTTTTTTACAGTCTATTTAACATTGTGTGCACGTGCCCAGGGACCGCTGATATAAATATCTAGCTGCTAAACCCGGTAAAAGGTATATTTACTCCTATGAGATCAACCTTTTTTGTGCATGGTCGCTGAAAAGTAAAGAAAATGAACTAAAGCTAAACGAAGCTATACACAAATACACAATACAGAGACAAATGAAAAACTTGATTTAAAATCTATAAAATTAGAACATTTGTCTTGACTTAAATCAATTTTTGCCAGGTAAAGCTCGCTAAGGCAAACCCAGTCTAACACAAGCTGGAATAAATCCTTCAGTTTTTGCTTAAAGTGTCGTTCACAGCTTTGCTTTCCTTAAATGCACTTTATGGGTCTGGTTGTACTGCATTATGCAGCAAGGTGTTTCTGAAGGCTATAATAATGTATTGCAGGATTGCCATATTAATTCATTTAGTAAGGTGTACCTAATGTCATGGCAAATGAGTGTAACCAATTCCTCAAGTCATTACTGAGTCAGTTGAATTAAAGCGCTTAATATTTGCTGGTTCCAGCTTCTAGTGCTTCAACAGTGTTACTCACCAAAGCATTCCTAAGCAACACTACCTCACAGCTTTTCTTGAGTCATTAGGTTTCAGGTCAGCCTTGACATTTTCAATGAAACTAAACATTTCTTATAAACACAAAGTGCTGTATTCACTTTTCCTAAATGGGTTAAAAAGTGCACCGAGTGCTTTAAAAGTCCTTTAAAAGGTTCAGACGTAAAATTGAAAAGAAGCCAAACAACATAAACGAGATGTGATCTTTCCTCTTTTCTTTTTGTCTTTCATCTCACTGAAGTGAGATCTGACGCTTCGACTGTGCTTCTTCCAAAACACTTTCTAAACACAGTGAAAGAAGCCATCTGGGAAAAAAGGAGAAAAGTTTCACTTGAAGTGATGTTCATGGTATGTGATCGAAACATGTTGAGGTGTACTGATTAAAGTGAAATACAATTTTACAGAGTGATGCACCATTTTGAAACGTGGCTGCGTTATAATTAATGCTTTGAATGTTGTAAAGCTGCCTTTGTCCTCCTGAGCTGTGGCAGGAAACTCGGTTCATCTCTGACATTTTGGTAAAAGCCGAGCAATTCTGAATTGGCTGTTATAATGTCTGCAAACATGAACTGCTAATCCCATCAGGATGGAACTCTGGAGAAATAAGGTAGGAAGACGAGCCGGTGAAGACGGTGTGGGCCAGGGAGGCCAGCGCAGAGCTCCATAAGACAGAAGTGTGGGCTGGGACAGACGTGCGCATGTGACTGACCTTTGCAGTAGTCCGCGGGGTCCTCCTGCTCCTCATCGTCGGAGCCCAGGATCTCCTCCTCCGGCTCTGGGGGCCCAGCCGGCTCAGGGGGAGGTGGAGGGGGCGGCGGGGGAGGAGGAGCAGTCACCGGGGCTTTCTGCTGGGTGTCAGGCCTGTGAACACAACAGTGACACCAACGTTGGAAAGCTTTTCACCAGAAATCTGCCTTTCGTCTACACATTTAACTTTTTAGTATTTTATGGGGTTTTTTAAGCTATGAATCACAGTGAGCACTACAGTGGCCTGAACGTTAAGTGCAGATGACTAATAGTAGAATAATAACTTGTGACATTTTCATACATATAAAATGTCAGCCCCGGAAGTGTTGCTGATTGGCATCGGCACCGAGTTCATGAAAGCTTTTAGATTTGATGTAACGAACAAACTGTGCCAGACGGCTCGTGACGCCGCGTGACGTGTTGCACGTCTGCTTTTGGAATAAATAAAAGACCAACGACAGCAAGCATGAACATCAAAAATCAGTGTTGCACAACATTTCAAGAGTAAGTCCGCTGTCTGTAGCATGTGAGAAGCAATATCAGGCAATCATGTTCCAGCAAAAACAATCAAATGATATACAGTAAAGCATTTTCTGCATCACAAGCCCCTTATTTACTTTTAATACAGTTTAAAAAAATGTCTAAAGGCCTGTGAAGCAAAGAGGCCAAAACAAACTGCAAGTAATTTTAATGACGTGACAATTATTATTACCTCTGTAATTCAGTTTCAGTTTCAAACACAATGAACTAAAAAAAAACAACCTTAAACTAGAAAATCTTAACTTGTATTCATATATATAATTATTTACTCATTTGCATTGATTATAATTAAAAAATACTCTTAAACTGTAAACAACTGTGAAATCAATGATGACTAAACACACGAATAAATATATACACATTTTTTTTAACATTATTTTTTAAACAGCTTATTCATTTATTAAAAATTACTTTTTTTACATTTATACATAGAATAAAAGCTTAATAAGATATTTAGATTGTTTTATTTGCACTGAATAGGACTGCGTATACTTTTCTTGTGCTTTTGAAATAATGAAGATTTCGATTCTGTATAAAGTTATCAGTCAGTCTAAACCATTGGACAGATATTTTTTATAGCTCAAACACAGTCAACTATAGCCAATCACATTTATCCTCAGACACAAATCTGCAGAAAAAAATTAATGTTTCCCCTCCAATAAAGCTTTAAATCCTGGAAAAATATAGTGCCGAATAGAAACAGTCAATAGGTCAGACAAAGTTTGCTCCTAGGGTCATTTCCACAGTCACTTCTTTCAGTTAACAACCTTGTTCCACTTCCTTTCCCTTGTCTAAAACAGAACTGAACCCATGAGAGGGAGAAATGCTAAATAGGTTGCAGGACACAGGCTGACTTATTCTCCTGGCTTGGCTACATTTTGAGCATTTAGCTGGCACACTTATCCAGGGCACGGAACAATAACTGATCACAAAGTTTTCACCGTTTTGCTTTGGGACCCTGCCATGGCGCATGTGGCTGTTTGTGTAGATTTTGAGCACATGCCTGCAATATTTCTGTACTGGGAAGGTTCCACTAAATCAGCGCCAAACCGACACTTTTTGTGCCATGCATCAGTCTGTTTTTTTCAAGCTAATGTACAGAACATAAGACATTTTGTATGTGTCATTTTTCTCTGTCGAATTAATACACAATCCTTTTGTAGTTTAGTGCAAAACACACACAGAGAAGTACAAAACACGAGTCAAATGCACAAAAGGAAAAAAAGAGTTTGTAAAGAGTTACTTATTTCACAAATGAAACAGCTACAGAGCTTAATTCTGGGCCAGCTGTATGAAAGTCTAATATTGAGTCTGCTTCTGACCTCTAAAATCTCATGAAATAACTGGCTCTGTAATAGCTAAACATCTCCATTTTTTAATTTTGGACTTGGACAGGTAGCGTGCAGCAAGAGTTTCACAGATTTCTTGCTGAAACTGTTGCCATCTATGGCCAATAAGAGCAGCGAGAGTGAACCAAAAACAGTAAAGTTGAGGCCTGAAGAAGCTAAACAATGATGTGAAGCGATAAAATTCTGAAAAGATGTTTAAATATTGTGCTGAGCTAACATAATGTTATATAGCCACCATACCATATGGCATGCTGTGTGGCACAGTGTGAACAGCAAAGCCGGAGCTCTTCAAACTTCTGCCAACACAATGCTGCTGCTGCTAGTGCGAGGAGAAAGACAGACACCACATCTGACTAAATAACTGGATTTTAGTTACATATAGCTTTATATAGATATGTATAAAAATGGGAGAGCTTCTTCTAGACAGCGATTTGTGTCTCCTCTCTGTCTCAAAATGGGGCATGTTATTCAAATATGTTCACTACTACACTATGGAGCCAGGACTAGTATTAGCACACATGAACACAAGATGTATTAAACTGTCTGAGTAGAGGGGAGATTGATTCAAGGCGGGTTGATCTTAAAACATTTTTTAAGATCAACAATCTTACAAATCAGTAAACAGCAATAAATAAATAAAATGATAAATGTACATTAGCTAACATAAAAGCATTCTACGAATACAAATTTCTGTCTGCTTATGCGTGGCAGTTTATGTCCATTTCATCTGAAACCAAACAGCAATCAATAACCATCAGTGCAAAAACTACAGTTCCCCTAGTGGTCACTTCATACAAAAACATTTTGGCGTCTATGCAGTTTCCTCCCTCAGAACCACACCACCGTGTGTGAAGTCATCCAACCCAATACTGGTGTTTGATGAAGAAGCTCCCAGTTACAGTGGTACCAGTGTTGCCAACTTAGCGACTTTGTCACTATATTTAGCTAGTTTTCAGACCCCCTTAGCGACTTTTCTCTTATTCAGTCAGTTCTTCTTTTACTGTTATGCTGTTTTGTCGATCACAAGGTTTAAAACTACTAATAAACAAACACACAAACACAAAGTAACTACTCCAGAGTGCCAATTTCGGGTCACTTTTGCTGGTCCAAGCCAAAGCAGCAGGGTTGGAATTGTGACATTACAAAAAACAATAATTGCTAAAATAAATTTAATTTGTAGTTCTAAATAAATTCTAAATGCATTTAGGACGTTTTTTACTCACTCTATGTCTCTTCCACGATGTTATTTCTCTCTCCAACAACCTAGGTTACAATTACGTTAGCATGTCCAATTATGCAAATTAGGCTATGACGTCATTTAGCGACTTCTAGCGACTTTTAGGACAACCAATAGCGATTTTCCTTACTGAGGAGTTGGCAACACTGGTGCTACACACCGAAAGCGATAGAAGCAACCAAAGAGTCAGGTTTACATGTAAAGTCAATGGAGGAGCGCGATGAAGCGCGACTGCGGGTCCCGCGACAAATCAGAAGCAGATTTGCGTAGCGAAAACGCTTTTCTGTCTGATTCGCGCGAACAATTAGCGCGACTAAAAAATATGCGCTGCATTTTATGTGGTTCATTTTGTGCATTCGCGCTTATAGCATCTGCTGCTCAAGTTGGAAAAATATGAACTCCAGTCTAGTCGCACCACGACAACCAACCAGGTAATGGAGTCACAGCATCAGCAGGGCATGGATACTGATAAACACCTGAGCTACATGACACCAGCTGTTCTCTATACAGAGACAGGAATTAAAAAAAATAAACATACATATGCAACATGCTGGGATTAGACAAAAAAAAAAAAACCTTCACTCACTATTATCAGTGCTAGGAAAAGGGAGTGAAAAATCTGCACTTAATCTTTATTTTTCTTCGGAAGCTTTGCCTTGTAGAGAGCTCGCTGTTTGAATGATATCTCTGGAAAACTGAATTAGACATCAAAGCAGAGGCCAGCAGAAGCCAAAACACTTTGTAGTCAGCATCACCTCACGGTACCTTCAGCATGATCAGATGCTAAAATTAAGGCGAAAAAAAAAAACGAAACAAACCAACAAACACACAAAGCCGTAGCTTGTGAGCCGTTATAAAAATGTGGTCACAGGCAGAGACACATGATGGAGCCTCTTGGTATGTTGCCACGGCAACTGTAGAGCAAAGAGGGTGGTGAGTTGGTGGTACTCCGGGACTCAAAGCGTTGATGAGATTGGCCAAAACACATGCATGCATACACAGATACACCGTGGCAGCTAAAGGTGACAGATAACTTGGCATTGAAATTTGATTAGTATTTTACAGCTGTCTCTCTCTTACACACGCACACACAAGCAGTCGAAGGCTGTGTCCTTGCAGTAGGATGCTACTTCTTTATCAAAGCAGTCACGTAGAGTGTCGTACATCACATCTATAAGCTCAGTGCTTTTATACGGCCCATCTTGCCATTGGCTGCACAAACACTTAGCCCCCATAACTTTCTGGAGCTGAGCCAGGCAGTAAAAACACAAAGAGCAGAGATGCCAGAGTCTGAAAGACGGGCAGAGGAGAAACCATGACAGAATACAGAAGTAACCAGCAGACAGAAAAAAAACACAAAAACAAGAAACAAAGAAAAAAAAGAATCAGAAAGGTGAGACGAAAAAATAAGGAAGAGAAATAAACAGAGACCGAGAGGCAAAGCAAGAGGCAGACAGCCAGAGGGACAGAAAAGGCAGGGAGACAGTCAAACAGATTATGCAGGCAGTGCAGAGACTGATATGGAGAGACAGATGAGAGACATATAGAAGAAGAAGGTTCAGCAGAGAGAGAAACAGGCAAACATAAGCAGGGACAGAAAAATAGAGGCAGAAAGAGAGAAGAAGGCCGACAACAAGAGAATTTAATCTGAACAAAATGGAGACATAAACAGAGAAAAACTGAGAGTGAGAAGAGAGCAGCTCAAAGAAAGGAAAAAGACAAACAGCCTTGTCCTTCAACACCAAAATGCAGCTAAAGTCATTACTGCCAAAGACACGCACACTCTGATATTTGTGTGCTTTTTAAGTAAAAAGTGAATTTACACAACATTCTGATCTTTATTTTTGTTATTACTGCCTAAGTTGTCCATAACATTACTGTAAAACGTCTGTAACCTATGTGCCACATCTGGCATTTTAAATGAGTGACTCTTATCCAATAAGTGTCCAGGGGTATCAGGCCAACCAGTCAGCTGTGATTAGTCTCCTCCCTAAGTTGTTAAAGGTGTCCTAATCAATTTACTTCACTAATTGGCACCAATTTGCACACTAAGACCACAATTTGCTTCCAATTCTACCGCACGTATGGGAAGTAGCTGCTGTATTTTTAGCCCTCATCATTATTTTCCCCTGATACTTTTACTCTGGATGTAGGTTGATTTTCACCCAGATTTCATTTAACATATTTTTGTGTAAACGCAAAAACAGTATGCTGCTGATTTTAAATTAGCCAGTTACTGTGTGGTTTAAAACATCTTTACATCTTTTTAATTCCTTGTGCAATCTCGTTATCGACATACTAGCGCCCAATGCTAATATTATCATTAAAATGCTTTAAAGAACACTCAGTGGATCCCAAATTAAGCTAAATTAGCAGCAATTATTTCACAGTTCCTTGTTACGGTGTTTATCAAACACAGACTGACATTTTTGGTGCTTCTCAAAGAGGTATTAGCCAGAGGCAAATAACAATTACATTTGTTTCAGCAATTATTGTTAACTGGTTTCTTTTACTGAAGCATAACACACATTGTTGTTCATGAAATGGTCACAAAATGGAAAATGCAAAGATTTTTTTCGGGGTCAAATAATCTAAAACAGACTTGTTGACTGTATTGGAGCAATCAGGCTTGCATGTGTAGTCACCGTCCAAATGACCATTATGAGGCAGGAAAAACCCCCTGAGGTTAAAGTCTACAGAAAATAACTTGCAATGAAGAAGAGGATATTAGCATGAGAAAAATGGCACACAGCATGGGGGAAACAATTTACAGAGCTTTTTGAATGAACTGTGTCATTATTAAAATGCATTTTAAATGATAAAAATGCAGGAAATAAATAAAAATAAATAAATTCATGTTTTTGAAGTTTTCGGTGCATGTTTCTGTCTCCAGTAACTGTCTGTTCTAGATGATTGCCTTGTATTAATATCACAGATTTACTGTCATGTGAAACAGTTTTTATGTATCGGGACTGTGCCACCTCTATGTCTTATCCTGATAATTCCTTTATTGGGACAAACTTCAGGCTCAAAACTCTCTTTTTCTAACTCTATTCTGGAATTACGTTTTTCTGAAAAATGTTCATTTGAAAGTATATCTAAGAACATCACATTCAATCTAACTTCTTTTGTTATTATGGGTTAGTAGAGGTGGTAGGAGGTGTACAGTAATCACATGAAAGTAAGAACCGGCATGGTTTGACATATGGCATTCTGATTGTTAATTTTAAATGTTCAATTGCCCTTTCATTTTTGAGCTTGGTGCATTTAAGCAGTACTGTAAAGGTTTCGGACCATTGTTCTTACCCCCACTGCAAGCATACCACTTACTTGTTAAGTAACTGTATATTGTAAGAGGTGCTGCTGCTGACTATCAGGATGACAAGGGCGTGTCTCAGTGCAATGTGGGAGAAGCAGCCTTTTGTGTGGTATATGTATTTTTGTGTTCGTATAAAAGAGGACGGTTGTATGTTTGTTCTGCTGAGCCCTACTCGCCACTCCTGCAGTAATTCATGCTTTAAACAGGGCATTATATGCAGTTTTCTGTGAAGTTTCTTTATTCTGTTCAAATACATCTGACTATATAGCACAGGCTGGGGCAGGAGTCCTTAAGGTTATAACCCTGTACTGTGGAGGTAAATAGGTGCAGAATTTGCCTCGCATCCTTCAACATTTTGTTACGTGTGCGAACATGCCCAGACTGCTTCCTGACATCCTCACCCAAGTGAATGTGTGTGTGTGTGTTCATGAGAACATATTTGAGCCCACTAGGAAATGCACAGCCCTTTTTCAGTCTCAGCATTTCCACACTCCCACCCTACAATGGCATTTATAGAGCCAGTGTTACATTTTCAACAGCCCAGTGCACTGGATCCAGTGTGATTTATCCAGACATCAGTTTACAATTGAATTTACTAAAGAAAACATTTCAATACGCACCACTACTGACGTACACATCGATTCAAATTTTGTTCTGGCCTAAAACAACACTGTAAAAAAAATTACACTTTAATTTATCATTAAATAATAATAATAATAATAATAATAATAATAATAATACTACTATCCTGTTGGTCACTTCTAGCAACAACAGATCTTGATGCTAGTGTCTGAGCTCCATTACACCTTTCTCCTATTTGAAAAACTCCACAGGTAGGTGACTGAAACTGGGATTCCACCAAACACTCTTTACCAATTGTGAAGCAACTTTCCTGCCAGTAAATTCCCCATCATACCACAAATTGCCAACATGTCTGAGCATATTTAAAAAATATAAGGTGAAACCTCGCCCAAAGACAGCAGAGATAGCATGACACATTAGCTTAATATTAGCTCACTGACCAGAAAAGAAAAAAGCCAGAAAACAAGAATTTTCTCAACCTCCCTTCCTTTAAGCCCTGATCAAGTTTAATTTTGAATATTTAAAAATAAGTTCAGGTATACCAGTCAACAAGATATTTAAGTCTAGACTCAAGAGTTCCTTGAGCACTGTATGTTGTAACCAGTGTATAAATTGTCAAATATGTGCCAGTATGAAAACTTTTATCACAGAGTTTTTCATCTGAAATTGCTGCTGGAAAGTTAATGACCCCATCAGTTTCCTTTTTTTAAACTTCAGTATGCAAATAATATCAACCAGAACTTCATACGTACACAAATAACGCTTGCAAAATGTAACAAGTAACTAACTTAACTAAAGTAAAATTGAAGACTTTGCTAAACAAACTGTGTAAGATATGAAAGTGAAGCCTCACAAGAAACAATTTAGATAATTGGTATATAAAATAAGAGAAAACAAATGTGTATTTTTTTTCTCTTTTTTCCTCATTTTTTGTATAATAAATGTCTCTCGATGGGATTTTAATGAATGTTTATGTGATACAATATTTAAATGAAACAAAAAGAGGAATATCAAACAAAAACAGTTAAAACCTGGTGCTTTAAATCTGCTTCATACCAAAGGCTCCTTACTAAAACTCTTCAACTTTAGTTATCTGCTTTAGACCTGATAAGACACCAGATACCATCTTTCAGTCTGCTGAGTCATCAGTTAGATCAGTGAGTCATTAGAATACAATCAGCGTCTGCGATTGTGAGAAAATATTTGAGAATCCATCTCAAGAGTCTGTACACTTTGGTATTTGAGCTGATAGTTCGTATTTATTGTGCTCCCATTTGAAAGGTTTGAGGCAACTTTCAGCAATGTGTGAAAATGACGTCAATGTTTCTGCCTACCCAGTCTTGGACTTATTTGTTCTTGCTTTTCTTTTCACAGAGACACCTTAACTAGTTTCCATTGGATTCCAGCCCTTGCACGTTGGGTGTTTTTGTTGCCCAATGGATTGTACATTTACTTATTTATGTTATAGTTTGTAAGCAAGCCCTTTATTTATTAAGGCTGATAACATGAGTACAAAAAAAACAAGGGAAAGTGAACAGGGACGAAAACTAAACTGAAACCTAAACTGGATAAAACTAACCTATGACAGCTGTGACAAAAGATATGAACATGATTCAGGGCAGGCGCACGCGAGAAGCTATAAGGAAAAAACATGAACATGGAACATGAGCATGACCTGGGACTTATAAATCAGGAATTATAGAAGAAACAAAAAGCTAGAAAGAAACTCAACTAAATCCTCACTAACAATAACAAAAACTTCACATGTTCCCAATATAATAAGAAATGAAAATACAAAATAAACTGAAAATGCTGGGTCACAGACGCAGCCCGTGACAGGTACTTTTTACACACGTATTGCATTTCAGAGAAATATGCATTGTATTTTTTCTTTTTTACTTGACAAATTGTAATTAAATAATACAACAGATAAAGTATTTCTAAACTACGATATAATCATTCTGAGCACTTCTTCAACAATGAAAAATATGTGACATTCAAAAATAAAAGAGTGAAGGGTAGAGCGCCTCTTTAAAGCAATGTCATACATTTTTGTCACTTAAATAATCTTTTTATTCTTTTTAATAATTCTAATAGCCACAGCCAAAAGACTATACATTACACCTTCCTCCACACTGCTCGCTGCCTTTTGATTGGCCAGTTTGATTGCTTCAACAGCACGTCTTTTGAGACTTTCTAACCTGGAATCCCCCCTACCAATTATTAATGACCACCACAATCATTGCTAACATGTCTCTGACCACTGAGAAGTCGCACGAAACAGCTGACCACTCTCGACTGCAAACTTGATGACTCATCCTTAAACATATCCCATTATCACCAAGGTAACAGGTATATTCCTTAGCAACAAGAACACAGTTCTCTACTTTCAAAACGGTAAGGCGTGGGTTTGAGACCGCAGGTGTCCTTCAGCTCTGCTTATGCATTCCATTGGTGGCATCTCTACCTCTGATTGATTCATTGTTCATCTTTCACTCTCTCCTTCTCAGCCCGTGTTGGCAAGACCGCTGACTCATTCTCTCCTCTCCTCCGGAGGATCTGTCTGAGTGCAGAACTTAGATCTCACCGCTATTTTCAGGATGAGTCCTGACGTCACTGGCTGCACTTCCCCCACATCACAATCTCTGGCTCTAGCACGTTATAACTTTGCAGGATCCTGTTTCGTACCACCAGCCGTGCAGTATTATTAAGGTGCCTTCTGTGCATGTGGCTTCTGCCCAAACTATGCAACTTCTTCAGGAGGAGCTAACATGACAAATCAACAAGACAAAGAACAGACACAAAGCAGCCCATCAGCTCGCAAGCATTTTAAAAAAGCACCAAGCAGATTTACAGTAATGCTCCTGATGCTGCTTTTTTTAATTCTGTGCGCTTCTTGTGAAAATCTGGCCTATTTTATATTTATGCCACTTAAGATTTGTATCACCAACTATTATTCCCAGAGCTTTTGTGCAACTTAAAAAACTTAAAATTTCTTCACATGGATCAGTAAAAGTAGCTTGGTAAAGATGTCAGCACTGACGCAATTTGAAAAACATACAATATCTTAAAGAATCTATGTGCTTTCCATAAACCAAAAAAAGACAGACACACTGCTACGTGCTCTCTTTCTGTCATTCTGGGCAAAAGCATCAGCTAAGTAGCCATCACTTGAGATGTAAGCCATAATTTGGTAACATCTCCTCTAATGGGTTTGCTATTTTGTGCTCTTCTGTCCATATTTAATCAAAACACCACAGCTGTCTATGAATAAACACTGAACCCCTGTGCCACAGAGTTCAAGTCCCATCAATTTATACTCACTAAACTAGCTGCTGGTAAAATTCCCCAGAGGGAGCTGATGGATACACGACCACACACACATTACATCCGCTCTATGCTAGAGCACATACATGAAGTAGAGCGTGCACAAACAGTATACACACAGGCACAAATGCAGACCCACACAAAGATGAAAGGCAACAAAATCCAGCAAACAGAATCAATGCAAATGCCGTACGGTGCACATATGCAGTGATGTTTGGTCACCAGAACACATTTGCAGCATTGAGTGTCTGTGGCTGCATGGAAAATTCTTTGACTTGGAATAAAATTTGCATTGAAAACAGAAACACTGCTATGTGGCTGGAGAGTTGACATACACATGCGTGTTCACACAGACGGCAGAGTGACACGGCTTTACTGCTATTTCCCTAACACAACGATCAAAATGTTCACCCCCCTAAAAACATCAATTTCATTAACATTTTGTCTTTTTGTGCATCAGATGTATATTTTCTGCAACATTTTATTTGAACTGAAAACTATTAGTCTGCTGCTCAGTTCAAAAACATCCAGCCACATGTTTTGCACACAGAGCTTCTGGGTACTGTATCTGCTGTAGCTTCAATTCAGCAGCACATGCTGAACGCTCTCTACAGCGCATTTACTTACTCTGCGTTCTATATTAAACATTCCAGTGACGACAGCCAGCCACAAAGCCCCTTATTGTGGAGGAAAAATCTGCCCCCAGCAAGTGATAGCATCAAAAGAAAGAAGAAGCTATGTGCATGTATGTAAAACACTACTACAGCACTGTAGGCACAGAGCACAGGCACAGAGGCAGCATGTGTGGGTTGCGTCACCAACCAGACTAACATATTAGCTGGCTGATGCTACTGACAGATGACACATATGTTGGTATTGGAAAATAGGTTGTTCATCATGAGACATTTTAAACCCTAATAGAATATATAATAGAAAAAAAGGCCTGTGGTAAATTTGCCCAACAGATCAACTTGAACTCTACTATTCCCAGTAAGAACCACAGCTGGTTTACACGTGTCTACAATTACAAACCTTTTAGGCATAGCAAGTTTGACAATATTAGCAAAGATGAAATGGCTCCGTCAGCCAAAAGAAGCAGATCATTATTAATGTCAAGCTGCTGCTACATAGGATGAATTTGCTCTTTTTTCTCTCTGAAAAGTCAGAGTGTCAAAGATAAAAAATACATCTTTTTGGGTTTAATACCCTACAGCTTTTTCCCAAAAATATAAATTAAGGAATTAATAATGACTTAAAAAGATATTTACTGTCCCTCCACAGCCTGCGTATCACTCACATGGAGCTTTACTCGTTAAAAATTGCCCCATCTTCAACTAGGTAACAGTACACGAGGAACAAGAGGTAATATGTTCCCATTTTATGGTTCGATGTGGTTAGACGGTTTTCTTGGTCTCGAATTCCTCATATTAGTTTAAATCATATCTCATCCATAAAGAACAAAAATCACAGCTTCTTAATTATTATACAATAGCACACTGGAAAAGCAGAGGTGTGATAAGATTCACATTTGAATGTCAAAAGGATGTCTCATAAATAGCAGTGATCACCTCGCTCTCTCTGGTATGACATATCCAAGCCTGCTTGCAGTTCCCCACTAATGAAATGACAGTTCAAATCAGCCTAATGAATGCAAAGACAAACACGACTGCACTAAATGAAAACCACAAACAAAGCTGAGCTGGGAAAAAACGCTGCAAACTTCCACGTTTTGTAAGAGATATTAATTTTTTAAGTATTTCTATATCACTCTGGAAAGAAACCCACTGCAGAAAATGTTTATTTAATGTGCAACAAAATCAAAGCACACCTCAAAGGCTTTATGGACTCAATTTGTTGTCCTAAATACACTGATCTGGCACAAAGAAAGAGAGACTTGATATTTTATCAAGCACGAAAAGCCAACCAAATCCTTATATTTGAGTTATTAAGTTATTAGTAATTTATTAGATTAGTAGATTAAGATTATGGCAACTGTTACAGCTATTTAAAAAAAAAAAGAATTTAAATATTTTTAACCAGTCCTACTGTTCTGGCTTTATAAATGTGTAGATGCAAATCCTGACAGTCGCACATGAATGATTTGGTCTCTCTGCATTGAATTTTTGTCTTATTGTTATTCTGGGACCAAAGCAAAGCTTCTGATCTCTCCTTGTCAGTCATCTTCCCATTTCTGTGTGTGAAAAAAACACTCACTCAACACGGAGCCCGTGCAAAGATACAAATCATTATTTAGCCAAATAATTCTGTCAATCCAGCTGGCCTTTATCACTTCCTATTACTCATTCTTTTCCACTTTACATGTTTTGTTGTTGTTTTTTTAAATAAAATATTAAATAAAAGACCTTAATCTGGAAACTTAGCCATACAAACTAAACCCCAGAATTTAGCCCATTAGTTCTGTCAATCTAGCACCCATTAGACACATTTTTATTCCCCTTCTACCTGTCTCGGAGGGCTCTGTGGCGCAGCCGGAGCGCACAAAGAGCCAGACCCCATCTCTTCTTAGTGGCAGGACATGAGCTAAACTCCATAGGACAAGTTTGAGAGATGGACGAATGGCTGAACAGAGAAAACAGCTCCAGCCTTCAGCTGCAGACTCACAGAACAGCAGTAGATGGACAAGACGAACCAAGCCTTGAATTCCAGCACAAGTCACATGGGGTTGTGACACCCACCTGCTAAGATGCCATCTCAGTGCTCATCTGGTTGGGGAGTATGTGAGCACATAGCCACTGAAGCAAAAACATACCATAACACAGACTAAGCTACATCTATTATGTACAGCTGTGTTTTCAGATCATGTAACACAGATATCACAAATGCAACACTGATGACCGATTACCATATCTTCATCCTCATCACTATTACAAACAAATGAAAATACACTGTAATATCAATTAAGATACTAAATAGTAATAGTAATTACATAGTAATAACATGAGTTGAACGTCTGTCTATTAGTATACCAGTGTATCTGGTGACAATGGTTTCCTAACCCAACCCTGCTTTCACTTTTTAATTAAAAATAATGATCCATGTGGGCTGCCCCTTGGCCAGACTGGCTATCCATATAAACAAACTAAATTTAGAATTGATTACACAACTAAAATAAGCAGTTTAATATATACAGATATGCAGTTATCACATGACTGAGATAACAGGAGGTTTCTAAAAAAAAAAACAACCCAAAAAGTAAAGAAAACACTGATTATTATCAGGTTATTGGTTTAGTAATTTTCTTCTTATATAAAACAGAGTATTACCTTGTTATTATGGGGAGTGTTGCATTTACTTTTCAGATAACTAAAGAGAATATTCATAACAACTACATGCCAAGTTTACCACACCTGCTTCTAGCAGAGTGTGCCAGCACCAACAGGAAGACACAAAACCTACAGGACTGGATTACAAGACCTGGATCTATTCTGGATCTGACATCCACTCAGAATAACATCCAGTTCATTAAGTTTTCTTTGCAGCTTTCAGTTAAAGGTGGGGCAGGTAGTTTACAGGCACATACAGTCATATGGAAAAAAAAAAGTTTCCACAAGACGCTACGCAGTCCTGTGAAAAAGTAACCCAATGATTCAGTAGCTCATGGAGCTGATTACAGCCAAACTAACCTGATTTGTCTTCTGTATGACTTTATCAGTCTCTCACTTCATTGTGGAGGAATTCTGTTCTGCTCTACAATGTTGCTTCAGTTCATTGAGCTTTGCAGATGTTTGTTTATGTTCACAATTTGAGAAGTAGCTCATCTGTTGAATGGCACCAGACGGAGTATCCGTCCCTCCCCACAATGACCCTCGGCCTCCAAGATCCTGTCACTGGTTCACCACTAATCCTTCCGTGGACCACATTTAATAGATACGGACCGCTGCAGACCGGAACACCCCACAAGAGCTGCAGTTGTGGAGATGCTCTGACCCAGCCATCACAATATACCCCTTCTCAAATTCCCTCAAATCCTTACACTTGCCCTTTTTTCCTGCTTCTAACACGTCAACTTTGAGGACAAAATGTTCACTTGCTCCCTAACATATCCCACCCACTAACACGTGCCACAATGAAAAGATAATCAATGTTATTCACTTCGCCCGTCAGCGGCCGTAATGTCACGGCTGATCGGCGTAACTTGCAGCAACACACAAAAACGCAATAAAAATATCACAAAGATCTTTTCACTGCTGAAAGGTCAGCTATTAACCTTTTTTATATCAATACAATATACTGATACTTGTTGTATCAGTACAGTATCACTGATATGAAATGCAGGATTATATGGAATCTTTGGTACACGGTTCAGAGCTGAATAACACCCCCCAACTCGGTGCTGATGCAGGAAAAAAATAAAAAATTCAAACAAGTGCTGCAGGTCAGGAAGACACAACAGCTGAACAGTGTTCTCAGACACAACAGATGAATGTTGTTCACAGTTATGCAGCCGACGCGTGACTCAATCCCACAGGGCAGCGTTGAGGATTGGGTGAACTGCGTGAATACAGGTTTGTGTGACTCTATCAGGGGACCAAAAAAAAAAAAGTGGTACCTTCAAAAGCAAGCCCGCTATCTTTTCACACGCATGCATATGGTAAGCCACACAAACAAACACGCAGAGCACAAACAGGCTATTATCATTCCACTGCTTCAGCGCTGCAGCATCAGCGGAGATTAGTCCTCCGGTGACCTAGCATTACCCAGCACACTGCGCAAATCTGCAGAGAGCCATCTATCTTCTCCCTCCATCTCTCCTCGCCTCTCATCCTTCCCTCCCCCCCCCTTCCCCAATCATCTTTATCTATCCGAGCCCCTCTCTCCTGAGGATTCTGCCGTCCTGTTTTTTTGCTCTCTGTCTCTATCCTGGTCTCTTTCTCCAGAGTTCTCACTCTGGCTTTATCATCTTTATAATTCCTCTGCGGGATCATCTCTCTCCCAGGGCTATCGTCGTACCATGTCTCTCCACTCGCCAACCCCCCAAACCCTCCAAGAATCTCAAACGTTTCCCTACTCTCTCCTCCATGTCCCCCCCCTCTCTCATTCTTCCTCCATTTCACCCATTTCTGCTGAGTATAACTTACAGTGTCGTAGCAGTAAAATCGACTCCAGGAAGACTAATATGCTGATGGCAGATAGCTGTGAACTAATGAGAGGGAAAGGCCCTGTAGCTGCATGCTAACTATCTGCACTGCAGCTTGAGACGTTTTACAGTAAGATAGGGGATGTAAAGAAAAATGTTCTCCCTCGTCTTTTTCTGTTTCTCCTTCAGCAGGGACCTGTATCGTTATGGAACTACAGTGAATCGGCACTGTTAGTGCTGCTCGTTAGAATTAAAGGAGAGCAGGTTGCAGTAAACAATATATTAGCATTTCAAAAATATCATTTTGCAATTACAGGAAAGACCAAAGCAATATTTATTATCTCTCCCAATTAAAAAAAGCGTGTAGTTAAAGAAACAAAGAAGATCAAAATGTATAAGTAGCATTTTATTGCAACTGTATCTGTTAGTTACAGTTTCAAGTTTGCAGGAAAGAAACAGTCAACCTAACAGTTATGAAATATATAATAAGTGATGCACAACATCAGGTTCCAACAGGAAAAAAAAAAAAAAGACCAGAATCAACTTAACAGATGGCAGAGGGAGGTATAGAGCAGAAAAGTGAGGAATAGAAAGGACGAGAGATTGAATAGAAGGGCAAGAATGAGGCTTGGAAAAAATAGAAAGTGGAAAGAGTGGGTGATTTGAAAGGACCAATTAAAGGCCTGCAGGGAAGACTGGAATGTTGTGTGTGTAAACATATTGAGTCAACAGGGACTAGGGACTGGACACACACACACACACACACACACACACACACACACACACACACACACACACACACACACACACACACACACACACACACACACACGAGCAAAAGGAAGTCAAGCCAGTTAAAATGCATTTCTGCTGGTTGTCATGTGGATTTAAGGGAAAACGGTCCCACTTTCTTTAAAGCAGAACAAAAACAGTTTCGGTGGTAAATTTTTTTTGTGAGCAATTTGCCAAAACTAGTGGAAAAAGAAAATGTGCTTTTGTTAGAAGTGAAGATAAACAAACGCGGAAGCCTTTGTGCTTGGGAAAAGCGTGAGCTCATAAAAGCTTTTCCAGAAGTGTAGGTGTGTGTTTTCAGGGTAAACATGTATTTATTTTGCTTACATTTCCATATACAAGGCGTTAATTAATAATCAATAAGTAATTTAAGTTTCATCCCAGAGCACTGACAGCATCATCCTATCATGCATCTACTGGTGCCGCTACACGACCTTTGAACCTACACTGTAAATCCTACTGAGGATCTCTCACCGGATCAGATGCCCAAGTCCAGATCACATGACCACTGGTGATCGACTTACTACTTGTGAGGTATCTTATTCCTTTCTGCTGCATGTTTGACTCAGTGATTCCTATTGCTGATTAACCGCATAGGACTTCAGTACACGAGGTGGAAATTCCCAGAGTTATTCTGCAGTGCAGAGCTTTGACTGTGCAGTCAGGTTAGACTAGTTTGCAAGGGCTGAAAACTTCATGGTAGTTTCTGTGGGTGTGCATGTAGCAGACACTGTTATTTACATTTGCAATATCACCAAAAGCCCTCAGAGGGACAGGAGAGATTGCATGCATGAGATTCCTCTTCCTCCTCTTCCATCTGTCTCACACTGAAGGCAGGAAAAAGAAAAAATAAAGAGGTGGAAAGAGAGAAAGTAAAATGTAATCTTATGTTTCTTTTCAGCCATGAGCGAGGGGCAGGTGGTAATGGAGGGCAGACGGGCAGGGCAGGGGGCTAGTTTACGAGCTAGCTCCCTGACACGCTTCATTAGCTATTGTCATGTTGCGCCACTGGTATGCCTGCACGTGTGCTCGCGCGCCCCGTTTCTGGGTCGGACTAAAGAAGATGGTGGAGGCCATGTAGGCCAGCCAAAGCTGCATACTCTGCGAGAATGCGATAGCTGCTGAATGTGATGCCTGTCTGCTGCATAGGCCCGGCTTCCTGACCGGTTGGACGCATTCCAGCGCTGCATCCTCGGCAGCTCTTTCTGACCTATTCTTCTAACTCGGGCAGTCTGAAGGAAAGCAGGAAAGAGGCTGCTCAGACCATCTGGTTGTAACTAGCATAACTAGTAAGCTGTGTTTCAACCTGTGACAAGCAGATATAAAATATATACTTGCATTGTGTGGATGCCGATTAATGAAAAACCAGCTACACAATCGCATTCTAATTGGGTGTAGCCTAAGAAGCACATCATGCTTTCGAAGCAGGTATGTGGCATTTACAACAACACAACTGAGTGTTGTTGTAATCGCACCAAGAGTTTAACGTTTCAGTAACTGTTCCTCTCAACAGCTACGAAAATTACACGAACCTCAAGCCAGCCTTTGAAAGCCTTTAAACTCTTGACCTTTGGCTGTTTATTTATTCAACTTGTGTTTAATCCCAAGAAAGTCTTCTAAGGATGTAAGCCCTTAACCCAGCAGCATCCGTTATTATGACCTAAAATGACGTGCCGTCACCCTTCACAAAGTTGCTTTAAGCTGCTCACACGCAATAAAGACGTCAAAACACTTAAATATCCTCAAACGGGCACACACATGCACACAAATACACACACACTTCTCGTCCTCCATCCATCTCCACTATGCCTCAAGTGCTAAGTTACACAACAGGGATCGTCTTCCTAGTGCAGCGTCACCAGGAGAAATTTGTCACTGCACTGCTTCTTGCTCTTTTCAGGCCAGACGAGTCCATCCGTTTAGCTTAACACACATCAAATCCACTTATTGTGACAAACATATCACTGCACATCCCGAATGAAAAGCACCCCACAACAGTGTGTGCATGCATGTGTGTATGGTTTCATGGCATCTGGGGCACAGATGGTGTTATAGTCAAAGAAACTGAGCTGATTTGTCTCACAAAAAAAGCTAAACATAGATTCTGAAGTTCACTTGACCTTAAAATGCAATCCCCTAATAAAGTGCAAAATAAGTCAAACTTCCACACTAGTTCATGTTCACATATGGGGTTAGAAAATAACCAATATACTAATTTCAATCATTACTGCATGTCAGCAGAGTCCAATAATCAAAGCTATTCATATTCAGAGAGAAAACTCAGAAAAGCAGCAAAACTTCACAGCTATGAGTGTGAAATGATTGTCACTGCAGCTCCATGTAATCAATGGCTGACTGAAAACACTTGGTTTTTGCCCATCTGACAAAAAAAACTATATTTCGCATGTGATTAAATAAAACCCTACTTTAAGAGAAAAGTTATTAAAATATATCTTTATAACAATTCTGCTCATTTCTGTTGGGGAAAGCAAGAAAAAATTCTTTGGATGTCAATTTTCTTGTTTATATGCAGAACCTCTACAGAACTACAGCTCTGGTCATAGGAGATGCTTGCAGGAGTTAAAGGAGGCAGCAGTGCGTGCATGAGTGCAACTCTTTGGCGTTACCTGCCGTGGAACAAGAGACTGCTGCATTATTCTTGATTACAGAGAGACTGCTGTGACCCAAACAATGGAGGTAGGAAAATAAAAACTGGACAGAGTAATGAAAGCTGTGATACTGTACATTTGGAGAACCCAAGGTCAGGAAGCAGAATTTATTTGTTTAGATGCTATAAATATGACGTTTTACATGCAAATATTCACTTTTATCACCAGCCTATCGTATGTGTGTGTGTGTGCATCTGATGCCATTTATCAATTTAGTTTGTGAGACCAGTAAAAAGCCACTCTCCTCTGTGCCCAACTGCCCATGTAATACTGCCTGATATTGTTACTGCCCATTTACTTTAGCCCATCTACGTGCCGACTGCGCCATATGTTTTAAGTGTGCCAGTCTGGGACCTGGCACCAAGTTGTGTGGATGGCAGTGGCTCTGCCTGATCGTACTTGGCACGGCATCACTAGCTACCTGAGTCATCCAGTCTGCCTGCTCCTGCCCCCCAGCAACCGTCAAATCGAGCTCTTTCCGCTCTTTTCTGCACAGTCAAAATGGGAATGTGGACCTCTCCCGATTAGATCTGAATGGATATATGTTCTCATGCATTCAGTTAAAAAAGGAAAAGAAAAAAAAAAGCTTTTGCAAAGGTTCGCTTTTAGTTTGACTGCTTGGAAACTACCAATAAACTGAGCTTTTGCTCCCAAACATTTCTCTCATCTTTACTTCCAGAACTACGCAATCAAGACTGGCTTTAAAAACCGGGATTACCTCAGTAGCCCTAAACAAACCAACATACCAACAAACAAAAAAAGCACTGTGTTCACTTTGATCCTGTGGGGTGACTAATTAGGTACGAATAGGTACAAATTATTAAAGAGGGCACAATCTTGACTGAACGAGGGTGAGATAAGGAATGCTTAGCCCTGATGCATGTAGCTGTCATTCAGCGTAGTGTATCCTGTCCTGGCAATTAGAAAAATGTACGGTGTGCGAGTTTCTGTGTATTCAATTAGCCAAGGTGTACCATGTCACTGATAATGCCTGGTGACCTTGCTATTAACACTCATCATTACTGTTTGGTGATTTGGTATGTATATTTACAATGAATTTGCAGTTCATCAAATTATGATTAAGCTGCCTGGGTGTGAGTGTGTTTTGCAAAGAGGTTGTGTTGTGTCCGAAGGAGCAATCGATCGGGAATATTATGCACTAAGGTGCGTCATGTGGTTATCTGTTGTCTCGCACTGCTGCTGAGATGCATTGCTGCTGCTGCTGGCCGTGCTGATGTTGACGTGTGTTGACACTCTTGCTGTGTAAGCTCTGAGCTCAAGCACCACAAAGAGACTGCGTGTGTTCGTATGTGCATGTATTGTTGTCACTGTTCGTATAGGAAATGTTACGGCCTCGGAAGGCAGCGTGAGCTCATGCATCTGTCTACAACAGTGTGTGTGTGATCGAGATGTGTTATGTACTGTACATGCTCATATGTGCATGCAGAAAAGGACGCTCTGTTGAAATGTTACAGAACCATGCAACAATAAACCGTTGCGTTTTTCGCCCTGCTACAGTAACTGCTGTGTGACCCAGACAATAGAAGGAACCAAGGCTGAAGGAACGGAGACAGAAACAGAAAGAGAAACAGAGAGGAGACAAAACATGGAGGTGCTGAGGGGGATGGTTGTGGTGGAAGAGGCTCGTGGGAAGAAACAAAACGACATGCAAACTAACATATCGAGGCAAAATGAGAACAGTAATGAGAGAGGGAAGGAGGAAGATGAGGTGTTACCTTTCAGGGGACGAGGATTTCTCCGAGTTCACGGACATGAGCGGTGCCTGTTAGCCGCTCTCTGGCCGAGGGACCACAGGAGACGGCGAAATGGAACAGAAAGCTCCTTTTTCCCCCACACCTCTTGTTTTTTTGCTCTTCTCTATCACCCCCGGTTGTTTGTCTGAGTAAAGGAGAGGAGAGGGTTACTGCCTCCCCTCCTTCTCCTCCTTCACGTCTTTTTCCTCCTCCTCCTCTTCCTGCTCTTCCTTCCTCTCTGTCTTATGTCCTCTCACTCTAAAGAGAAGAAAGGATGGGGGACGAGGCTCCACAGAGGGCGATAAAAGAGCAGCTACTGTGCAGTGCACAGTCTGTGTGTGTCTGCCTATGTCCCTGTGTGTGTGTGTGCGAGTTGATAGAGAGAGCAGCAATGTCAGTCAGGCGCCCCTCCTCATGTCTGAGCCTCCTTCCTCCCTCCCTTTCCTTCCTTCCTTCTCCTCCTTCACCTTGCCTCTCTCTCTCTCACTTTCCCTCCTTTAACTGAAGCACCTTTTTTCTTGTCTCCCTCTTTTCTTTGTTTCCTTCCTCTCTGGTGTCGCTGGTTGAACCGGGTGATGAAATCTATTCACAGGCTCTCGATCCACAGCGTGTCTGTCTCTGTCGATGCATTTCACCCTTTCCTCTCTGTCTAGCTGGCTCTGTCAGGCCTTCTGCAGCTCTGCACAACAACAGAGCCCAGAGCAAGGCGGAGCATTCCACTTTCTGCGCAGGCAGAGGGGGAGTTGGCTTGTCACACCGACAGAAAAATGAATGCACTTCTCCTTGAGGCATACCCTCCTCCCCCGTTTTCCTCTATTACATAGTCCAGCCCCTCTCTCTATCGCTCTCACAGTCTTCCTCTGTCTCTCTCTCTTTCTCTCTCAATTGCCTTATTACAACATCCTGTATCTCAGGGCAACACAGCACAGATCCCCCCCCCACACACACACACACACAAAATCTGGCATCTTTTCTCAATTTCTCTAAACCTAATTTCCACCTCTGTTTTTTTCTTGCTCGTAAACGTGCGCCTCGTACTTTTCTGCCCTCTGTGTGCCATCTCTTGGGGCAGATGGGTCTGCTTCTACATGAGTGAACAGCTCACAGAGAGGTAGCCAGAGGGTGCGCCATGATGGGGGGTCTGTGTCTTTCTCCCAATCTGACCTCAATATTGCTGTGTGGGTGTGTGGAGAGATGCGTGCACGAGTGTATGCAGGCTTGAAGGGACATTCTGGGGCTTATTTGGCTGATTAGTCATTAATCATAAAACTGCTTGCAGTTTACACTGTCTGTATGAAACGACACTGACTTGTTTGGGCTTATATCCATAAAGTGTTTAAAATGAAGAGAGATTCTGATGGATTATTCAGCTGCGATGTGTTGTTCTTAACACGGTTGCACACCTTTAATATCTCAGTGTTTTTTTAGGTCATCGCAGGGAATGTTGCAAATTAGTAAGCATGGCTGCTTTGACGTTACAGAATGTAATTAACTCTGCACCAGCCTGATGTCATAACTTCTTTTGTATGGCAATTCCATCAGGCTACTGCACAAACACATCTAGTTACTAAATGTATGGCTCTATGGGTAGCAGCTGGTTGGAAGTCGCCAGTTTTGTTCAGACCACATTAGCTACAATTATCAGATAGATGGCCATAAAGTTATCTATATTCATGGTTCCCACAGGACGAACTGCACTGAAAACTGACAGCTGATTTCTCTGAACTTCAGTATGTACCCTCAGCCCCGGCTGAAAATGAACTGGAATCACTTTGGTCATCACTTTGTTTTTGGACACTAACAGGGGTGATTTTACCGAAAGCTTAATTTGGAGTGAACAAAACGAAACATCTACTAAATGATGAATAACAACAAAACATGATCGTGCCATCACAGTACCATTCCACAAACATCGTTACAACCAAACGATCTGTGACTGATTTTATAGATGCTGCAATAAATGTGTTTTCTTAGTAAGCGGTCGAAACATCTGAGAGCCATCAGATGTATGAGAAAAAGAGGCCGAAAGAAAACCAGGAACACAATGATCCTCTTTCTCTCCCATCTCCATACAGTTCCACTTTCCCACATAAAAGGACTACATTAGGCACACATGTCTCAGAGCCAAACTATTGTCCTCATTCTCTGTGGATGTGGGCCAATGGGGGGTAAAGAACACTCTCAGACTCAGCGCATCCAGACAGCAGGAAGAATATTGAGCCGATATGAGAGAGCGCACTCAACTTTTTATTCACTTCTTTTCAATAACCATTTTTGTTTTTGTTTTTATGGTCACAGGAGGTGGGGGAGGGTAGCCGATGCCCACAGCAGAACAAAGGTGTAAGAGTATGACAAATAGGTTTACATACAGTGCACATATTTACCCACTCTGCCCACTATTGTTAGGTTATGCAAAGGAATGACTGTGAGAGGAAACCAAAGCAAAAGATTTAAGCAGGGATCACAATATCAGAGCGAATGAAAGGGTAATCATTTCCAACTATTGTACGGCTAAAATATTTATTAATGCCAACAAATATTGGCTTATGTCACAGTCAATCTGAAAAATCTTACAGGCAAAAACTTTAAAGTATAAGCAAAGGCTCAGCTTCAATGTGTAGATTTGAAGATGAAGGTGAGAATTTTTCAGTTTTCCCATAATTCTTATTATAGACCTGATGGTAAAGCTTGGAGTATAAAATACAGCATCCTAAATGATTCTAGGTAAATGTTTAAAAAACAAAGAAAAACATTAAAAATGTAAAAAACTTTTGTAGGTTTCAGCTTCAGTGACAAGATCAGTGTCCTTTTCTTGTTTTTCTTTCAGGTGCAGAGCTTTGAAGTTACAGGCTGATCATACAAAACAGGCAAATTGGAGATGGCAATATAGTGACTTGTATTTTTATAACTTTTAAGGGATACATACAACAGACTAATTTTTTTAAAAATGAATAATGATCTGTTAGTACCTACATTTTAAATGTTATATATGAACTGTGTCATTAATCCATTTTAAGCAGGGTTCCTTTAGTGACCAGACCCCACCGATCCTTTAATGACTAAGTACTAAACAGTCCCTATTTTGTATCATGTGGTTATTTTCCTTTCATACATGTCTTTCTGAGCTGTACACATTTCCACAGTGGGGTCAGACCACAGAGAAATTCATGGGTGCCATCACTTCTAAATCCTCCTAAATTTGATGGGTCCATTGGTACAATCCTGATGTCACCTCTTCATTGAAATAAGTCTTATGTAAGGCATGTATACCTTATTCAAGTAAATCACACATTAACACCTGAGTACACACCTACACACACACACACACACACACACACACACACACACACAGTAGTATTTCACTCAGGGCATCAATCTGCACACTTAAAGTCTGATTCTTGTTCTATTTTCAAAAGAAGAAGGAGCAAAAGAAGAATAAGAAAGAGGGAGAGGGAGGGAGATGATGACTCTCATGAGCAGATATATTTTAGGAGCTGGTATTGAGGTTGCTGGGAGCTATCTTTAAGCGGCCTACTTCTACTCACTGCTTGGTGAATACTGGGGAGAGAAAAGGGGTTTATATAGGCAACACACACTCAGACGTAGACACACACTGGTCTTTTTGCAAATTGCTTCTGGACATACAGTATGCTAAAACAGAGGAATACAGACAGAAGTCAGAGCAATCATATACACAATAAGCATATTCATACACAATGTGCACCATACGTGCGTGGTGGGGGTATGTGTGTGCATGCTAATGCAGGCGAGTGATATGCTGTTACTTTAACAGTGACTGTGCTTTTTGTGTCAGCAGGCTTGTTTGTGTCTGCAGAAACACCGCCCCCAAGTGGAATCACACACACAATCACACACACAAAACAACCTGTCCATGAGTGTGACAGTATGGATGTTTAGACCAGCTTGCAAACTCTAAAGAAAACGTCCAAGTGCCAGAAACTGCAGTTCGTCTAATGACCACCTGAGGCTGACTCCAAAAGAAAGCCAGTACACACATATTTAAAAAACAGTTTGATCTAAAAGAAAATGAAAATGGCAAAATATTATTTTTCCACATATGGCAACTCGGTATAAGCTTATTCGTAGTATAATGTATTGTGTTTTGTTGCGTATCTGAAATTTTCAGAACTAAATTAAAAACCGTGTACATATAATTGATTTATTTTTATTACCAATAACACAGAATAACAAGCTAGTTCTGCTTTGAAACAGAGCTATGCAGATTACTTTGAAAATTGTGTTTGTGCAAATGAATAAAATACAAAGTAGCCAATTTTACTGAGCTGTAAAACATAGCTAGAGCTCAAAGTAGAGCTCAATAGCTTGAAAGAAACAGTAAGCCTATCCCAGCTCAGTTTGGCGTCGCGACACATATTCATCCTTTCATTCTTCAATTGTATAACTTGTAGTAATGCATGACTAAATAAAGATTCAAATGTTAAACTTCCGTCACCTCCATATTTGGATTCATTTGTTTTTCTTTTGTTGGAGACACAGCATAAGAGCTGCGTGTAACTCTGTAGCTGCAGTTCTGTAACCCCAGTGTTTGCTGAAAACTTAGCACTCTGTCCTCTTGTCCAAATATAGTAACTCCTGCTTCCGAAAAACTGAAACCATGGAGGCTGAAATGCTAACACTGTGGCTTCAAGCTTTGCCCAAAGCCAATGGGTGACGTCACAATGGCTATGTCGAATTTTTTATATGCAGTCTATGGTTTGGACCAGTTGGAGCCTCCGATCCGCAGTTGTGCAGACTGCCATATGGATCAGACTCAAACTGCAACACGTGTCAAAAATAAATACAGGAGCGTTGAGCTTCACATTTCCTGCTGCCTAAAGAACTAGATCACAAGTAATTTACAATGATGGGTGAAACACACAAACTGTAAAGTTTCTTTTTTTTTCCTTCCATTGTTTTTTTTTTTTTTTTTTGGTAACAGAAAATGACTCATATCTGCAGACCTGACAATGACATCAAAGGTAACTCTAGCTCAAACAACCCTGAGATTCTGGGTTGAATCACCTTTTTTATTTTTAAATAAGCAGTGTAGGACATAAATGACTCAAACATCAAACCAAGTGATATGAATTCATATCATTTGAATAACCTTAGACTTATGTGATCATTTAAAAAAAAGCTGTAAATTAACAATGCAGAACTCTGCTTATTGTTTAAATGAACTTTAAGATACTTAAATAAGCAAGTCAGGTGAAAGAAATATTGGAAGGGTAAAATGAGGTCTAGCGTGGTAATCACAAACGTTATACAGCAGGCCTGGCAAAATCGCTAGCCCGACGTCCCGGAGCTAGCGATATCTCCGGTCGGGCGACCAAAATCTATCTCAGCCCCACCCGTCGGACTATCATATAGCCTGACCGGCTATCGCTAGCAATTTTGCGAGCCCTGTACAGTAAAGACTATTTTCACAAATGAGAGTCCAGCTCACTCAGAAAAGCAGAGCACAAGTTGACCTATTAATACAGGCGATGGCTCTTTGTTACTTAAATTGAAGCCTGACTGATACAGTGTTTAAGAGCAATACCAACGCCAATATTTGGTCAGTGAAAATCTCATATATCGGCTGATGTCTTATCTTTTTTTCTTTCAGACACACACAACTAGGGCTGCCACGATTAGTCGACTAGTCACGATTACGTCGACTATCAAAATCGTCGACGACTGATTTAATAGTCGACGCGTCATTTGAAGCTTTGTAAGATCCCAAAAGCAGGAATAAGTAGCAGGATTTAAGAGTGTAATAACGGACTGAAACAGAAGATGGCAGCACTGCATGTACAAGGATGCCAGCTGCCGTTAAACCCCGAAGAAGAAGAAACTGTGTCCCAGAATTCATAGCGCGGCCCAGCGCAGTTGTCAACAATGGCGGCAGCTAGTTAGTTTTAATATTACTCTTATTATTCTTTCTGGGTCACAAAATAAACGTTTAACATATTTTCAGGCGAGAATGTAGCTGTGTAAACCTCAAATATCTGCTCAGTTTATCAAGACACCACATATTTTCAAAAGCACTCCAGCGTTTTCGGAGGCGTCTGTTACCCACTAGCTCGATAGCTAGCCGGGGGCCATGAGAGCACCGGACTCCCGGCAGATCGTTTTCAAACCCAACGCCCTACTCAGGTTAAACATATACAAGTCACTTAGATAACTTAAAAATGTTATTGTTTGGCTTTTTTCAGTATTTTATTTGTTCCTGAGTAAATCGGCTGAGTTTATTAAACTCCACCGAAACAATCTGCACATTTAATTAGAATTCAATTAACTATCATCTTGTCTTTATTTTTAGTTAGCACAGACCTTAAACACTTAAAGCTGTAAGCTAATGATAGTTATATAAGAGCAGATGCTGCTGGTGCAATAAGCTGTACTTTTACGTTCAATGGATGATGATCTGATTAGTCGACTAATCGCAAAAATAATCGGTGACTAGTCGACTATCAAAATAATCGTTTGTGGCAGCCCTACACACAACATAAATAGATTTCTATAACTTTTGTTATGCATAGATAATATGGATATGCAGTTGCCAAATAATCTTGTTTTACTGTCACGTCATGGTAGGGCTGCTCGATTATGGCAAAAATGATAATCACGATTATTTTCACTGAAATTGAGATCTCGATTATTTGACGATATTTATTTAACCCTTTAAGACCTACTATAGAACCAAGTCCGCCAGACCTTATATTATTTTTTTACATGTTGTAGTGCCATTTGTGGGAGCATTTCAAGTTGCTAAATAACTGTTATAGCCCATATTTTAATAATATGTATGCATTAAGTCCATAGTAACTACATTAATTGCAAAAAAGTGCAATAAACTACAAAACAATTGAAAATCGTTTTTGTTTTGTTTTTTTACATATATTTCTACTTGGAGAAATTTAAGAGGTTTATCCCTCAAAACTTTAAATACAAAAAAGTTGCAAAAAATAGTTTACAAGAACAGGAAATTTATTTTGGGTGTCTTCATAGTTTTATTTTGGAGATACACCAATTTTTATATACTGCAGGAAAAACAAAAAAAAAACAATCCTATGATGCAAATTTGCAAAGAAAACAGCATGTGCATCAAAATAAACGATTTCCAGCAGTGCAATTCGAGTTCTAAGCATCCCAGAAACTATTCAGAAAAGTCAAACATGACCAGTATAGGCTTTTAAGGCCTACAAGTTAAAAAAAACTACATTTCCGTGAAAATGACGTCACTTCCGGTTTCGGCCAGGAAATGGCGGACATGCGACAGTTCGCGCTGACGTCTGTTTCACTGTGGGAAGTGTTACGAACAGCTGATCGGATCGGCGTGTTTCTGGAATATTATGTTTTTGTTCCTGCTAGTGCGTTTTATGCAATTTTTGCAAAGCTTTATGTGGAAGGAAACCGTGACCGAGGACAAGCTGATGGCATAAGATGTAAGTACAACTCCTCCGGTTTCATATGCAAAACAAATTATTGCGCTAGCTTACGCGGTTCCGGTTCTACAGGGATTTAAAAAATAGTTACACAAAACGGAGCGTGCTGCTCTGACCGGCTTTAAAGGGTTAACAATGACTTTAAAAAATAATATAAAATAGTGTGCAACACCACTGAAGTTTTTTTTTTTTTTTTTTTACCTCTCTTTTCAACCAACAGCAGTCACTCTCCTCTCCAAATAACATCTGCTTAGCTTTCCGAGCTTCCCTCGGGTCCTCTTAATCAGCGGTCTCCAACCTTTTTTGTGCCACGGACCGGTTTATGCACGACAATATTTTCACGGACCGGCCTTTAAGGTGTCGGATAAATGAGGGAGGGGCTAATAATCGGCTCAGTCATTTTTGATGATCGTTGAAAGCCCAGATCGTAATCGTGATTAAAATTCGATTAATTGAGCAGCCCTACGTCATGGCATTTCTCCCATCTCTTCTTGACTTTTTGAATTTTCAATTATCAGCTATTATATATGCAGATACTGATATCTCACTACATTAGTTGGGCTCTAATTCAAATAATAATCAATATAAACATACTCAATTGGCATCACCAAGTTCAAAAAGTCTTTTTAAGGGTTGCCTGGATCATGTATTCACATATAAGATATGTACTGTTTAAATGGCACAGCAAGCAGTGTCAACAACAGCATGCACATCACAAATGCAGTAGAATTATTTTAAAACTAAGCCCTGTTCCGAGACATTTGGACTCCTCATGGGTTTGGATCTTGCCTTGAACCTCCCCCCCCACCCCTATTTTTCTTCCTACTCATCTCCCATCATGTTTTTTCCAGTGAAGTGAAAAAAAGTGTACAGCTCCTTCCCACTACATGCACACAAACACAGAGAGCAGCACGCTGGTCAGGGCAGAATGCTTGCAATTCCTCCAAACATACAAAGGTAAGCAACTTGCACTTTCTGTGCCTCATTACCCGGAGAAAATCCAAACACTAGACTGATCTACCTGCTCCTGTACGTTTGGGAATCTGTACTTGCAATTTGTAAGTTATATGGTCATAAATCCCTTAACAGCGCCATGTTGTGGGAACAAAACTTAAAACATTCATTTTTTTTTGGTATGAAAGGTTGAAGGTAGAGCTGGGCGATATGAGATTTTTTTCATATCACGATATGTTTTTTTCATTTCAGGCGATAACGATATCTATCACGATATAAGCCAAATAACTATATTTGTAAGATTTAAATGTGCCGTTGCTCACAAGTAAAATGTGAAATAATCAGCAGCTTGTTTTTATTTAAATATTTATTTCCCATAATAAGTTCAACAGGGTAGATGTACTTAAGGAACATGAGACTTTTTCAGATAAATAAAGGCAAATATTGCAAACTACACAAAAGGCAGCCACTAAAGCGTTTAAGTTTCAAAATAGAACAAACGAAACAGACTAAATTGTCAATTCCACTTAGAAACAAAATATTAATTCTAAAAATAAATCTTAGTTTGTTTTACAGAAGAACAGACAAAACTGACTAACTTTTGTCAATATCAAATAAACTGAGAACTAAAAGGAAATTCTCAATCTCTCCTTGTTGTATAGCTGAGCTTTTCAAACAGTTTTAACAGTTACTTTAGTCTGACAGAAGCCGAATGACGAATTAGCGCTTCCAGTCAGAGACTGAGGCTACGTCCACACGTACACGGGTATTTTTGAAAACGGAGATTTTCCGTTTTCGTTTTAAAAAATAATCCCGTCCACACATAAAGGCAGAAATGAAGGAAAACGCTGCTATGAACATGCCAAAGCAGCAGGTGGCGCTAGATTCCTAACCGTGCAGAAATGTTGGCCAATCAGAAGTCTAGAAGCCTCGGTGGGAAAAAGTAAACAAAGCTGGGGCATAGAAGCAGAACCGAGTCGTATGTGTGGAGGGACAGTAACTGTGTGTATATGTAAGCATTTAAACACTGCAGAGAGTAGAATTAACAGTATTGTAGAAATTCATTTCACCGAAACAATAACGTGGCGCACAGTGTGACGCATGCACCAGTTTATTGTATTTCCAGACTTGCTTTCGGCACAATTTACAGTGCACGCTACTCTGTTTTTTGTCAGACTTGAAATAGCCGAAATACCTTCACACTACGGAACTTCTATGGCTCTTCCGTTCGACAATCTCTCCGCCATTGGAACCATCATCTGTTTTCTCTTCGGTCACGCTCGGTTGATTTTTCTAGTCGGCACACTCATTTCCTCCATTACCCGCTGGCTGCTTCCCAAACAAACACACGTGTGGCTTGGCACTTGTGCTGTACATAACAAGTCACGCGACGTGATGCTGCGGCTGTGATTGGTTCGGCTCTGCGCTACTTAATTTGGATTGGCTGACCTTTTTTTTTTTTTTTAAGAGGACAAGAGCGGCGAAGTCTATCGCGATAGTTTAATTTCTCTATCGAGTAAAAGTTATATCGCGATACATATCGTTATCGTTCTATCGCCCAGCTCTAGTTGAAGGTTAGGCTGATGGTTAGGGCTGAGTGTGTTAATGTAATGGTTCGAATAAGGACCAGGAAACCAATGTAAGTGTGAAGGGATGAAAACAAATCACAAAAAAACCCCACGGCTCTGTTTGGTTTTCTTAGAGCTTATTAACTAAGTGGTGCCTGTTTATTTAATGAGTGAGCAACCTGTGACCTGTCTTCCTGACCTCATCTGCCTCACCAGATGGAAATTTAAATAGATTGTATCACATGTGGGGTTGGGTAACACTTAACACCAGCCTAACCCACAAAATGGCTAACTTCATGTTTTTTAATGCCCTTTTACCACGCTAATTACGGAAAGGACAAGGACTTTAAATAACAACACTTATTGAAACAAAGATGCCAGCGTGATCAGTGTACTGCTGCTGCTGCTGAAGGAGAGAACTAACTGGTAAATTTAAGGGGCCCCTTTAAAAAAAAACAAAAAAAACCCTGAACATTTTTAGTGGTTTTAAGGGTTGAAAGACACTTTATGAATCACACATTCCTCTTGTCCACAAATAAATACTGCATGTTCCACATTTGGTGAGATAAACAAAAGATAAATGCTGTTCAGTGATTTACAGTGTGGCAAAAAACAGGAGAGGTGGTAGTAGTGTCTACAAAGAATCCATTTACCAAAGACCAAAAACTCAAACATGGATGCCCTCTACTGGACATAACTAGGATTGCAATACTGAGAAGAAAACCTGCCGACAATACACTTTTCACTTGATAGCAGGAACTCGTGATGGGATACAAGGAACCAGGGAGAAATAAAAGCAACACTTTGGGAGGTGATGGAAGGATACACAGCCTGTATTGTTAGAAGGCAAGGGGAATAGAAGAAACCAGCTTGGCCTGCGTTTCTAACTGCACAGCGTTGTTATAACAACCATGCACTAGAGAGTGGATGTGGCCACTACTGAGCGTTATGTCAACACAGTGATTAGGATATTTCCCCTTTGTTTATTGATTATTGAAATGGTTATTGCCATGATGTCACTGAAACTGTCAGCGAATAGTGGACAAATGTCTTTGTCAGAAAAAATGTGCCTCACATGACCTATGCAAGGAATTGGAATAATTTAAGAGAGATATGACTTCTGTTTAAACTCAGCCATGTGCAAAATTGACCATGACGCTTCCTGTCATTAGTTACGTTTTACTGGCAAGAAGACAAAACCGTTTAACAGATAACTGGCAGCTCTAAGTTACAAGAAGGAACACACTACCAGAAAAAAAAACATTATCCTTTTCACACAATAGCAGCCATGCAACAGTAATAAATAAGATATTAAAAAATATGAGATTTATGACACAAACTTGCTTAAAAAATGTTAGAGCAACCTGAACAATAACCAACCTACAATAAAATGAGAAATTAAGCAAGAGGAATATAGCTAAATCAGAATTAAATAGAAAAAATTGCTACAAAATATAATAAATCATAAATTAATAACAATTTAAGAGGTTATAATATAGTAATTCAAAAATCCCATATATGCTGCTTTCCACACAGACAGAAATACAACATTTAATACATTTGTGCTCGGGAGCAATTCCGATCTATAGGAATATAACCAGAATACAACCAGCTCGCAAACAGTTGAGTCGCCCAAAGTTGTGTTCATTGACAAAGGCCGAGTCAGACTAATGGGAACATGCTGGCAGTCTGTCTGCATTTGTAAATTAGAGAACAAATAAGTTATTTGCAAACCTTTGACAATCTCTCTGATGATTGCAGTCAGTCCAAGTCAGACTGCAACTGTTTGCACAAAGGTTGCTTCTTATCAGCCGAACCATGCAATTGGCTTGCGATCAAAGGTGACCGCGAGTGTGCATCACCCCAAGCTCTAGGCAGCCATTCAGTCACCACGAGTTACAATCGGTAGCAGAATGTGAAAAGGTAAGTGTGTCCAGTCTTGGAAGGTTTTTCCAGTTAAGCCAGTTAAATCATGTTTACATCAGATGGTGGTGCATGAGATGAGCCCTCTTGTTCATAGTATTGCACGAGTATTTTAATTTATTTAATAAAATCTGAACATTTGATGCCCATGTTTCAATACAATAACATCACACAAAATATCACAATACTAAGCTGTGTCTATTCTTTCCTCCACCCCTGCTAAATAGGCTCTTTCAGCTGTACTCGCAGATATACATAAAAAAACTGTAGTTTAAATTTCTTACAGTGGAGTGAAGGATAAGCTACACTGCCTCCCACCTATTTATTCAAGACAACACTGCTAAATACAAGCTATACACTACTATACAGATGCTTATGAAGGTTTTTTGGTGACACACTAAATTAGGACACCAGACTGCTCAGTATGGCCAATTATTCAGTGTTTACAATAGCAACAGAAGTCTTGATCGAAACCCGCTGATGCACAGACTGTGAAGGACACACAAATACACATGAGTATACACACATTCTCCAGAGATGTGGGTTAGTATGCTGAGGCGATACCGGGGCAAACAAATAACCTTGTGGCTAGACTGCAAACACAAACAGCGAGTGCACTAGACACAAGCAATTGAATAGCATAGAAATGAGTATTGATTCTGCTCCCTTCTACATACATGCTACATATTATCTGTAATTATATATCAGGGAATAGAAAAACATTTTATATGTTGTGCTCTCAACCGCATTGTCAGTACGAGCAGCATCTTGGTATCTCATCATCATCGCTTTTGCAGTTTCTTTTAACTGAAGCTGTATCACATTTTCCATGAGGCTTTGGGTTGGCCGTTTCCTATTTTTAAAAAGGGGGCAATTACTTTAAATCACTGTGTGGTTTATGTTGTGCAAAAGCTATCAAGCAAGCACTAAGAAGCGATAGGAGGAGCCAGACTATTCTTTAAAAAAAGGGGGTTGGGCATTAGTTGATCTGCTGTATCTAGAACCACAGGGTTTAACAGACGGCATCAACAACAGTTTGCAAAAAACGGTGCGAGACAGCGAAATTCAGGGTTGTGATTTCTGCTGGGGATACTTACTACTACTTACTCGCCAAAATATTCTGCAATTATTCTGCAACCTTTTTTTACTCTAAGATGTCTTTAAGTAACCCATCTAACTAATCAAGTCCAGAGATTTCTTTTTTGTTTTTTAAAATACTGACAAAAATGTTTACGCACTCATCAAAGTTGCCTCCAACTGTAACCTCGTACCTTCTGTAATTAAGCTAGCGGAAGGGTTATTTGCAGGGGTGTTTTTTGCGCTGGGTTTTGATTTCCAGGCCAAATACTGCCTGGCCTGTGTGCTTTTTGAGAGTTGTTGGGGCCTGGCTGTATACAAACTACATACAGGGGAGGGGGGCATTCTAAAAAAATTTTTTTATTTATAGTTCCTAAATTGCTACCAGCATGAGAGAGAATAAAAAGCTACACAAAGTCATTAGAATACAATTCCGATACATTTTCATGGCTAACCATGTCAAAACACGGCTCTGAGAAATTAACTATGCCTTGAGAGGCTGTAGAGTGCACAGTATGCAGAACCTGCATTTTAATTTAGCTTGTGAGGAGAAACACCCAAATGGCAGCATATGTTACACTTTTTAAAAAGGGGAAATAAAGCTGTGAACCAGATCAGGTTCTGTCTTCACAAGTCTTATTTTTCATCTAATCTCTAATGAGGTATGTATTTCTCAGACAGACTACACTGAGAAACATCACTTTCAGATGTATCTGCATGCAAAAAAAAGGACTAAAACAATAATAATCGTAACTTTTTGAGGAAGAAAGAATTTCTGCTATTCATAAGAAGCAGCTCCTCCTTTCCAGTTAGCCAGGAGGTGGCAGTGGAGAGTGACTCTATGCTGTTTCCAACCTCTCCAACTGTGATAAGCTGCTGCCCTCACAGAATTACATGCGCTATTAATGACTTCAGTCTTTACGTGATGACCCACTGGCGAGGAACTGCGGTGCTGGACCACGCTTTGTGAGCATTAGACGAGAGGCTCAAATCCTTGCCTCTGAGCAAATCCTATTTGGACCACACACACTAAAGTTGAGAATCCCTCCTTTTAATTCGCTCTTGTTCTTCTCTCCTTATTCAGCCTGATCGACTCGGTAGATTTACTCGGATCTTGTGCTTTCCTGGCTAATGCTCCCGGAAAGCAGGAGGAAAATCTTTAAAGAGCTCAAACTCCCACCAGCCAGAAAAACAAAATTCACCCTTTATTCCCCCTGCAGCAAACCACTAGATGAGATGCAGTTCATATAATTACAACCGATTGCAGCAGTGGTCAACTCACAAGTGTTGCCTTGCTGTCACAATTTAAAAAAGCAACAACCCCCCCCTCCAAAAAAAACCCTTTAACATAGGGGAGGATCAGAGGCATCGAAACCCAACACACTTTGTCCACTAATAGCAGTTGAAAAGGTGAGTTGAAAGAGCGAGCTGCTTTGCAGGAGTTCCTACTCCAACGCCTACTTCTACATTCAATTATTCTGTCAGTCAGCAATAACAGAACCACTGTGGCCACCGGGGAGAAAATGGTTTCCATTCACACACACACACTACAGAGGAAAGAACCAATATCATATTACAATTCAGTATGTAACAATGAATGACCCGTTGAGACGGCATAGCCAGTCTCTTAGACAGCACAACGCCGAGCAGCACATGACAAGAAATGCGTTTGCATTTTCTACATGACATTCACGTGTTGCCTTATCTTGACCCCAAAACAGATACTGTATATTTAAAAATGGACCTCTTCCAATTTTTAAGTAGTGTGTCAAAGTCTCGAGTCAGCTCCCCCCAAACGTCTTTTTCTTTTTTTTCATTAAGCCTTTGTTAAGGTCTTTCAAAGTTGTACTTTTGACCCCTGCAATAGTAGATGGTGGATTTGAACCCAGAACCTTCTTGCTGTGAGGCAACAGTGCTGACCGCCTGATTTTGATTTTTAAACAGTCAGTAGCAACAGGTCTGATGGAGTGATGAATCCAGATTTGAAATTTATGGTTCAAATCGTCAATATGTATGGAAAAAGGCAGAAGCATCACTAAAACATGGCGGAGACTCTGTCATGGTGTGAACTGCATTTCTGCCAGTGATGCAGTGCCATCGGGAAAGTGTCTGATTAGCAAAGGGTTCATTCTTCAGAAGCCTGGAGAATTATTCCTGAGCTCATTTCTTTCAAGAAATTACAAGTAAACTTTCCTAATAGAGCTCAGGCTGTGTTGAAGAATAAAGGCTTTGACTGTGACTTTCCAGTCAAAGTTCCTTTTCCTAGCAAAATATAAAGACATTAAAAAGAAATTATAGAGAAAGAAATTATAGAGGGATGACTCAAGGCTTTTCCTTCCTAAGAGCTGTATAGCTAGATGGGCCTGGCCATGATGGACAGTAGGTAATTAATTCTGCTTTAAAAAGAAAAAAAAAGGTAATAACACATTTTAATCTTTTGGCGTAGACTCTGGTTTATACATTCGCCTAACAAAAAGATGCCCGGTTCTCCCAGAAGGAGGCACAAATCTGTTGGGTGTTGCACCAGGAAGGGCATCCAGCACAAACACCTGCCAAATCAACTATGGACTGCTATCTACTTTGGATCCCTTGGGAGTAAGAGAGCAGCTGAAACTAACTTATACAACGTTGACTCTGGAGAAACAGCACAAATAATACATAAATACAGTATTAATGGAGACAGCCTGTATGTAAATGAAGATACTGGGCTTTCCAGTCTGTGTCTACATTGACCTGTGTGCTGTCTCCCATGTGGCCAGCACAGCAGCTTTTACTAAAACCCTCATTTCCTGCCTGCAGCCACCCTGTGGCATCCTCTAATTCCCCCTCTCACTTCCCTTACTCACTTTCTCCATCCTGGGCTTTTCTGTTGCTACTGGTGGACCAGACACAAGCTCTCCTTTTCACCCTCGCGGTCCCTTTCCCTCCTCGCTTACGCTCTCCCATTATTTTTTTGCTCCACCTCTCTAGCTTTCTGCATGGTTCTCAGCATTTCTTTCTCTCCCTGTTTCTACATGCAGCTCACATGCTCAGCTCTCAGCTCCAGTCGCCCAGGCAGGCCAGAGTATTGATGAAGCTGAGCTGTACAAATCTGCCTCCCAGAAGACTGCTCTCTCTCACACATCTATACAACACATTACATACAGGTCATCAACCCACAACTGCTTCCTAACCTAGAATAATTGGACAGCTCTGAGACACATAGCCACTGGGGTTCATCTACAGAGGAATGGTCTCCTGGCATCCCCAGAAAATCAATTAGGTTTATTAACAGGTAGAAAGTCCACTCCATAACTCTTGCTTATTACTTGTAGTATAAATATTGTTTATTATGATAGCAGGCTGATCTTAAATAAGACAAACGGATAATAAATATAAAAATATCTCATATATCAACATTATGGGAAGAAACAAATCATCTGTTGATATTTTTGAACCTCTAAGCTTTCAACATTAAAAGGCTGAATATACACCAAAATAAAATATCATCTGAATCAGTGTTATCCACTATGTTGATTTCTATTATACTATATAGTGTTTACCCACAGACGTGGCTTCTGAGTTTGAAAAGTTAACCTGATGCAGTGCATTAAACTTGTTTTCTGTTCCACAGTGGTTTAAAGTCCTTTTTCCAGATGAAAATACATTTTGTATTGCATTTGGAGATCAAAGTTCTAGAGTCTGAAGGAAGAATGGAGAGGCTCAGAGTCCAGGGTGTTTGAAGTTCAGTGTGAGTTTGACACAGGTTGTGATGATTTGGGGTCCTCTGCTGCTGGCAGTGATGGTCGCTTCACTGTCTAAAGTCATTGCAGCTGTCAACTGGGAGATTTGAGAGCACTTCACGCTTCCATCTGCTGACAAGCTTTATGGAGATGCCGATTTTCTTTTCCCGCAGGACTTAGCACCTGCATACAGTGCCAAAAATACAACCAAATGGTTTGCTGACCATGTTATTACTTGTTGATTAGCCACCCGACACCACTGAGCTGAACCCCACTGAGAATCTGTAAAGTATTGTCAAGAGGAAGATGGGAAACATCCAACCCAAAAATACAGACAAGCTGAATAGTGCTATCAGACTACCCTGGGCTTCAGTAACACCACAAGCAGATCGCCTCCACTCCACACTGACGCAGTAATTTGTGGAAACATGCCAACTAAGTGTAACTGAATCTAATTTTTAGAACATGTATTAGAAATCCATTTTTGATCTAAGGAAACATTCTTGTAATTCGAGATGCTGGATTTCTGATTTTCATGAGCTATGAGCCATAATCATCAAAATTAGAATAAAAAAGATTTTCACTTTAAGTGTAATGAATAGATTATATGAAAGTTTATCTTTTTGCATTAAACAATAAAACACACACACACCTTTCAATATATTCTTTTTTTTCCCCAAGATTCACTGGTATGGCAAATATCCAAGAAAACCAGAATAACAGCAGCCTGACATTGGTGAACTTTAATACAAGAACCAGGGTGTGCACTATTAGGCTAGTGGTTAGTCATCTCCTTTCACGCTTGCTATCTAACAATGGGAAAATATTTAAAAAAAAAATATTTGAAATAGAAATGAATGTGCATGTTCAATATGATAAATGGACTGGTTCATATATAGTGCCTTTCTACTCTATTTGAGCACTCAAAGCACATTATACTACATGCCTCCTTCATCCATTTGCATGTGCACTTTTTTATGCCTAAGTGCTTTCTATCTCACACACATTCATACTCCAATGGATGCACAGGAGAGGAACTTGGGGTTCGGCATCTTGCCTGACCGTGCTAAATCATAACTGAGGTCATGCTTCTTCAGGGATGGTTGCAAATTTAAGTTTATGTGCACTTTCTTGGCATGCAAACTGGAGCAGCCAGGGATCAAACCAACAACCTTCGGATTAGTAGATGACCTGCTCTACTTCCTGAACTACAGCCACCCATTATGTAAATAATGGTTATTTTTTCATACTTCCATGTTATAACACTGAAATGTAACCTTTCTGTATGCATTACATACTGTATTTGAGTAAACTCCAAGTTCATCTTGTGTCCTTAGACCAGAGAATAAACACTGTACATCCCAATAAGAATATTAGCATTTAGATTCCCTATTGCCAGTCTGTAAAAACAAAAAAAAGTTATGACTACTGAATGCTATTATACTGGAGTCACTTTTCACAGTCAACAACCTGTAAGCCTTGGTATGCTAATCCAGCTCCACTTAATGAAAGAGGTGATTCACAATGAGCCCAAGCAGCTGAAACTTGCAAAGGCTCGGTCATCCTCTAACAAGCTTACTGGCAATTTTTTTCTATTCTTGGACCTTTATGATGTCATAAAAACGGGGCAGAGTGGCAGTCAATCAGAAGAAAGTTGGTTTAAAGGGAGATGATCTTTATTTATCTTATCTCGGTGAAGCCCCTGAGTTTATCCTGTCTTAAACAAGCTCATTTTGCTGATAACATGCAAAGTCAGTCTATAGAGTCAGTGAGAAAATGCATGCAGCCAGATCGATTTTAATCCAGGCAACTTTAAGCCACAGGATACAGTGAAACTGGTGAGTAACAAATGGCAGGCCCAGGGTAAATCAACATGACATCATTATTCAGCAGTCACCAGTTAGGCATCGACTCTGCACAGCCTTTCTTCCAAACAACTCTCAGCCGATGGTGTTTATTTTAGGCAATGGTCTAGACTTAATAACACAGAGAGAGTTGAACTGAGTAAGCAGGTATAAGTTAAAAAGATTTAAAACAACTACACTAATATTTATTGAGCGATGGTAAATTAGTGTCAGATATTTTCATACTAAATTCTCCAGGTAGCTTGGAAGCAACATCTCAAATTTTAATTGCTCCTGTTGCTTACTTGTGAAGATTTGATATTGGGATTTGTCACCTTTTTTCAACAGCAAATTAGGTGTTCAAAGCTAAACTGCGATTTTCAACCGTATGAACAGTGTCACTAAACCCTGCTATAAATGTTGCCGTGAGATGGAATCAGTCTACAATCAGTCTAATATCTGTCTGCAATTGAATTGGGCCAAGTTGGCAATTGCATCCAATCTGTCTCTGATAATACAGGAAACAACTGCAGCAAATCATTCAAAATCCCATATCTGTTGCACTCTACATAGACAGAAATGTACATTTCACTTTTACATTTGTGATGAGGAAGCTTCCTGCTCCAAAGGAACACAACCACAGTGCAACCAGCTGAGTTGTGCTCAATGGCAACGATTAATTCAGACTGATAGCAACACATTGACAGTCTGGCTGCATTTATAAATTAGAAGGCAGTTATTTGCAAACCTTTAACTAACTCTCTGAGAGTGATTGCAGTGCACATCAGACTGTAACTGTTGCAAAAAGGTTGCCTTATATCAGGCAACCTGCACAATCCCCTTGCAATCAAGAGTAGTTATGAATGTGCAAACACCCTCAAATTCTAGGCAACCATTTAATCACCGCAAGGTGCAATCGGTCACAGAACGGGAAAAAATTCTATACAATCACCAGGCAGCCACCGACGTTTTTGTTGATGCAAGGAGGTCGCTTGTCTGTTTTTACTTTTGTGACTGAGCCATTACTTTGACTGAATTAGGAGGCAGTTTGTCAAGCTAAGTGTGTTTTTTTCCAGCTGAGCAGCTTTAATTTCATTTTTCTCGTCTAACCTTATCACAGGATGGAGGAGCATGTTCATAGTATACCCTGAGCACACATTTATTTAATAAAAGATCAACATTTGGTGTCCATCTATCAATACAATACTGCAACACAAAATAGCACGCTATTATCCTGTACTATGCACTCGTATTTGTTTCCCCCACTCCTAGTTATAATGGCTTTATAACGACAATAATGGGTTTATACTTTAAGAAACTGTGAATTGATTAGACATATATTACAAGCACTTGACAGATTAATCAATAGTAAGAGTACCAGATCTGCTATAAGAACTTTTTTCTTTTTTAAAGTTATACTGCTCCACAATCTGGTAATCTAGACCCTGCACACAAAAAAGTCCTGCATCTTTGTTCTCTGACCTGGGCCTGATTTGGGTGAGAAAAAGTCAAATTAGTGAACAAAGTCAATACAAGAAAACTTTCAAGACTCCACTATCCATCTTTCTCACACACAGAAAACCAGTAGTCCAATCAGTCAGGCTAAAAGAAAGGAAAAACTGCTGATCAAAGAAAACAGTAAGATCGGGTTACTCTGTTCATTTGATAACCTGAACCTCAAAGGGCCACAAAAGCAAAATCCAGATGATAAAAACTTGAACTTAGTGTGAACTTTCTTTAGTCTGCAACCAATATGAAAGTATATCCACCTACAGACGTCTCACATTTTCACACACACATGCACACACACACACACACACACGTAGTCAATACTGTGTTGCGTTAATGGATAAATCCAATAAATAATAGCACTGTGTTCGCATTGGCCAGGCAGGCCTGGTACATGACAAGTGATAAAAGCTTGGAAAAGACTTTGAAGGCCAGAGTTGTAGCTGCAAGGCCAATACATCGGTTTCTTTGCTCCACAAATACGCTGCGCCGAGCAATTCACTCAAACATGTGACTGAGCCAGTTCTTGTGTTGATGGTCTTTAAACATCAAAGCAACACTGAGCATGTGGTTTCTCACACATCATGGTTTTGTGTGAAAAAAATATGCACATATTTGTTTCTGAGTCAATGAGAAGACAAAAGTCTCAAATGCATTGCTGAATTGCAACATTCCTCCTGTCAGTATCTGATCAACAGTGAAAGACAAACAGCGAGATGGACATCGTCCATTAAAAGACCATAATGAAGTGCAGTAAATAAAGTCTTTAAACAGATAGTTTATACTGCCTTAAAGTTAAATGCATGTATTTTCCTTCCGCTGTATATGTTTTTCAAATAAATAAGACTTCCACTGTAAGGCTACACTTAACACAAACAAATTGACATGTATTGGTAATCCTGACCTAGTTCACCTAGTTGAGACTGATAGCAAACGAGAGTTGCACCAACGACAACATACAGCTGAAGCTAAGATCTTTTGCAGGTATTTGATCACAAACATCTTTAAGACCAACATTAATTTATTTAAGAAGACTGACAATGATTCTACTACTTATTTCAGTCTGCATATTATAAGGCTAAGATACAGAAAGGGTCGACTTTGCATCTGATTTGCCAGCGATTATGACTGCCAAAAATAATAAATAAATAAAGACGGCTAACTCATACTGCCCCACAGACTGTGATAGTAAAAAAAAAGGTTAAGCCTTGCCTTATAACTGATAACTGATCTGTGGAAAGTGCAAAAAACACTCCTGTGCATCAAGTGAAACACACAAAGAAAATGCATGAATACATCTCATAATCTCATAATAAAGGCTGTAAAACGTTGCAGTGCAGCCGTTAAGGGACCCTACAAATACTTATGTCAATAATAATAAATAATAATAATTAACACTCTTTTGATTATAAGTATATTTGTCCCTTTTTACTCTTTTTACCACCAGAGAGGGAGACACACGGCCCCTCATCTCACTAGCAGCTGAAGAAGTTGGCGTTAACAACACTAATAGCAGTGACCCTGTAGCCACACCAGCTGTCTGTTATCATTAAGGTAGCAGCTAGCAGCTATGGCTAATAATAAAATGATAAGGTTAATGTGGGAGATAAGCAGTAAATGTTATCAGTCTTGCTCATTCGCAATGTTAACAGGCAGTGTTAAACGGACAGAGAGACAGACAACTTAACAGGATAACCCAGACATCTATTTCTTGAAAGTGTCATGTTTCTCTTAAGGACACAGACTGATACAGAGAAAACCCCACCAGCGGCTAGACGGAAACAGTAGTAGTCTATCCAAGCTGCCATAGGCTGAGAGGCGGAGTACACCCTGGACAGGTCACCCCTCTGTCACAAAAATAAGACAGAGAGGATTCACACTCATATTCACACCTGTTGGCAATTAAGAATCACCAATTAACCTAACTCTATGTCTTTGGACTGTGAGAGGAAGCCAGAGTATCCGGGGAGAACATGCAAGCTCCACACAGAAAGGCCAGATGGCAGATTTAAACATCAGGGCCTTCTTGCTGTAAGGTAACAGTGTTAAACACCATGCTGCCCTGATTGTGGATCACTGTGCTGAATACTTGGTCTCAGTTTCAAATTTGGTACAACCATAAACACCTCGTAACCTCACCGCTGGGTCCTTTTTATACAAACCTTCCTGTCCTTGCTTATGTTTCCACTTGAATTAGTTCAAACAAAGGACGCTGTATCTGCTTAAATTTCAAAGACATCAAAGTCAAGTGACAACGCACTGCTTACATAAAAGTAGCACAAATGAAATTTTACTATTTATCTACGTTATTAAGGCTCAAGATAAAAGGTGTGTTTGTGAGTGTATGTGAGTTGTTGTGGTTTCTAAACAGAAAAGCCCATCTCAAACGGCAGAAGACAGAAGATGGGAATGGATGTGGATAAAAGTCCATGAAAACGCCATTTAAACAGGAGTGTAAATCTACCAAAGAGAAACCGAGAGAGAGACTGTGATTGTGCTTGAGAGTCTGTGTATGAGCTTACTTTGATTCAACTGTGACCCTGACCTGAATAAGCATCTCATTACAGGGATGGATAAATGGTTGTATGAATAAATGGATGGATGCATGTGTGACCTATTTTTTTAAAAACACCACGTGAGAGAAAGAGCACAAGATCAAGAGACACAGACAGTGAGATAAAGACATAACTGCTTCTGACAGACGTCAGGGATCAAACAGTTTACATTTATATATTTTAATTTCACTCTGACACTTTGTTTGCTGACTCACTTTAATACCTTCTAATATTTCCTTGTTTTATTTCGCTTTCAAATATTTTCCTTTAGCAAAATCTGTTCTCATTTTATTAATAATTATGGTAATCTTGCTCTTTTTATTAACATTTGTACTTAATTAGCTCAATTTTTTTTAACAGAGCTCCTTCTTTCGTTTAGTTTTTATTTTATAAAACAATTTAGCTCTTATTTAAGAGACAGAAGCTTGTCAGTCAAGATAGGAAATTGCTCATCTACCTCTGCTCCAGTACCCTATTACATCCACACAGGCTCCACTATGGGACCTCTCTTATTTACACATGCTTTCCCTCGGCTCGATTTTTAAAAAAAATAAGATTGCATCTTGCTGTTATGCAGATGACACACAACCTTACCTACTCGTTTCACAAAGAATGGTTGGTTGAAGAACCTGTTCAGCTGTGTGGAGAACATCAGATCCTAGATGCCAATGAATATCATTCAGATGAATGATAAGAAAAGTGAAGTGATCATTTTTGGACCAGCTTAGTTTCCAGTATCAGCTCTACTCTTGGTCTTCTGTGTGCTAATTTTCAAAATCAGCTTACAGATCTACGTGTTTTATTGACAGTTTATTGAATTTTAATAAACAAGAGAAAAAAGGCTGTGAAAGGCAGCTTTTACCATCTTAGATATATTGCAAAAGTAAAGTCATTGTTATCCCCAGTAGACCTCAGCACAATAATCCATGCATTTATTATTTCTCGACTGGACAACTATAATGCAGAACATCTTTTCTGGCTCGCTGATTACTAGTGAAAAAAAGAGGTGTTTCTACATTTTTACTCTTTGTTTTTTAAGCCATTAATGGGTTAGCCCCACATTACATTTCTGATCTGCTTATAACACATTCTGCCTCCAGACTTTGGAATAATATCCCATTTCAAATCATATCTATAATAATCTGAATTTAAAGACTCATGGTTTTTTAATCCTTGCTTTTAGTTCGTTCAAAGTTTTTTTTAAATGGTGTGTAAAGTCCATGTTTATTTTATTCCTATGTTTATCCTTGCCATGTAATTCCCAGTGTTTATTTCCCTATTGACTCTTTGTTCCTCTAATATATTCCTGTATAGTGCAATCTGATGATATCAAATGCAAAGCACTTTGTGCCATTTCCTGTTATTTAGGCTGTTGTGCTCATACATTTTTTTTCTTTTTTGGCTGTTGTACTAAAGGAATGTGCTGCTCTACACCATCATCAAGCTGCAGTGTATACTGTCAAAACTGTTCTATATTTTATAAAGCTTGTTATCAATCATTCACCCTGATAGAGAATATAAACTGTGGAACTGATGACCTGTATGATAAACTACATTAGTGAAAATAATTTCACCATGTCAGCTTTTTTTGAAATCAGAAATGATCAGAAATGCAAAAACCTACTGTAAGCATGTAAAAATACATGCTTTTCACACTTTTACAACTAAAGTTTAATAAAGAAGCGCTGGCAGTAAATCAGTCAATAATAGCACGCCAGATTCAGGAACTGGCACCTGCGTAATCTGATATGTAACCATAAACTGAAGCACAGATGTGCCAAAACATGTTTGAGGCACACTTAACACTTCACACAGTGTGATCAAAAATTAACCACATTTAATCAAGCGTCAGGGTTTCTTGATCGCCAAGTATTGAAAGTATTACATAACTGCAGCATCTCTAAAGGGATATTCTACAGGTCAGAGTGCAAAGGAACTCAGCTAAATTCTTTTTTTAAAATAAATAGTTTGTTTATATATTGTGTTTCTTCCAGATATCAATGCCATAAAAGTGTAGTTCGTTTAGAAATTCATTTAGAAACATAAAAGTAACTAATTTAGAAATTTATATCACATAATGAAGGTATTTTTGAGGGGAACGCATTACATTAAAACAAACAACTGCTGTCACATCTGTTAGTGAGCTGATAATAGCCAAATATTTTTTAATAACTAATGCATTGTCTGAGCAGTTTATTGAGCAAATATTTTGTTGTTGCAGTATCTCAATGTTGTAATATACTGCTTTTATGTTCTTATATTTGGGGGGGGGGGGGGGGGGGGGGGATCTACTGAATTTTGAGGAATATTATTGTTGATTAGCCTCCAAAGAAAAATGCTAGCTACAATGCTAGCTACAGAGTGGAGGGGTTCTTTTCAGGGTTTTTTTGTTGGTTTTTGTTGTTGTTGTTGTTGTGTGTGTGTGTGTGTATGGATTGGGGGGGGGGGGGTAGTTTAGGTCCTTTCACCATTGCAGCATTTAAAGGGCTAAAGGCGAGCCAGCATCCATTACAGGACACCTGTAGGGCCATTGCATGAGTCATGTTTTATTTACAAGACAATTATGGAGTCTGTTCTCTATTTTCTTGGAACATCTGCCTTTATAAACGTCTATTTTTGCGCACATCTGGTTTCACTATGACTGTCCAGGTGTTTGGGACATTCCAGCACATTCCAGCCACCAGCAGCCACCCTGGGGTGTCTGCACCGTTGGTATCACCTAATTGATGCCTTCTTCGGCTGCTGGTGACGTCGCTCCAATAGCGTAACGCCATGAAGAAAGCCCCCCACTCTCTCCACTCCAATTCACATGCACTTTACGCAGCCACTGCGCTGCTGGCACGCCAGCCTCGGTTGCAACTACTCACGCCGGCAAAATCACGCCGAACTGCGCGTGCACCCATACCGTAAAGCTGCCTGGCAAAACCAGGAAACAACGCACCGGGAGAGCCAAGAAAAGTTACATAACACCATGCCAGAGACTCCCCACACGGGTTAGGCGATGTAAGTGGGCGTTTACTCCGTGCCAGTCTGGTGCTGCCATCGCTAAAAAATAAAACGGAATTGAGCCGTGACATCTGTCAATCCTCGCTTTGAAACCCTAGTTTTAAAAAAATCTACCAAGAAACCATCTGTGCTGGAAGCTCAGGCATGCAAAATAAACTACACGAGTATGTGCAGGCTGTAAGCGGTGCAGGACCCAGTCGTTTTGGGGGAATCAGGTGGAGACCCGGGGACCACACCGTCCACATATAATGTAAGTGGTAACTCGAAACACTCCACGGGACCCCGCCTGTAGATGAAAATACCAGCCCGTGCCATATGTCCACGGTCATACCGCCGACGCACCGGCAGCAGCGCTTGTGTCACACAGAGAGGGACCCGCTGTCAGTAAACAAACACTTCACGTCCACACTTCCCCGCTGCCGCCCCGCTTACCTGCGATGGTGACCCGCTTTATCCTTCTTCCCCTTCGGCCTCCTCTTTCTAGCCTGGATGGCCATCACTGCCGGTCCGAGGTTACATTCATTCACAGGCACAGACGAGTCCGGGGAAGGGTGTAGGAGGAAAGGTGGCGGTGGGGGAGAGAGAACAATCACACATCATCAACGAGGCTGGATGGCGTTTAGCATACCCTCAAGGGCTACGTACACCCATAACTTCCGCCACCAGGAGTGGGTTAGCGTAGCTAAGTTGGAGGATGAGTTATACGCACCTTTCCTGGAGCTCATGTTTCCTCCTCTTCCCTCAGCAGGAGCGGGCAGCACGGCGGCAGCAGCAGCAGCCAGGTCCCCCTGAGTGTCTCAGAATCACTCTCTCACTCACACTAACCCCTCTGCCGATCGATGACATGCACGCCCTCTGTCGTTTCAAACAGGGGTCTGCAAGCAGACCTACGCGGACCAGCGACACACAAAATACTCTGGGTGTAACAGCATCTTATTTTGGAGTTGTTTTTTTTCCCTCAGGAACAGAAAAATAAATAAATAAATGCAGTTTAAAATGGAAAATATATTTATTAGAACCGTATAAGCTTTTGTGTAATACACACTGGTAGTGATGGTGTTCATTCAGGGAATAATGTTAAATGATTGGAATGAGGAGCTGAACCGAACTGCTGGTAGTTCATAAAAATACAGCATATAAGCAGACATCTCATTTGAAAAAAAAAACCTTCATAATGTACTTGCTATGTTATTGCGTGTTCACATGCTAGTACGAGGTGTCGGCTGTATTTGTGTATGATTGTTGTTACAGTCTATGTTCTCCTCTTGGCCAGATCACTCTTTGAAGAAGAGATTGATTCTTTTATTAACCAAGGATTTAAATCCTTGGTTTTTAACCAAGGATTTAAATCCTTGGTTAAAAAAGGACGGATTCCAACCCACTTTAATGGATCCCAACCCAGGTAAAGTGGGTTGTAATCCATGTTAATCCATGATGCGACTGGTGACGGTGGACACCATGAACTCACTGTTATGTTCAGGGAATCAGTTTGAGATTATTTCAGCCAGGTCCATCCCTTTATGAGGGATCAAGTCGGGAACAATATTCAAGTATGCTGACATTACAGTAAAGCATGGTTGGTACGAAGTGGCCCAAAGTGCTCTAGGAAAATATCCCCTACTGTTACACCATCACCATCAACCTGAGCCATAACATTTTGTCAGTCTCCTGTCGCTCAATCACAGTGAGCTTATGGGAATTTTAGCCTCAGTTTCCTACACTCCGCTGACAGGAGTGGCACCGGTAGTGATCTTCAGCTGGTGTAGCTCATCTGCTTCAAGGTTCAACATGTTGTGTGTTCAGAGATACTCTTCTGCATGTCTTGATTGTAGTGAGTAGTAAATTACTCTTGCCTACCTATCAGCTCAAAGCAGTTGGCCATTCTCCTTTGACCTCTGACATCAACAGTCACTGGATATTTCTTCTTTTTATGGACCTACAGATGATTTGTGGGAATGTTAATATTTTCCAAAATCAGCTATAATCACATGATTTGGTATTCTGGTGAATTAAACTGTTTCATAAGCTCTCCATGCTCCCTGACATCAGCTCTCTGTGTTTGTTAACAAAGAGGTGCTTTAATGACACGACTGCAGCATGAAGCTTTCTCCTGGCGCGCCGAAAAGGCACCGCTGGGATTCGAACCCAGGATCTCCTGTTTACTAGACAGGCGCTTTAACCAACTAAGCCACGGCGCCGTTGTGCAACGTGTCATAGGCGCAATGGCGCAACGATCAATGTAGGCAATATTGCCGAAGAAAATAGAGTTCAATTTAAAACTGGCTGTGCCATAAAATAATACACAGCCAGAGCTGTAAAAAACACAGAGGTTATAACTAAAATGCATGTAAGAGCCGTTAAATTTACATTTTACACATTAGTACAGGACTCGGTGCTAAAGGCGTACTAAGCATACAGTGGACCACCTTTACAGGCTACACAACAAACCGAAGGACAAACTAGCCACTTCAAGCCACACCATGCATCATACAGTGATACACTCATACATGGATAGTGCACTGTAGCCACAGCAGTAAACGTGCAAAAACACATATCTTACAGCAGGAAACAGAGACACTTTCTCTCGTGGATTGATGAACTCACCAAACACCGGGGCCGTTGACCGTTGTGAGCGCAGAATGTGCTCATCACTACTTCCGGTAGGGTCATGCTTAAAATTCTGATTAGTGGGCACAGTGATCTTCTTGGACAGTTCTGGACCCCCAAAGGCCGTCCATAACGCCCACCACTAAATTGTGATGCTTGATGATGATGTTCAGCTGATACTAAGAGGCCCAAAGTGTGGCAAGAGAATATGACACACCATAACACAACCAGCAGCAGCCTTAACTGCCGATACAAGACACGATGGCTCCTTGCTTTCATGTTGTTCTGACCCTAACCATCTGAATGTGACAGCAGAAATGGGGACTCGTCAGACAAAGCAACATTTTTCCAATCTTCTGGCTCATTTTGTCGAGCTCATGTAAAAAAAAAAAAGTGTAACCCCCCCCCCCCCCCCAAAAAAAAACAAACAAACAAACAAACAAACAAAAAACCACTACATTTTGGGAAATATTTGTGGGTGTTTTCTTGTTTGTTTGTTTTTGTGCTATTATATCAAAAGAAGTCTTTAAAGTCAAAACCAGGATAATAGTTTAAAATGCCACCCAATGTGACATTTATTAATCAGATTCAATCGGAATACTTAATTAATCCCAGAAAAAGTAATTATATTGAACATAAAAACCCCCAAAACAAACAAACAAACAAACAAAACACTAAATTTTTGGAAATGTTTGTGGGTGTTTTCTTGTTTGTTTGTTTGTTTTTGTACTATTTGAACACTAAAGTGGCCCTTCAGTGAGATGACAGTGCCAGCAGTGGCCCACAACTCATTTAAATTGGAGACCCCTGCTATAGACGAATGTGTGGAAAAATCCTAGTTGGTCAGCTTCAGCTTCTGAAATACTCAGAGCCTTCTGAAACACAAGTCCTTCTGCCGTGAACAACTATGAGAAGTTCAAAGTCACTTAAATCACCTTTCTTTCCAATTCTGATGCTTCAACTTCAACAGGATGTCTTTAACGCGTCTAAATACACTGAGTTGTTATCATGTAATTGGCTGATTAGATATTTGTGTCAATGAGCAACTGAAGAAGTGTACCTAATGCAGTGGTCGGTGACTGTATGGTGCACCTTACTGTTTGCTAATGTCACAAAACATTGCATGTGAAAGGCTGCTATGTTTCTTCAGGACTTATCAATATGTAACTGTTCTTCTTGCCATCAAACTGCTTTTATCTTTGCCTCCCATTTAGATTGAATGAAATTACAATTATTTCTGTTTTTATTGTTAAAAGAAAAAAATAGGTAATATAAGTAAATCCTAATTACAACACAAAAATATTTTAGAAAGAAAAGCAAACTTAAATGATACTTTGCACAGTATCTATAAAAGGTTCGGAGGCACGTAAACTGAGTAAAAAGATGCCCACAGTGAGTTTCAATCTGTCTGCCGTCAGAAAGCAACATGGTCACATTACTTTCAAATCCAGGTTCACTTCCTGCTGTGCCACAATGCAAGCTCAAATCCTTTTTCCCTCCACAAACAAAAGCCTTCTGCCATTTTCCACAGTCTTTCATGCTTCTATCTCGTCCAGAATCACAGGCTCTGTCTGTGACCTATCATTATGGGATTAATTCTTCAGCTCCCTGTAGTTACTCACTGTTTTAATATAAGTAGAGAGGAGCTGACTTAAGCAACATGATGTGAGGATATGTGACCTTACGGCCACAGATCACAGTGGGGTAAAAATATAACAGATCTTCCTCGTCTGTCAGTTACATCTTTCAGTCTTTGGCCCGCTGGGAACAGTTGCTGTGTCTGAAATCTTAGCCCCAGCTCATACAGGCCAAATACAATAACAAAGAGGAAGTGGTTCAGTTTCCGCCTCTAACATTTCATGGTTAGATATAATGAAACAACACTCATTAAAAATATTCTGATGATGTTTTAAACTATTTTGTTTAATAGTGGTACTTTCTTGTATTATATTCAGCTTTTATGTTGAATTTTATATTGAACAAAATTTTAGGAAAGGCTTATGCTCCTTCCATAGACTGTATATAGAAGATGGACATATAGTAGCTTCCAGACCTCTAATGTCTTTACATTAGAGGCCTGGGAGCTTAAGCCTCCCTTTAATGGCCATCAGGGGGCGATACCACTTGTTTCAAAGAGGCATCCGAGTGAAACTTGCCCTAATTTTTCTGATACTGTAACAACCTCAATAAGCACCTTCCTGATGACTTTAGGGGCTCTGTCACTAGTTTCAGGCCATGCTGAAATCAACATGAAGTTTATTTTATATATTATAGTAATTATTAGAGAAACAATTATCCAGGAACCAGGATCATCCAGGATTATCCAGGATGTGCTTGCTGGTTAATGACTTGTAAGACACATTGAAAGTGAGGTTTCCCCGTCATCTTTTTGCTTATCACATTCAGTTAAAAATGAAAAAGAAGTACAATTCAAAGATCCACAACTTTATTTATCGCAGGGTACAACACATAAAAGTCAAAAGGCAATGAAACTTCTGAACAAAAACTTAGAAATATCTGGAAGTGGCATGTTGGATGATTTCATCCAGAGTGTCCACCTGAAAGAAAAAAACCTCAGTCTGACTTCTCTACAAGTTCTTATGTGTTTACACTACAGTAACATGTGCTCTCTCCTTTTTTCACTGATGTTTCTTCCTAAATGTATACCTGTTATATCTTCTAGGCAAGACTTACTATTCACTGTATGGCTGAGTTTGCATTCTCAGTATAAAAAACATGAAAAATACACAAGCTCAATGTTTTGAACTTATTATTACACGGTAGTTCTTATCTATTTCATGTACAAGAGTTTTACCTGCGTGCTTTTGCACACTCTGAAGTTCCTGAGCTTGTAGACTGTCACTTGACCTTTACTGTCCCCTACAAGGACACAGTCTGTCCCTCTGGCAAACAGCAAGGATGTCAGCCTCACACCAGGCTCAGCATGGTGCACAATGGTTGGAAACAGGCTGCAAAGAAATGTTTATGCTTTTAGTGAACACATATCTCTGACTTACACTTCAAATCAGGTGAAAACAATAGGTAAATTAAAAAAACCTCAAAGCAGACTGAGATCTCAATCCGATGGACTCACATGCTCAAAATCAGGTCCCAGAGCTCCACCTGGTCTTCCTTAACTACTCCAAACAACGTGGAGCAGTTTGGGGACCACTTAACAAAGAACACGGGGCCTTGGTGAATGGACTTGAACGTCATCACAGGGCGGCCCTGCTTCCACATCTGGACAGTCTCGTCACGGGAGCAGCTCAAAAACACATCGGGGCTGAATGGTGACCATTCAATGTGGTTCACAGATCCCTGAGAGAGCAAGATTAGACATGAAGAGAAACCCGCCTCTATCTTTCATTTTTGAATAAATATTATAAATGTAGTAATAAATCAAATGGGCAGTAAAGTGACACACCGCATCACAGAAGACAGTACTGTTTGTGCTGCTGTTTTTTTTTTATTGTTGTCACTTTTATATGGATGCAAATGCCTACAATAATTCTGTTTTATATACTTTATTTATATATATTTTATATACTATTTTGAATGCAATCAGCTGACAGATAACATGGCTTGGTGAGTGATAAATGGCCCTAACAGCCCATCCAAGGAATCTGTGTTCATTTTGTGTTCAGTTTTCACAAATATGAATCTATTTGTACATTATTTAGCACCAACTAGCAGTTATTTGTGGCTATGTGATGCGTTTTTTTATTGCTGAAATTAAATTCTGACTTGCGTCTACATATGGCCACCTGTCCATCCTCACTTGCATGTCCATGTGAGGATGAGCCATTCACTTATTGCATCCAGATCTCAACTTCTGGGTCCAAATAGACAAAATGTTGGCAAGGTTTACCAGTGGGTGATGCCATTTCCACTAAAAAAATATTCTGTCTTTGCTTTCATTAGATGATGTCTGATGACAGCAACTAGAGTAAATAGTAGGGGATAACAACAGTGAATGGCAACATCGGCACACAAGGCTAAACCAGGTCAGTAATAAGAAGCCGCCACCATTTGTCTTTGACTTTTCTTTACTGTTAATTCAGTTAACTAGTAGTTCTTGTATTTAAAAAGATCACTAGGCCAGAATAACCCTATCAGCTGATGTAAACTGATCCACTGGTTGGAAATCCAAAGTAAGCTCACTATCTTCATGCTGTAGCATCCCTAGTCTTTTGTCTTTATCGCCTTAACTTAAACAGCATTTTAAATATGACTCAGTCACATTGTTTACCCTCAAGCACTTACAATGTGCTTTTTGTAAGTGGCCAGAAAGCTGTGACCTTCAGAAAAGGAAGACTTGTGGATAAGGCCCTCCTGTGTGCCAACCAGATAAATACCAAAGTCCTGCAGGAGGAATGCAACATGGACGAGAAATTAGAAAACACACAAAAAAGACATTTTCACACTTTGATTACTGACAAGGCTTTTTTTGGCTAAAGTATTTGGCTGACTTAAATTTCTTACCATTGGATGGAAGTCAACACAAACAGCAGTAGGTTTGGACAGCACCATTTTTTTCTTCTTCAGGTTCTCTGCAGCCTCCTTACACTCTTTATTGCTCCTAAACCACATCAGGTCTAAGAACAAATATTTTTATAGACCATTCAGATATTTGAAATGTTACTGTTGTTCTCCATTGTAACACTTTACAGAAGCTCCATAAAATATAAAATAATTAACCAGGATTTGTTTTATTACTGCTATATTATATTCGCTGTATGTCCTCCACTCTCACTCACTTAGAAACCTGCCAAAGAAAAAATGACTATTTACACTTAGTTTTATGTCTTTAGTTTCCCAGAAATGTTAATTAGAATGTGAGCATTAATGGTTATCTGTGTTAGTCGTGTAATAGTTTGTTGGTATAGGCACCAAAAAGTTGCATTATGCTGTGAATCCGCTCCATACATGATCCAGGCGTGTTATGAAATTAGTGCAGCTATGAGGTAAAACTGTAAGTGCACAGTGGGAACAATAGCTAGGGGAAGACTGCAGTACCTGTCCAGTCAAGATTATGGCTGCTGATTGACCACTTGGCAATCCTGCCATCTGATGACACTGATACGAGAACATCTTCCAGTGATAACCTTTGTGGAGTCCAGGTGACCTGCCACACTGGGTGAAGATGCCTCCTGGAGGATTTACTAAAAACAGAAAGATCAGAGAAGCAATCAGATTATTTTTAGTGTTTTTTAAATCTTGACATGTTATGTATATGCTTATTTTATGCTAACACACATATACACTATACAGTGCTCACCTGCTGCTAGCAACACATGCAACACTGCTGTCTTGAATACAGATGTTGTAAATAGCTACAGTGCCGTCATACATTCCCACGGCAAGCTGGTCGTTAGTTGAGAAATCCAGGGATGTCACACTGCTGTGACAGTCAAAGACACGTTCTGGCCACTGCACAAAGGACACAGTTTTAACCAGGATACTATGGTTAAAAGAGCAACAGCAAAAGCTGGGATTAAAAGTATGGCAGGATGCTGCTTTCTGATATGTGCTAGGATCAGCCTCTTGAAGCACAAGGAACTGAGAGGCTTGAGTGCAATCGAGCAGTGGTCACAATATATGGCAACCCCCTATATTCTGCTCTTTAGGGAGAAGCATAATAGTAGTGGTTTTGAGCCACACAGGGATAACAGGAGTCGGTAAGGAAAGGTTCAAAATGCTTATGAGACCCTCCAGCAGCTGATCAGCACATGCATGAAGTACACACCCTGGGACACCATCTGGACCAGCTGCTTTCCTAACACAGAAACCTTTCTGACGTCCATACAGTCCAGAGACTGTGTGTGTTGTTGGTGTTTTTGTACCTCTGATCATATTAAGATAAAAAGCATGTGGTGTGGGAGTCTCTTGAGGCACATCCAGGATGTTAGAAGTGATTAGCTGAACAAAGGCAATTTTTTTTTAAATCTTCTGATTAGCCAGCCCACCCAACCCTTGTAATATGGGCAAACTGAGATTAAAAAAAATGATAGCAGGAATAAACAACAAACAACAAAAATACAGTAATGTCTAAACATACCATGATGTTTTTGATGGTCCAGCAGCAGATCAGACCTGGTTTCAGGCACCTGGAGTCAAAGTCTGCATATCCTACTGCCAGGATATCCTTACAGTGCACAACAAAAGCAGCAGTTTAAATGAAGTATTGTAAACAAAGATTAATATTGGTAGAACCAGAAAAAGGGCAATGCCTTGCACTTCTGCTTCATCTATAATCATTAATGAAGCTTTATCGTGTCTAAAATGCTTCACAAAGTCTACACACAGGAAAAATGTGTATCAAATGTTGCTTACAGACAAAAATGACACAAATGATAATGAGACTCATGACAAAAAATATTTTAGTCTTTGTTTTGTTTTTCTTTTGTTACCGGGTTGTGCCTGTTCCAGGCCATGCTGGTAATGCAGTATCCTCTGGTGCGCTGACAAGTGAATGCCCAGAGAAGTTCCAGAGTAGGATCTAAACTCTCCTCACTGTGTTTTCCATGCTTCATCATGCTGTCAGAGCCTTACACAATCAATAATACACTTAATACAGTATTAATGTAAATATGCTATGGTTTTCTAAAGGCTGTATATAAAATATGGACATAGCCTCCCTGTCTGAAAAACAAAGCCTTTCTAATGTTCAGCAGGTTTTCTTTCTCTAAGCTTTTTCAGTACTTTCTACTCTTGGAGGGGATAACCTTATTATACCCTCTCATACACATGGCCCTGGTTGTCAGTGTAGAGCGATAGCAAAGAAAAAAGCTGGCGGAAAGAGACATCATGAATGATACTTTTGACTACTTTCTTGTCACCACAGCATAACACACTTTTTTTTTCAAAGTTTTATGTTAGATGCTGCGCCAAAGAATGTGTGCCTGGTCTAGAATTAAACAGAAAGCCTTGCAAAAGACTGGTGATCTGTCCATGTTGTACTCTGCCTACCCTGTAATAGCTGGGATATGCTACCCTCCCTCAAGACCCTGAATATGATAAGTAGGAGAAAATGGAGAGTTTACCTTCAGATATTGGCGGCTGTCTATAAGCAGCTAACTTGGCCTGAAAGGCGTTCAATACAACCGTCCTTTCCATAAAACGTGAGATGTTTGTTAATAACTCTGGCAGAAGAATTTCTTTCTTTGGTTCTGGCTCAGGATTTAAAATGCTTCCACAAATTTCCATTTCTGACAGCGAGCTGATGGTGCTGTCTGAGAAAATGGTCAATGAGAAAATTAGAAATGTTTATTTTCGACAAAATTATTTAGAATAAACAGAAATAGGAAGGACCATCAAAAGTGTGGTTATTATATGACGAACAAACACGTATTTATTCTTAGAAGTTGAAAGAACTGAAGTACCAGCTGAAGATGGAGTTACCTATGTAAGTGGTGTTGCTCTTGCTGCTCACTGATTTCTCCTTGTGATCAGCTTCATCACCTTCAAACGTTTCATTTTGCTTGTAAAAAGAGTCATAAATGTCCCAGTTTGTAGCCACCATACCTTTAAATATGAGAGAAAAAATAGCGCGTTATTTATTTATTTTTTGATTTGATAACCACTAATTGTTGAGTTAATCAAGTGTGAGGTGTTTCATTCTCACTCGTCTTACCCTTTCCAGCAGTACCAGTCTTCTCACTCTGGATCAGTTTGTTTTTAAGGGCTCCGTTTAATGTCTGCATCGATCTGTCGATGTACTTATCACTACACGTTCTGCTCTTGCAAAGCTCAGCATAGCTGAGGTTTCTCTGTCTGCACGGGAGGAGAGACAAAATATTTTTTTAACTGAAGGCTAGCATATTTGGTGGTGGTCAGAGGGCCCGTTGGCGCCAGTGTCCGGCAGCCTCGCCTCTGTCAGTGCGCCCCAGGGTGGCTGTGGCTACAACGTAGCTTGCCATTGCCAGTGTGTGAATGTGTGTGTGAATGGGTGAATGACTGAATGTAGTGTAAAGCGGTTTGGGGTCCTTAGGCACTGAGTAAAGCGCTATACAAATGCAGGCCATTTACTATTTGCATCTTCACGCATATTGCATGTGAAAGGCTTTCTTCAGTGAAATACATAAAGTGCCGGTTTCTGTGCATGTCAGAAGTTGTGTTAGATTTTCTCATCTGTCAGGTAGGGAGAGTGAGAGACAGAACAATCATAATTTTCTTATTTTATGATAACCAGACAAAGAACAAATGTGACCTTGACCTTCAGAACTATTTTGGTGAAGAACCATTAGGTGATCACTGTGTATGCTTATGTTTGTTAAATTACAACCAATAATGTAGGAGAAATAACAATTCTAGTGAACTGTTGACAGGTGATGATGGACAGCCTCATCAGACCTCTGGCTGGATGAGCTAAAAATTCATCAAAATGTAAAAATATTCAATTAACACAACTTGTGATGAATGTTATTTAGTGTTTTTACCCTCCACTCACATTGCTGCTTCTGCGTCATCATCGACCACTGAGGTTATGGTGGGGGGTATGTCCAGGAACGTAATGGTTTCGGTTTCAGTAAGCGAGATGTAATCACATTCACCCACCATCTTCTCCCTTGCATGCTGTTCTGCATCATCTCCTTTTTTCAACAACTCTGACACATGACAAAACAAACGAAAAAGCCTAATTCAAATAAACGGCAAAAAGACGATGTGGAATAATTTTAAGTGTACTGTGTTGAATATAGAAGAATTTATGATTTGAGAACTACAATGTTAATGCAATTTTTAAACAAAAGGGCAATATTAGTACCAGAAAGACAAAATCCCTACAACAATAAACATAAGGAGAGAATATATTTAAAAACAAAAAACAAGAGTAATCACGTGGAGGTGGATGTGTCGGTCCAAGAAAAATATCCTCAATCTCCGCATTCAATGAGTCTTGGGTAGGACACATGGTATGGCTGCTAATGAGACACACAAACATACATATTTAGTATCTATGTACGCTTGTACTCTGTATAATTTCCATTGTCACCATCACTGAGCCGCTTACTAACTTTGCCACTCACTGAAATTACCTCCAGATCTGCCTTTTGATAATTAACTTTATTTCCATAACAACAAATAACATGAAAACAAAGTGGATTCATAAGAGTGCAAGAGTAAAAAAAGCAAGTTTACACAGATGGGCAAGGTTATTATAGTTGTCTTGAACTAAATTAAAAGGTAAAAGTGACTTAAACTGTCTTTGGTTTTAGATTCTAAAGTACTGGTACTTGTATTTATTTGACCACTAACACTTAATAATAATTCTAATTGATGAATGGCACATTGATAGTTTGGATTAAACTGGTAAATACTTTTTACTACTAAAAAAGGCGGTCACGTTCACAAATGTTTTATTTGTGTTTTTAATGATTCATATTGATCTTCTGATTATTTACTTGTTGACTTTTCTATCAGCAGCTTCATTGTCCATCCATCAATTAAGTTCTTTCAAGAAGTTCAGTTTATTTTTAAAATTTAAGTATTTTTTTTAAGAAATCTATTAGTAGAAGTATGTGTTTAATTTAGGAACAAATCCCAAAGGATCATCCTACAGACTTTTAAAAACATTAAGTCAAAAGGATTGTGATTTTTTAGCCCACATAAATGCAACCACGTAAAATTGTATGTTCCTATCTCTTTAAATGTTTAAAGTCTTATAAGAACTACGATAGTATTTACTGAATCACCATGAGGAGGAACTGATGTAAACGTGTGTTGAGACTGGGATTTCTACAAGTCTTACTGCATGTGCTATAAAAAGCTAACTTTCTAAACCACTCTAATCATGTAATATCTGCGTATGGAAAATACCACCTTCATCATAATTAGAGAATGAAAAACAAAATCACTCAGGAAACTATCTGAAACTGAACTGAATTGAAAAGATAAATGTAAAAATGACAACAAATTAAAGATATTACAAAACTATATCCAATGTGACCATCTAGTACCTTCTGGAAAGTTTAGGGATGCTGGAAAAGAGTTCATCCAGAGACTTTTGGAAACCTGGCACTGGGCAAACCAGGGGGCGGGGAGTGACATCATTGCCATCAGCATCCACCACCTGCAAAGACACGGAGTCAAAGTCACATGGTTGCCAGCTTTAACCAGGAAGTTTTAGTTAAAACTCAGTTTGTTAACCATAAGATGAGAGAACTTTGAGGTTTTCAGTTCCAAAGAGAGCTAATTTGAGGTTAGTTTTCTTTGAGTTGGCTGGTTTGACAAGAACCTAAATCCCAGTCAGAGATGAAAGGGATCAAAATGGAGATTTGTCTTTCTTCGTGCTTCAGGCTCAGAACAATAGCTGAACTGCGCAGAGAGTCCAGAGTTTGGGGAACTAATCTGAGCAAATAAAGAGTGAAATCCACAACAGAGCAGACATGTCAAACGGGTTTCAGGCATGAAGATCAGACCTGAGAAGGTGAAAACCTGCACAATGATGAAGAGGAGCAGTGTGAACAGCAAAAAAGAGAGGTTACAAGCCCGAAGAAGAGGTGGCAGATGTAGACAAGATGATAAACGTTAATTTTTTCTACTTTTACAGCAATTATTATTAAGTATTAAAGTTATTAAATCGTCTTTATTTCAGCATAACTAATACCAAATTTTATCCAAAGTTCATTTGTAACTTTTCCAGAATGTTCTTCTTCTATTATTTAGATGTGTTAGGTATTGCACTTTGTTTAATAGTCGGTTATATATTTTACCTTCACTATCAATAAGGAAATGACCTATATAATTTGTATCATGAATAAACCCTCTAAACTTAATCTTAGGTACTTAATATCAAGTGGAAGAGAAACTATTAACATGCATACAAACTATAGAATGTTTGCCTTCAAAGTAAAAGCTGCACCTTTTTAACTGTGTTGACAATAACACTAAGGCATAACTTTTACTTTGAAGGTGATGATTATGGTTTCTACATTTATAGTTCCTCTTTTGCAAGTTTTACTGCAGCTTGGCAAGTAGATATGCAAAGCAAATGTGGAAGCCTGGTTCTTCCACTGGGGGAAAACAATGTAAAAATTTTAGGTTACTATTCCAAAATTTTGACTTACTGATTGAATGTTTAAAATGCTGACTGATCTTGAGTCAAAGTTTAAGATAACGAACTTGATTTTTTTTTTTTTTTTAGTTATCCCATCAACAAAAAACAAAACAAAACAAAAAAACAAGAAAAAAATAGCAAAATAGTAATTTCTTACCAGCAATGTGTGGCTACATGAGAAATCTCTATAAATTAAGATATTAAGATATGAACCTGCATCACCATCATGAAGAAAGAGTTTTAAGCTAATGCTAAATACCCGAACTTTTCCAATAAGATCTTTATTTCTCCTTTTCTGTTCCTCAGGGTTTTCTTTTTGGTTATAACCATTGCCTGTTAAAGTGCCTTGACAAAGTCCTGATCCTGAGGATGTCTTTGTTAGAGAAGTTCTGGAACAAAGCATAATGAACACAAGTTTTAAGTTAGTAGCTAATCTGTTAACTATCACTGACAGCTAGCCCAGATAAGCTAATGCTATTATAACTTTCTCTAATCATAAACTTTACTTAATTGTTTTTTACATTTTATAAACAGTTAACTTACATACTAGAACAACCACTATTTTTCTTCATCTTTTCTCCTCTTCAATTTGGGGCTCAAAGCTAATTTTTCTGCAATTTCAGCAATGGTACAAAGCTAACGACCTATGGCCGTTATTTAGCCTGCACATGAAGTTAGTGTCACACAGAAAAGCCCCCCTCTTCTTTATGTCTAACAATAATGTCCTACCAATCTGAAACTGACTTCTTATTAAACTATTCTTGAGCGAAATGGTAGCAGAATTATAACTTCAAGATGGGAACAAGCAAAACAAAAAAGCTGAATAAATATAAAAGGTTATTCTTATATTACAGCAAAGACAGGATTTATTTTAAAGAGAACTCTTAAACCATATTTGACTGGTTATTCTACATATGGAGTCGCAATAAGCACTAAAATTAATGAGGCTTTAGCTCATGAAATGAAAACAATGTGAAAGATAAGATAACCATGGAGTGTGGAAGTCAGTATTATTAGTAGAGAAGGTGTATGAATACTCAAGTGAGCAGTGTGGTGTTGTAAAGGCATGAGGAGAGGTGTAAAGGTGTAAGAAAAATTACACGTAGTTCCACAAGGTGACAGTAAAGAGCTGACACGGTGCCGCTGTTATTATGGAGTACAACACATCACCTGGTGCTGCTGCCTGTTTTAGATTGCATTGCACTTGTTTTTATAAGACTTATAGGAACTGTAAAGGAAAATACCAGCGAAAGGAAACTCCACAAATGTACTGATCTATCTATTGCCTGGACCCGTATTGTTCAATAGTAGGCCTACTTAATAAACAATTGCTTTTTAAAAAAATCAGCAGCCCTAAAAATATCATTTCTTTCTATTCAGTAAAACATTTGTCATGGTGTTAAAAAAAAGCATATAGCATAGGGTACCAATATGCTTTCACAATTCAGTGATCACAGATTTGCACTTGTTTAAGCCTTAAGCTAAGGACTGAGGACTTTGTACTTCTTAGACCAAACCTTTACAATCACGCGGCAGACAGGATCTTTATAGTGTAGATATAACATTGGACATGATAAGCTAATATTTATTTATTTTTTACTTTGAAGTGAAAGGTTATAATTAGCTGGTGTCTTACATTCAACAAGTTGTGCGTGAAAAAAACGCTTTAAAAATAATCGATAATAATAATAATAAATAGAATAATACAGTCATGAAACCATGACTGTTTCATTAATTAACTGGAATATAAAGTACTGTGCTCCCAGAGACGTGTGGAAGTATCGTAGGCTCCATACCCAAGTGTGTTTCTTTGGAGCGTTATCTACGCCCACGGTTACTTGAACGCAGCATAGCTTTGTGATTGACAGCTCCTTTAACCAAGCGTTTGAAGTGGGAGGGCTTTAGGTCATTATCCATTTCCGGAACCAGAGGAGCACACACACATACACACGTGTGAGAAAACCTGGCGTTCAGTGTTGCCTGCTCTCTTCTGAATATCACCAGGTCCAGGTAGGTGAGTGGGAACGTTTGGAAGAGCAAAAGTCCTTTTTTTAAAAATTATTTGCTTTTACCAGCGACATTTGAGTTCAGGTTTACAAACACGTTAACTGGGGGTGTTAGCTAGCTAATAGATGCTCTGCCGTCTTTGCTAAGTTTTGAGTGATAACTAATCCCCTTCATTTAGTCTTTTAAGTGCCTGCTTCAAGCTTGGATCCGTCAGGAAGTCTGTGCAAGTGTTTGGCGTTTGGAAAATAAGGAGTGTTTGCAGCCATATTTCGCTACCGCAGTCCCACAAACGGTAAGTTGTTGGTATTGTTTTCTAGGCCAGTAATGCCCACTTAGTTATGTTATCGTTACTCGCAGATACTGAAATGTAGTGTTCACAGTTATACTTTGTGCTTTCCATTTCTACGTAGAGTCACGTAATAACGGGTAACTGATGTTGTAGTACTGATGTTATACCATGTCATCAGTGCTGGTATCTTGCCACACGCTTCAGATCTGACTGGTGCGTCACACCAAAACAAAGCGTGCTGTAGTGTTGCACTTCGACAGTTTTGAGGTTGTCCCTGCAGCAGTCAAAGCAGAAATACGCCTCGCCTTGGTAGTGTCCACGAGGCGTCCGATTCAGATGACCAACGCATTTCGGTGGCTCCTTTCAGTGTGACGGAGTAGCAGCTCTACCCTGAGCTCCTCATTTCATCTGCAAGGGTATAGCCCACACACCCTTTGGAGGAAACTTCAGTTCTGTCAGTTGTATCTGTAGGCTCACTCCTTTGATCACTACACACGGTTCATGGCTGCAGAAAGAGGCCATTAGAAACTAGAGCATTTGGTAAATTGACAGCGTCACACACGATTCAGTGTGACAGACTGGTACAACATCCATGCTATTGCACCACACCAAACCGTCAGTCAAAATATTGGAGTGTTTCTTTAACCTGATTTTAAAAAAATGAAATGAATAAAGCATACCATTCAGACTAAAACAGGAGAAAGTGCTGGGCTGTAAACAAGCAAGCTGATGTTTAAAAAAACCCCAAAACAAATCACACAAAAATACCACACCGTGAGACTCGGGTTTTATATATGTGTGCGGCTCATACTGTTAACTAAATTCCTTATTGCTCCAGCTGGGCACTAATGGCTGAATCCGAGCCTGTGACCGTCGTCGTCCCAGTTGGAGAAAAGCGAGGGTGCCCGGAAGATGAAAAAGATGATGCACCATCAAAGAAACCAAAATTTGAGAGCGATCCTCCGCAGCAAGATGAGATGGACGAGCCCGAGGGGGACGCAAGTGATGGAGAGGAGGATGGTGACACATTTGCTAACATGATGAAGCATGGTCTCACCGAGCTCGATGTTGGCATCCTAAAGTATGTCAGTGACCACGAAGGCTTCTCTGGAGTCCTGAAGGAAAGGTTTGTTTGTCATCTGGAGTTAATGAAGGATTTAAAGAGTTTGCTTAACAAAGAGTAACCAATCACTTTCTTTGTTTTTTGCACTCAGATATTCTGATTTTGTTGTGCATGAAATCAACAAAAATGGCAAGATTGTGCATTTGGATGACCTCTCTGTCCCGGCGGAGGCTGAGGTAACGTTGCTTCTTCTGCTATTTTAACAAGCCTCAGATTCATCATGAAGGCACACTTCGCATTAACAAAATAAGACTAAAGAGAACTCCAGGATCGGGTTACATAATACTCTCCAATATGGTTTTTGGTTTGTTTTTCTGCTGTTTAGGAAGCCCAAGAACCTGAACAACAGCCAAAAGAATGTGACCTGCTAACTGAAGAGCAGAAAAAGCAGCTTGGAGAGCTTCAGCTGTTCAAGAACAAAGAGGGAAATGTCTCAATTGAGGTAACAGGTTAAAAGGAGTGCTCCAATAAAAAACACACAAAAATCCATAAAACTAGCTGACAGCTTTATGTAATGTTCTTATTCATTTATAGGTACTGGATGATTCTAAAGAGAAACGGACATTGGTCCACAAAGCCATCAAGAATCAGTTTCCTGGTTTGGAAACAAAGACTGAAGAGAGGGAAGGGCGGAAGTTTATAGTGGCTTATCATGCTGCTGGGAAGAAGGCTTTAGCAGGTATGTGGATCTCAGGATGGAAGGCCAAACTAAGTTAATGTTTTAGGAATGTTAATGAAATTTATTGCACGCCTTCCTCACTTCAGCTTATATTTTATCTACTGCAGTGCATGTAGCCCGAGCAGTAAAATACGATGCATGCGCTTTTGTGTAAGCATGGTCAACACACCTGCATGTTTCTACTGAGACCTTTACTCAACACCACAAAGGATGGTAGAGATTAGCAGAGCCACACAGGCCAAAAGTTTAAATATCACACTTCACTCCAGGCCCATGCATGAGATCTCACCCCTGACAACTCTACCCACAGACCATAAGACTCTCTTTCTTAGTAACATTATTCTATCCTCCTTTTGCTCTTCTCTGGTGGATAGAAGTCAAAACAACTACAGGTAAGAACTTATTCTCCTCCCAGCACCAGAGGAAATGGTTAAAAGCCATGTGGAGTTGGGTTACACTTAGCTTAGGATAAAATACTGTGTCGTAAAATCAGCTTTAATATCGTGTGTCCATGTCGTTTTGCCATTAAGTGATTGGATCTGAGTGCCAAAGCAAGGTTGTTGGCTAACTGCTGAGATATGTTTGGAAGTACAGGATCTATAATGAGTATTTCTATAATATTGGGGACTTATAAAGTACATGCTATGTTTTAATATTAAAAAACATCACAGCATGTTTTTCATCACACCATTTTTCTGTCTCCACAAAAGCTCCAAGGAAACACTTTTGGCCCAAAAACCGTGGCAGTTTCTGCCACTTTGTTCTGTATAAGGAGAACAAAGACACCATGGATGCTATCAATGTGCTTTCAAAGTTCCTCAGGTAGGAGACGTGTGTGTTTTTTAGTTTGTTTTATAAAAAGTAAGGATCATTCATTGATAAAAGAGCCAACACACTAACGGATGTGTGAAATGTTTTTTGCAGTTAAGTTTTGCAGCCCTATGTATAATGATGGATGTCTCTCTAGGCTTAGACCCAACATGTTTTCCTACATGGGAACCAAGGACAAGAGGGCCATTACTGTGCAGGAGATAGCGGTGCTCAAGTGAGTGTTATAATGCAGAGCCCTGCAGTTACTAGTGTGCAGATATTTTTTGTTTTTTTGATGATTATGCTGGATGTGTGTTGTTATTGATTCTAATTTATCTCTGATGGGTTCTTGCACAGGATCGGTAATTATAACAGCCTCTTCTTTGTTCACTTAGGATCACTGCAGAGAGGCTGGCTCACCTCAACAAGTGCCTCATGAACCTCAAGCTTGGAAACTTTTGCTACAAAAATCACCCTCTAAAGCTGGGGGAACTGCAGGGAAACCATTTCACTGTGGTGATAAGGTCAGCAGGTGTTAATATACACAGTGCTTGTTTCAGAAATAGATTTTAAAAGCTCGGCATTTGTTAAACTGCCAATTTGAACTGAGGTCACCTTTATTGGCAGTCTCTTCCTGTTTAAAGGGAAGTTTTGTCCTCACTGTGATCAAGTGTTTTCTCCAGGTGGATTAAAGGAAACAGAGTTAAATTGTCCTGCAAAACCATGATGCATTTTTTTAAATTGCTTTTCAGGGTAAAGTGTTCAATGGCTCATTGTTTTTTGTCTTTGTGTTTGCAGGAACATCACAGGAACAGACGAGCAGGTTGATCAGGCAATGAAATCCCTCAAGCAGACAGGTTTCATAAACTACTACGGCATGCAGCGTTTTGGCACAACAGCTGTGCCCACGCATCACGTGGGCAGGTGAGGTCATGACATGGAGATTGTTGCGTAAATTATATAACTATAGGACCATAAACTATAGTGTTTTCCCTCAATTTGTTGGGGACAGGGCTATTCTGAAAAACGACTGGAATGAGGTGATGGATTTGATTCTGAAACCCCGTCCTGGAGGTAAATGTACCACCCTCACTCTGTTTTCTGCTGCAGTTGAAGCGGTTGCAAAAAGTATTTCAAGTTTCCCATTGTCTCGTTTTTTTCTTTTACAGCGGAGAAAGAATTTCTGGTCCGCTGCAGGGAAGAGTGGGCAAAGACTCAGGATCCGGAGGCAGCACTGAAAAAGCTTCCCAACAAGCGCTGTGTGGAAGGACAGCTGCTGAGAGGCCTGTCTATGTATGGCAAGAAAAACATCGTCACTGCATTTGGACTGGTTGGTTTTCTATTGCAGTCTTGTAACAAGTTGATGCAGCAGAACCAAAGGCTTTACCTTAATTATTCCGCAAATAAATCTTCCTTGTTTACAAGTTACAGTTACCCGTGAAACAATTCAGTCAGAGATTCAGACGTACCTCTAGCCTCAATGGAAATTAAATTTTGTGCTCACGCTCTTTTGCTCTTCTCTAGATCCCCCGGAACAACCGCCTGATGTACATCCACAGCTACCAGAGCAGAGTGTGGAACACCATGGTGAGCCGCAGAATTGAAGCCTTCGGTCTGAAGGCTGTGAAGGGAGACCTGGTACTCAAAGGAAGTAAGTTGGCCTTTAAATCACCTGCCTAATGTTGATTATTAAGAGTGGGACACTGTGGGATATGTACAGTAAACTGTAGCTTTTAACCTGGATTCTGTACAGGTCAGTAAATGGGATACAAAGTGTCTTGTTAGCAAACTTTAAATGAGTTGAAAAGTGATTTTTACCCAAGGATCAACATACATGTCTATGTTTGGATATCTTCTCAGGAAGAGGAAGTGTGTTAATGTAGAGTGGGTACATTTTATCCTGAACAAATTCAGGTTGGGCGGGGCACATTTAGTAGTGGTCACACTTGCTCTGTGCTCATTTTAGCCATGCACAATCTGTCCTCACAGAGAGGCCACCTTTTAAAAGCATAAGAATGATACAGATGCATTAAAACACAAGTGCAATGTAGGATTAGAAACCTGAAAGGCTTATTGAGTTTCCAACAAAAAAACAACTGGTCATTTTTTTTCTTTCTTATGATATCATCTTCCAAATGTTATGTTTCCAAAGCCACAGCACACGTGCTGTCTGCAGAGGAGGCAGAGAATCAATCCATCCACAACATTGTGATGCCACTTCCAGGGTTTGATGTCATTTACCCCACACACCACAGTAAGTATAGGCTATGTATAATGTAGAGTTGAGTTTTTATAGCATATAACCCAAGTTAACATTGGGTTGTTTTAACACTAATGTATTTAAGATGGTAACACCTGTATAACAAAGTAACGGGTGCTTCCGGTGGAATAGTCTGAGTGGTTTAATAAAATAAAAATTGACATAAAACATTAAATAAACTTACAGCAGAGGAGAAAATTGTTTTGTTTTGTGTTACATTGTCAGTCATACCTGTGTGTTTTGTTTTAGTCGGAGAAGGTTACAGAGAGCTGCTCACTGCAGACGGGCTGGACATCGACAACATGAGGCACAAAGTGAAGGACTACTCTCTGGCCGGAGCCTACAGGCGCATCATCATCAGACCCGCTGATGTCAGCTGGTCAGCACCTCTCACTGCCTTTTTCACACAATGCAGTGCATGACTTGTAACAATCACAATTACTGTTGTGCTTTGCTCTTTCACAGTTAAACATAATGGTAGTGATAGATTAATTGTGTACTGCTCTTACTGAATGCTTTGTTAAACTGTTGCTCTGTTTACTGTAGTACTACATTTCCTTGTATTTGTCGCTGTTCTGTGCAGGGAGGTCATTAATTACGATGACCCCAGGGTGTCTCTGGTGCATAGTGATTTTGAGAAACTAGAGAACAAACCCGCACCTGTCTTCAACAAAGGTAAACTTATTTTTACGCCTGTTTAGATTTGTGTCAACGATGGATGTAAAATTTTATTTAATTTCCATAGATTAAAACTTTTAAACTTGCAGGCATAAGTCAAGTATGTATAAACTCAGTTTATTTAAAAGGGAAACTGACAATAAAACTTACAATATGAGATCATTTCAAGGGCAGATTTTGAATGAAGTACAATAATAAATGGAGGACATGTATGATATCCAACAATCAAAAGCATGAATTATTTATTTTACTAGTTAAAGTAGAAGAAATAATGTTTTGTTTACAACCTGCATAAACTGTGCCACTCTCCTTCCTCCTGACAGAGGGGAAATATCGCGCTCTGCGGATGGAGTTCTCGCTGCCTCCATCGACCTACGCTACTATGGCAATCAGAGAAGTCCTCAAGCTGGACACCAGCATCAAGAAACAGACGCAGCTTAACACGACCTGGTTTAACTGAGACCACGACACCTTCAGGCATGAACTGGACTGTTGATGCAGTGGCTGCTTACTGTTGTTTTTAAGTCATGTGTAGTATGTGTGTATGAGAGAGCATTTGGGTTTTATACAAACCCAAAGATAATTTCTTTGACGTACAAAGAGCAACAGTTTATAATTATTGAACTTTTTTATGTTTTTATTTGCTTTGACAGGTTTTTGTGCTGCACATTGCGATTTCACATATTTTGACAAGATTTAAATATGTTGTGTGCTTTCAGGGCACTCACACATTCAATAACTACTGCTGCTGGTTTTGTACAGAGATGAGAACTTCTTTTTAGCTCAAAGCTAATAGCATAAGTTTTTTTGAGAAGGAAGAGCAATTTAAATTGTTGAGAGAATCGGCACAGTGTGTGTGTATGAACAAAAAAATCTGAAATATTATTTTTCTTTTTTTGTCCTTCCACTTGTAAAAGTGGTAATAAAGCTGTTATCTCTCCTTTCAGTCTTTTCCTCTGCAAGATGTTGTGATTGCAATGAGTACAGTAACACTGTCTCCCTCTAGTGGTTGACCTCTACTACCAAAACAAAAGTGAACAGATCCAGACTACTGATCCTACTGGACACAGTAGTGGTGGAAGAAGCACTATTTTATTTTTTGTATTCCATTTTATATCACTACAGATAAGCTTAGTTCACATTTAGTGGGGGGGTTGAGATCTAAATGTACAAAATATTAATATTTGATTCTGAAGCATAATTAGTTGCCTGCTAATAAAACTGAAGTACGGTTGAGTACTACAGTACAGTACAGACTGTTCAACACTCTCAGGTGTAAGCTGGATTTTTGATGCAAGCTACAAAAAACTAGTGCTGCTACTTACTGTTGTGGTTGGAAGACTATTATATGTGAGTCTGAGAGAGGATTTAGGTTTTATATAAACCCAAAGGTAATATTCTGTGAAGTGCAAAGTAACTGTTGATGGTTATTCAGCTTTTTTATGCTTTTACTTGTTACTTGCGAGGCTGTATACTTTTTAGGGTGCTCACACTTGGAGTAATCCTTCTGGTTTACTGTGCAGAGATGATGACCAGTTTTAGCTGTAAGCTAAAATGTATTAAATTTAGAAAAAGCAGGTAAAATTGTTGAATCAGGAATGCAATGACAATTATGGTTTGAATTTGACTCTTAGATGTAGTAATGACGCTGTTACGGCCTCTGATCTCTAGAAGGCGTCTGGCTAAATGATGTGACTGCAAAGAACTGATTAACACAGTCGCCCTCTAGTGGTAGTCAGTGCCAACATCAGTATGCTAGTATCAGTATGCAGCTGGTCAACAGGCATTTTGGCCCAGACCAACTGCAATCCTCTCAAATTATTACAGATCACTGCAGAGAGTACTCTGCAGTGATCTGTAATAATTTAAGGTCATTTCTTAATCATTTATTTATAAACAGCTAGTAAAGTACAAAAAAGATGAGAAGTGAGAGTCCAGTTGAAACAGATATTTGAAAGAAACCGGAGATATGAATTGTCTCTGAGTTTATTAAATGTATTAAAGCAGAAGCACTTTGCCTCTAAAGCGCTGAATGTATGGAACGTTACAAGAGTTAAAAAGGCAAAAAGATCAAAAACATATTTTTAATGCGTAAAACAATGTGAATAATTCTTATAATAATGAAGTGCTACTGTAAGCAAATGTTTTTATCATGTTATATATATATATATTGGCCAGATAGATAAATAGATGGGATAGATGAATACACAGTATATGATATGATTATGCATATGTATATGATATGATTCTTAAAACAAACCTAAAACAACTGAGCTCGTGTGGCGCAGTAGACAGAGATAGTGATGGTGACCAGGGTGACCAGAAGGATAATACGGATGATCATGTAGAGGGAATAATTCTTGTCCTCAAATTCCATTGAGCCAACCACCCACACCCCTTTCCCAAACTTGATCTGTGGGAAACAAAAGAGTGGAAATCTTGTTATTTACACAAGCGCTGCACATTTTACCAAAGGTAAAGACGGGAAGATACTGGAGTAGGGATAGAACGTAACTTTCTGCTAAATTGGGAGCTTAAGGTTTTTGAAATGAAAAAAATAAATTAAACTGGGTACTTAAAGTTCACTCTCTTGATACTTCCATATTTTTAAATTTTCAGAGGACTGCCTTCATTTATGAAGTCACGTTAGAGCGTTGTAGCTTGTTAGAACTTTCAATGAAATAAAACAGTTGGACCATGTCCTCCATAACATTGTGTCATCCGTTTGTCTTTTTGTGGCCTGACCTTTACATCCACCTGTGTGGAGTGAGCATGAGGTGGGCTGGAAGGTGTTTCCAGGAACAGCTTATCATCCTGAAGGAGGCGGACCACATACTGAACGTCACCTACGAAGGCTTGAGCCTCCTTTGCTGTCATGGCTTTGGAGAATCCCCGACCCTGCAGGAGGAAGAGTGAATCCAAGGCTCTAAGGGCAGTGACTGAAGTTAATTAGACAGATAATACAATGAGCACTGAAAACCTTATCAGCAGCACTTTATGAGTAATGTGTGGGAATGGGTGTACTGTATGACAGCTATGAGCTGTTATACACCAAAAGTAAAGAAAAAGATAAATATTGTAAGCATCTATTGTAAAAAACTTTAAAATCCTCCAAAAGGTCTTTAATATTCAGTCCCCATCTTATCTTACTCACAGTACCTTATCACCTAAATAGAGAACTTCACTTTCAGACGCTGGCCTTCTTGTAGTTCCTAGGTTATTTAAAAGCAGAATGAGATGCAGAGCCTTCGGTTTTCAGGCCCTTCTCCTGTGGAACCAGCTCACCGTTTGGATTTGTTGGATTACGCTTAAAACTGTCCTGTTTGATAAAGCATATAGTTAGGGCTGAATCAGGTGACTCTGAATCCAGTCCATACTTATGCTGCAATAGGCATAGGCTGCTGGGTATTCCCATGATGCACTGAGTGTTTCTTCGTCACTCATTTTTTTTCACGCACTATATGTTTGTACACCTCTCTGGATTTTAGCCTGATTCTGCCAGAGGTTTCTTCCTGTTAAAAGAGTTTTTCTTCCCACTGTCGCCAAGTGCTTGCTCATAGAGGGTTTTCTGATGGTTGGGATTTTCTCTGTTATTTTTTCTCTATTATTTTCTATTATGACAGAAAAAACAAAATCAAAACAAATCATTGTACTAGAACTATATTAAAGCGACCTCATGGTTGTACTCACAGTAACGATAATTATGCTGTTCGCAGTGATGATCTTGTTTTGTAGATTATTGAAGCTGGGGTCAGGGTGGTAGAAAAAGGGCTTCAGCTCCTTCTCCCAGTTGTCCAGCTTAATGACTGTTTTCAAGTGCTGGTCTGCGGAGCCGTTTACTGTTGGAGACTGAAACTGGATGACTGTGGCGTTCTTCTCATGGGCAAACTGAGTATGTTGTGTAATAGAGGGACAGTAAATTGTGACAAAAGGACATAAAAAATACAAGCATGACATGTCATAAAGGAAATTACACCATAGAAAATATGCAGCAGCAATAAAAATAATAAAGCAAACTTTTCTGTTCTGATGTATGTTCTATATGTTAACGAGCCAAATGAGTAGTCACATAAATTGCATTTCTATTGTTATATGTCAGAAATTTGTAAGGTTTTGATTACGACATTTAATACAACATTACAACATTCAATAGAAAGAGTAAGGACAAATCTAAGAAATTATGACTCTTAGAGGTGGATCAGTGCATTGACTCAGAGGAAGATGAGGAAAATGAACAGGAACCTCTGAAGATGACCAGTCACGTCCCTGGACCTTCATGATCGCAGTCTGGATTACGTCAAACCTGGTGCCAGTTACCACAATATTCCTCCCTCCACTAAAACGCACACAAACATATGTATTCACACCAAAAACACAGGAAAATGCATATTAAGGAATTGTACTCCTACCCACACAAAAATAAGAGCACAAGCACACAGAGAGAATTAAGGGAAGACAGGCAGGGTTCTTAAAATGCACGTGTGGTAATTTTAATGATTATCATTCTAGTCAGTGTTTCTAATCATGTGGCAGAATTGTGATCAAAAACAATGTCAACTTAGAAGCTTTCTTATTTCTATTTTAAAGGACATATTCAAAAGCAAAACTCAGCCTGTGTCTTATTCTCTTATTTCTGTCCATTGAGACAGTAATCTCGAAACACTGAAGTTTAGAGATTTCAGAAATATGAACTCTGAAAATAACAATGTCAGTCACTGTAGGGAGAGTGAGCAAATTTTCGATCATACCTACTCTGTAAGACTGTATGTAGGTACAGAATGCATTTAGTACTTGGTCATATTATTCGTATTAGGAGATCAATAGTCTGAATGGATGAAAATAGGACAACAACATACACATTTATCCCCTGAACTTTCATCCTGCCCTGCAGGTAAAATGAAGGCAGTAAAAATACAACATGTAACAAACAGATAGAGTGAATGTCACAAACACCATGACTGCATACTGCTGTGTTAAACTGACCAGACAAAGCTTGCTTTGGGCTGGTGATCCTGCACAGTGGGGTTTTCAACAAACCGAAAGCTAGCCGGGATGCTTTTTGTGGTTCTCTTTCCATACTTCATTACGACGTCGAGAGGGTCAGAGGGCACTTTATCCACGCGGTATTCTCCTGTCCTGCAGGTGATATTTTCTCCAAAGTGCTCCCTGCCAAGACAAGGACATAGCTCAGTACTCTCTGGCTGAAGGAGTGGGGGTGGCACAAGGTCACCGTGCAGTGGAAGCCAACATGGCAGCAGGCTGACAGCTTGTTAAAATCTGGCTTTGCTGCTTCTCTTGCTCGTTATTTTTCTGTTACCTCTGCCTAAAATGTCACCGTGAATCGGTTTTGACAGAGCACTGGTGGTCACAACAGTACAGGAAAATTGTAAGAGAAAAAACTCCCTCTTCATTGTGACACTAAAGTTTAGGTCAATTCAATTTTTTGCTTCAAGAATATACACATATATATAAAAAAAAAATCAATTTATGGACTTCAAAATGTGCGCAAAGCAGAATTTGCATAGAATTAAATGTCTGAATAACAAGTAGCTCTATTAACTAAAGAGGCTGAATTGAAAAAGTTTGGTCTGAATGAGAATTATTGAAAAAAAGAAATCCTTACACACTGCAGTTCACCCCTCCGATGGTAACCTGGACATCTTCCTTACTGCCAGCATTCAGAAATAGTCCAGAGATTGTAATGAGGGTTCCCCCTGCTTTAGGACCTCTATTTGGCATCACCTCCTCAGGCATCGGGTCCTAATGAAGGGGAGAGGGTGTCACCAAATGCCACCTTAATACACACTCATATTTCAAGTACACTCTAACTACTGGCAGATGCTGGCACACACTAGAATAACACACACAGATACAGCTCCATGTCAGAAACATTGCTTCTCAGCCTGATCTAACCCGACCCACTCTTTCAGAAACATTCAGACACACAAACTCCCACAAGCACCACATCTGCCTCAATTTGCTGAGCAAACAGTTAGGAGGAGCACTCCCCTGTGGGGAAGCTTTAGCAGAGCCAGAGATATGAAAAGCCAGTTAAATAGCTACGCTGTAGCCTCTTAGAGTATTAAAGTGACAAAGGGAACTGCTGCACAGCATCTGGTTAAAGAGGAATGCCTGCACATTTTGACTTACTGTACAGTAAATTACCACAGCAATGTGCATCTAGGTGCCTAATTTACTGTTACATTTAGCATGTTTGGTCAGTCTTCTTAACTGTCATGCCCTTGGTATGTTTTGATAAGAGTTTCTCTGGAGCTAATAAATGGAAAACATAAAACAGTCCATAAAACAACAAAATCAGCTGAAAGCTTTTGGATGAGTTTAATTTCTCAATAAAAAGTTGTACAACTCAACAGATGACGTGCAGCTGAGGACAGTGTATGTGTGTGTTTGTGAGTGTGTTTGTGTGTATATGCATTTACCCTGTAGGTGAAGGAAACAGAGGAGGTTCCTCTCTTCCCTCCATTCACCTCGATCTCAACCTGTCCCCAGTCAGCTTTATCAGCAGGTCCAATCTCACACACAACTCTGATCAGAACAACAGAAAAAATAAATTAATAAATAAACAAAAATAAATGCTGGGACTTGACCTGGAAACTCAAAACTGGGTAAAGAATTATTTACTGTTTACATATTAAGGCAAGTTTCAACAGTTTTATGATGGTAATGTCCACTATACTGCTAACAAGTCATATTTTTAAAATGACTTTTTTTGTAGTGAGAAACAGAATTTTACGTTTTCTCTGAGTCGTGGCAGCGTGAGAATGAAGCTTCACATTTTTAGAACAATGTCATGGAGAACGTTCACTTTTAGTGCACTGCAGATGTCCGGCTGTAGACGTGGAACACGTGAAATTTTGAAAAATATATTTTTATGTCAAATTCTATTGTTTTTTATATAATATATTAATATAATTTTTATAGCTCCTTTGAGATAACTATGATCAAAATTGCTATGTATGCTATTTTAAAGATTTTTATCTTCCACTATTAAATATACACAGAATCACATTTGTTGGGGATATTCATGCTGAGGATCCATCAAGCACTACAACTCAGGAGTTCCTCTCTTTAAATTTATTGAACATGTTTGGGGCCCTACTCACACATACTTGGTCCTAACTTATGGTGTTATCTTTGACCATTTGCACATAAATTCATTTGTTTTCTTGTAACTCGTACTTGTTTTTTCATAACATTTTACTTAATAGGTTCTAGGTTTTGGGTTATATTTCTGGTGCTGTGTTGGTTTTCCTCCTTCTTATCAGACAGGATTTTCTCTATTAGGATGAGCAGGTTCATGTGTGGGGTTCCACAGGGTTCAGTCCAGGTCCACAGGGTTCATATTATATTATTTCCTTTCTTTGGCATCGTCCAATCTTTTACTGACATTTCTTATCATGTCTATGCAGATGACAGTCAGCTGTATGTGCTTTTTAGGTCTCATCATTTAGACAGGGTGTCCACCCTACACAACTATTGAACCTGGATTTGCCATTTAAGAGAACAAACTGGAAACACTGGAGAAGTCTGATTTTGTAATCTTTAGACCATCACTGACATAGTTAACAACTAAAACTCTTGTTTTAGTTTAGTAGATAAGGCAACAGTTAAAAAACTGCAGTCAGTTGTTTTTGTTTGTTCACATTCAGGTTCAACTGTTTAATTATTTGTTTGACTAAGCAGCTATGAGTGTAGCGTGATTTCTTCAGACAGTTTCTCTGCTTCTGTCCCTGTCAGAAGACCCTCTCAATCAGCAGCCATGTGCAAGTGCTTGAGTGCCATTCAGTGGTGTAGTAGCAGCAGAAAGCAAATAAGTTCAGTACATTTATTTAAGTGCAGAACTTAAGTAAAATTTCCATGTACTTGTATTTTACTAAAGTGTTTCAATATTCTGCTGTTATACCTCACTATATTTTACATGCAAATATTATAGCTTTAATTTCAGTTTCTGTCAACTTTAATCTGCGCCTTAGGTTCCTATCCAGAAAATAACTTAAATATATTCAAATGATATGCTTAAAAACCAAAACATCATTAAAAGGCTGATTGGCCCACTCTTTATTTAGACTGACCCTGGCTTGAACGGTTATAAAAAGTTTACTGAACAATCAATCTGTAACGTGACTTTTTTACATTGTTGTCTTGCACATTTGTGACAAGAAAAGGAAAAAAAGTGAATACTTCTACTACTGACATTTCCCTCTGGAAACTGTGACTGTCTCTAAATCAAACTGTGTCTGGAGACTCAGATCAATACAGTTGTAGAATGAGCTAATTAAAACCTGTAGTCAGGTTATCCTGAGCAAGGGGAAAGTATTCCTAACACAGTTAAGTATACAACATTGGTTGGGTTACATGTCCTGTGCATAGTGCACAACTGCATGTGGGCAACTTTACCTTTTGGAGACGGAGTATTTTTCTGGCTCATGAATGCAGGGCTTCCCAGCCACCGTGATGCTTTTAATGTCTCCCTGATCGATGCCGAGGTTGGAACCGCTGATGGTGATGGAGATGCCTCCCAGCACGGGGCCGAAAAGAGGGCTGATCTGGATGTGGAGATGTAATAGGAGGGTGTTTATAGGAAGAAGGGATTGGAAATGGATTTAACCAGATTATCTGTGCAATAAGAACATACAAGAGATTTACACAGTCTGTTTAACCACTATTGAGCTGACTTAAGTATTTAATATTCAAGGCCAAGTGGAGGTATGATGTTTACTGCAACGTGTCCTTGATTATACGTGTGCTTCCTGCTATTATTATGTTATTATTATGTTATTATTATGGTATTGTTATGGTATTGGACACTGAAAGTTTAACCTGAACATGGGCACAAGTGTCTATGAATAATAAAACCATAAAGGTCAACACTGCAGACTCTCAACGTCTTCAGAAAATCTCACTGCAATTCTTTGTATAGTTGTTAAGTTGAATCTCAACAACATACAAAGTCATGGTGATTTATCTGCAGTATCTCTGTCTGTCAGGCTGCAGCCGGTTAGGTGATAGCCTCTGTCAGAATGATATAAACACAATTACTGATGGATTTTTATCAATGACAAAGAGGCACGAACAATTAGGTGAACAAACAAAGAATTGATCCGATCGACATGTGCTAAGGAACAGCGCCGCACACTCTCAAGGAGAAACACACTCCCAACTCCTCTGTGGAAGAAAAATACACGGCCAGTGAAGACCTCAGTCCAATCACCACAGTCAATGTGTTTTTACATCCAATCACAAGATTTTAAAGAAGGTACAGTTTCCATTTCAAAGGTAAACATGAAGTCATGACAGCACTGTGACGACTCACATTGGTGATCTCAGGGTCGGGACACTCGGTGTTGCTGGGGAGAGGATCGCAGAGCTTCTCATACACACACGCCAGCTTCTTGCTGCACCACACACACTTGTACTTTGGGTCGGCGTTCTTACAAAGACTACAGTCGTTCCTCTCAACGGCACAGTTGTACAGTGTGACTGTAGAGATAATAGTGAGGAAACAAAAACAATATTATGTTATTGTACATTCAAAGAGCATATTCTTGCATCCTCAATGAAAAATTGATGGACAATCTAATTTCAAGTGACTCCTGCAGTAACATACATTTATCTGAATCCTTCATGTACAAAGCTGTTAGATTGTGCAGTAATGTTTTGTAATTTTCAAGTGCAGATTAAAGGTAGCTTCCTTAAATCCAGCTGAAGCCCCACAGTGGGACTTGCCGTGTACACACAGGGCATTAAAATGAAATCTCCTCATTAATATGTGAAGACACACCGTTCACCGTGCTGTCCATCTTCTCGCCAGACTCCTTGTCCTTCACGTAGAACAGAACATTGGTCTCCGGTGACTTATCATAGAAAAACTAAGAAATTGGAAGAAAATGAATTATTAATACAGAATCCTGTGATTAATGGCACTTAAGCTCTTCTCTGCAAACAGTGTGGGCTGCTGCTCCCCCACGCCAAGGGAAAATAAGAAAGAAAAAAGAATATATACCCAGTCTGGCAGATTTTCAGCTACAGAAATCAATGTTGGAAAAGAACATAGCTGGAGGCTAAGCACTGTTTGAGCTTCCCAATCACAAAGTTCACAATGTGGAGATGGTGTTTAACTCTCCAGCGAGGGGAGCATGTCCATTAGAGGGAGCTAGAGAATATCAAAGGGAATGTGAAAAAAGGCTAAAGGTTGACTTCTTTTATAAATGTGGAACATAAATACAGCTGTTCACAAACAGAAAGTCTTCACACAGTTTTTTTGCTGCAGAATATATACATTCACTCTTTCAGTGTATTTCTAGGTTGTACTTTGAATACTAGGACCACAAACCAGTCACAGTGCAAAGACCTGTGTTGAGTGTGTTGCATCAAGACAAATGTCAAACGAGGGGTCATGCTCACATTGAAGCCACTGAATGTGTAGAATGGTCCCCCCTCAAACGAGACATCTTCTTCCTTTGTCATCAGCTCACTGCCAATGGTGAAATGATGACCCTGCAGAACCACACAGACAAACACAAAAATGCTGATGTGTATTCATGCTGATCATACTTTTACAGTACTGTTCTCTGATGCTCTTCTTTGTATAGAGCATGGAAACAATTGCAGTTTCTCTGATCCTACTCAAGTGTGTAAAATCAAATCAGCAACACTGAACATATACACACAACAACCAAAAGGGAAACAGCCCAGAAAGCTGTGTGATTACAAAACCTTCACACAGGGCTTACAAGTTTTGATTTTCACAGCTGTGAAAGATCAGCTGTCAAAACCTTGATTGATGAAACATGAATGGATCCCCGGGAACCTGCACCAATAAAGTCCATCAGAACTCACACATTCAAAGAAAATGATCAAGATGTATTTTGTGTGACAACTAAGTGAACTGTTACAGCTGATAGTAAGAATTGGGATTTGTAATGTTATTCATGTGGAAAGATACTCTGCATAATCATGACAAAAAACAAAAATACTGACAGTCCCCAGTGCCACCCCTTAACTTCCTTGATTTGCCTATGGTAAGTTTAAACATCCAAGGAGACGTCCGTCTTGAGTTATTGTATTCACAAGATTTTTTGAGTAATTCTGTTCACAAAGTTGGGTGTCCTCACACCTGTTCGCTATGGTTGAATGGTAAAAAGTGCGTTTTAAGCCCTCTTCCAGCAGAACACTCCAGTCTTAAAGGGGAACTATTGTCATTACTTCCATTTCCAAAACTTTACCAGAGTAGCTTTGCATGATTCACAGACAAAATAATCCTTATTTATCTTATATTGGACTTTGGTGTGGCCCCCAAAGTTCATTCTGTCATGGTCCGCGGTGGTTAGCTTTATGAGGCTCCTGAACCTACCTGTGATCTGCCCCTGGGCAGGGCCACCTCCTCCAGCTCCTGCACACCTGGAGCCAGTTGCAGGCAATCAAGCCAGAGTGATTTAAGCCACACGCTGAGTTTGTCATCAACTCATTTTCTGGATTCATCTTGGCTCACCCCGTCTCAACTCTCTGTTTCCACCTACTGCAAGTAAGAATTGCTATACTTAACTGCTTACCACTTCAGGGCTACTTCCACTACCTCCCTAACTCCACTGTCTTCTCTCTTCAGTGTGATTGTTTCCTGCCCAGCTCCAGTCAGCATCTCAGGCCCCATTCCCTCGCCCCAGTTCTGCATTCCCCTCGCCACGTTTTATTGCTTTTGTCCTTGCCACGTTTCCAGAGCTTAAGCCTTAAACCATCTGCTGTCTCTGTTCTGGGTTTCTGCGCGTGAGTTCAGTTCATTACAGACCACTCGGTCCCGTGTGTCTAAACGAGCCATTTTTAAAAAATTTTTTATTTATTTTTGCTTCCTTTCACTCCCTTTTAAGCTACTTTTTTTTTCTTTCTAATTGCAACATTTAAATAGTTGGTAAGAGTGCCGTATCATCGCTTACAGCCAGAACTGTACACCTGATATGGGGGACCCCATCTCTGTGAAATCATACAGATGCATTACTTTATTTTCTTAATTCCCTATCCTACACAGCGGGGATTAGTGGGAGGACTGAAGCCAATCCCAGCTGTCATGGGACAGGAAGTAGGATACAACTTGTAGAGGTTTCAATTGCAGGAGAAACGCGACCATACAGTCTGACACTTACACCTATAGCCAATTTAAAACCCCTCATTAACAGATGCAAGAGTAGAAAAAAAAGAAACAAGTTTGGCTCATTCTCCTTTCTTTTAGCCTAAAAATCGACCTTTTTTTTTTTTTTTCTTTTTCCTCCTGTCCAAGGGAAATCCACAAACAGAAAGAGAGTGTTTCTTTCCCTGGAACTCAGATGCATGTTGGAGGTGGAGTGGGGCCAGTTTACCTGGTAATGTTTCAGATTTATGCCTTCAAAGCTGATTCGAGTCTTGTAGCCCACGGGGATGAGCACAGGATCTGGATTCTCGAACCGAGGACAGTTTGCGCTCTGAAACAGAATGAAAACAAATTAGATACTTTAATAATTTACATTTTAAACATGCTAACCACTTAACGGACACCCTCATCTGTGGCGACAGATAACTATATCGCTGAAACATCCGCTGATGTGGAATCTGATATCCTCCACCCTGCAACGTTTGTCATGCAAGATGGTGGCAGTTGATAGTGGGATTTGTGTATTTATTAATTTTTCAGGAGGAGTTTGGACCACTCAGGCGGTGAATCACATGTAAAGTTTAGATGTGTCCTTTAAAACTTGTGCTATAGTCGTTCTCCACATCTATCACACACATACATGACAGAAAAGAGTCCTTGACCTGTCACTGAACTCACAGCTCTAGAAAGAACTAACCTGACGGTGCTTGATGATGTGGGAAACAACCACGCTGTTGTCCGCATCGCTGCAGGTGTGGTCCTGCGTGTTCCACTGACATCCCCACTGACTGCTTACACATGACATGCACCTGAAAACACAGAAATATGGACCAACTTGGATAAGGAAATACTTTCACATGCACAATCAGGGTAGAGCATGCACACACAAAAGCACACACAAACAACATCTAAAACATGCAAACTCATCAGAGAGCGTCCGGCACAAAAATCTATGTTGCTGACAATGAAATGGATCTCTGCAACTTCACATAAGCAAAGCTCGTTCATCACACGTTCCTCTGTGTGAAAGAAATGCAGAAAAAAATGAGGGGAAAAAAACAGCCAGGATCGACTTTCTTTTTTTGATTAATGAAAAGGAAACTGAGGCAATTTCCTCGGCTTGGTAATAGAAGCAGGAGTGAAAATGCAAGAGGTGCATTCTAAACCACCATGCATCACAATTTACAAACAGAGCCTTGATCTCTCATCTGCTCATGCACGGTGATACATTTACATCAAGGTTGTCAGATGATGCTGTGTTCCATGTCACTGTGTATTTTCACTGAGTGACAGAGCAGAACTGAAAGATTAACAGCCTGACTCACGGTGTGTTTTCAGATTTCCTCACTGTGGCAGCACAGTTGTAGAACATGAATTCCCGCGTGGCCAACTCCACAGTCTCATTCACAAAGATCCTGATAGCCACGGCCACAAAGTCTGAAGATACAGTAAAACAGTGGTTAAAATGTGATACACTAGCTGTTTATGTGAATACAAGTTTTATATAAAAGATGTGAAGTATGCTTGTACATTTAAAGACAAAAAACAGAGCGATTAAATATTTTGATAAATCTCCTCAGAATCAGTTCAGTGATTATTTAACTGCCTGAACTGCATATTAGTGTATAAAAGCCAAAACTTGAGCTGTATTTAAAAAAAGTTCCATGTTTTGTTTTATAAAGGACTTTTTTTTTATGGGACTCACTTTGTTTTGGGCAAGATGTTTGCTGACTACTGATACAAAAAACTATAAACTGAAATAATAAAGCTTAAATTAGATTAGTGTGTTGATTTCGTGCAATTTTCTGGTGCAAATTTGTTGGACACTGTAAGTTCTTCAACAAAATGATGGAGAATTTGCCAGCTGACATTAACTTAACCTCATGTTTTTTTCAGCCCATTTCCCACCTTGGCCAGTTAGTAATGCAGCGTTAACCATCATGGAGAAGCACAGACATTAGACCTTAAAGACGACAGAAACATGGCAGGGTAATTAAAGAGACCATACCTTGGCCCTCAGGTGTTTTCGGTATAAGCCCAGGCTGGGGCAGATCACAGGAGACCTTACCAGAGTCTGACATGATGCCGTTACTCTGGAAAGACTCAATCTTGCATTGCAGACGGTCAGAGTGTCCAATGGTAGGAAGGGAGCGAATATTGATGTTCACCTGGACAGACAAAAACATACTGACTGGAAACTGTGGCTTCTTAGCCCGTAACATCTCACTGAATTTGTATCTCTGTGTAACCAAAGTTATAATAAAGAAACTGTTTCTCTTTTTAAAGAAAGAAACTGAGAAAGAGAAAGGAGTGACATGCTGCTGATGGGAATTCATGTGTGAGTCAGACGGGCAGGAACACAGAAGAAGTAAAAAATGGGGGAATAGGAAGAGGCTCTCCATCTTCAGACAATCAGCCATGCAGGTTATAATAAGACAGTTTGGATTTTTCTGGGTGGATCAATACAGAGCTGGAAGACCTAGAGCTTGAGGTCTTTGATTCCCAGTTTATTACTCAGTCTCTGCATGTAAGTGGAGTTAGGTACTGCAGAGAAAAGAGGGACAATAAAAGAGAACAAAGGAAGTCAGAGACAGTTTGAGTGAGGAACAAACAGAGCTGTACCTTGCCGGTCTTTCTGCAGGAAAGGTTTGAAGGAGAGAAGGATACAATCTTGACACACTGCTGCTTGGGGCTCCACAACCAGCCATTCTTCTCCTCTGCCCGTCGGCACTCAGACCTCCTGGTACACCTTCAGACGAAGGATGAGAAAATCCCATCAGCCTGAGCTGCACATGCCATGAATGCTTTCACAAAAAGTCAGTTTGTAAATAACAACTCAATGCCTACGTGACTTCCAGCAGGGTCTGTGCACAAAATAAAGATTTATGTATCAAAAAGAAAAACATGCAAGGTCCTCAATGGTAACTACATTTAATATTTATAATATGACAACTTTTAACTCATATAACCTTTAAGCAAGTAATAAAAAATAATATTTTTTCCAACTTCCCAGTTGTGAGCATTTCAGGAATGAGATTAATAGAAAATTATTTTAATAAAATTATATAAATAATAAAGAAATGTAACTGTTGGTCATAAAATGAACTGTCTCAATATATACTGTTATAAATATAATAGGTCTAAAAGTGTCTGCAATAAAACACTGAACAAATATCCTGCTGTGTTTTACAGATGGAATTGCATGTGTGGGTGTTTGTGTTAGTCTGTTGTTGTGTGCATGCATTTGTAAATGCATGCAAGAATGTACTTATGTGTGTGCGTGTGTGTGTGATCCTCACCTGCCCTCCAAAACACACCAGCCACAGTAAGGGTCCCTCAGTCCCACGCATGATTGGCAGTCTTTCATTTCGAGGCACGTCTGCACTGGCACCTTGGTGATCTGGATTATTACAACGTGAAATATGATCAAAGGTGCACCTTAAGGGAGACACTGGACAAAAATAACAAGTATTTAAAGTGTAGCTGTAAATGTTCCTTAGTATGTTGCAGGTGTGCAGAGTGGGAGCGAGTGGGGTCTCTCGTGTCTTCTCCCCATGTTTAATTACTTAGTTTATTCAACACAAAGCACTGAATGTTTACTGTAACCAGGGTGAAATTGTTTTCTTTTTTACATGTAAAAGCCAATCCATTAGATCTTATTTCAAGACATCAGTATTTTTCAGATAAAATCTGAATGTTTAACAGCATCAACATTAGAAACTCTTCCCCCTCTGCAGAAACAGATGTGAGTCAATATAATGAAAGCAAAACTTCTGAAATCGCAAACTTAAAAAAGCTTAATGAAACAGCGGACTAAATCATTTTGATTTTATATATCTCCGTGCATACACTGAAAAAATGGGAATTGGGAGGCTTTTGAATTTGCACAAATGAATTTAGTTAATGCTACACAAGCCTTTCATGTTTCTCTTATTTACATGATTAAATAAAGTACTATTTACTTGATTATAAACAATACTGAGACTACTCATTTTTCTTGCATTGATTTAAAGTTACTAAATGTTGTTTTTACCTGTGCCCATAAATGCCAAATCATTTTTCCATTTAGTCATTGTTTTAGGTGAAGTGTCACTTACTTGACTATTCTATTGGTTAAGCCCAAATAATACAGCAGATATCTACAAGGAGATAAGTTTGTTCAACAGAGTATGTCTTATTAAGTGATGTATTGTGAATTTTCCAACATTGTCCTAACAAAAATTAGGACCCTTTCCCCCGCTTTTTTTCTACTTTGTGTAGAACATATGTGAGCTGCTTCTCAAAACATTATGTATAAATGAGAGAAAGATTGGTACTTTAAAGAAACCATTGATGCTCTTCTGGACTGGAATATCTTTTTTCAATTAAAATGTTTTTTGTGATGGTGGAATTTTTACCTTTATGATTACAGAAGTCAAAACATCAGATGATGATAGCTTACCATCTAAACTCCCCATCTCTTGGCAAGTCTGAATTAGAGGTCTCAGCTGTATCTGCCTTTCTAGTGGATTTGCTTAAAGAGGAGATAGCTTATTATTATTAGGTACATATTCCCTGACATTCTAGAGGTCAACCTTGCACAGTGTGTGACATTAAAGGGCATAACGTATAGAAATGGAATGGTACTGGCCCAAAGGGCAGCAGGTGGATTGCCAGAATACTGAAAAACCATATCTGCATTGTACCACAGCATATTCTACATTGTCAGAGAGCTTGGTGGCTGGTACAGAGAGCACCACAGAGCTTTTGAGCTCAGCCCAGTATCCACAAGAATATACACTCTGTGAACTCCTTGATACTTATCCATTGGTTGGCCATGAGATTGGATCAGTCCACATTGTGACAATGCTATTTGGACTCATGTATGCATTAAACCTTGCCTACCCTGCGGACCTTCGCAACTTTGATGTTTTCCAGAAGGTTTTCATGGAACTGGATGGAGCTAAACTCTATAAAGTTCTTGCTTTAAAAAAACCATCTGTTTCATTGAGAAGTCAAAGACTGCACTTCTGCAATTCTTTGCAGTTTTTCATTTTGTGTTCAGTAACGTTATACTGCTTATGTTTTTATTGCTTTCCCCTCATGTGACTGCAATGCAGGATGATTTTTCCTTTTGGTATCGTGTTGGAAGAAATTTTTACTGACAATTTTTAGCAATATGTTCTAAATCAACCTTAATGTCCTGCTTACATGTTTAAAATGAATATTAAAATTCATGTAGGTGTTTGGTATTAGTTATGTAACAATGTCATTTAAGGCTCAACTTAGTTGAAATCTTGTACAGGTAAATACTTGTACAGAAGCTGAAACTGTTGTCAAATAACACACAAGTTATATTTGTGTAAATCTGTTTATTCATAAAAGCGTGTTGCTTTTTTTCAGGTAGTCTTAATTTAGTTTACATTTTCAATTGTATAATTAATACAAATGTTATATGTAAGAGATGACAGGATCATCTATAAGCACTTTCTTTTATTTGCTGCTAAGGTCAGTTTTTTGTGAAACATTTGCAAATATATTCTCAAACTAACTTTTTCTTTTAGTTAGTTCTGCGGGCTATCTTTAAAAATGTGTTAACAAGTTTATATGGATGCGATTTTGGACTTGTTCATGGCAGAATTGCTGCTTTCACTGCTGTTACAGTTTAATAAAGGTGTATTGTTCAGTAGCACTCAGTCTTTGCCTTTTTTGTCAATAATGATCAGTTAATATTTCAATTGAAAAAATTAAGTAGGATTTAAAGCCATAATTTGTCTTGCAAGAACATACTTGCAATGTGTTTACATTACATAATATCATTGCGTACCACTGGCAAATAAAAATAAGTTGGTGTTAAATATTAAAATATATTGACATTATGCAATACATTGATATTATGATAATAGATTAATATTAGTACATCAAACATGATTTTTTTTAAAGTAATCTGATGTAAATAAAATACTTTGATGTGACAAGCATTAATTACTTGAGGGAAAGTGGAAAATTAAGTCAGTCATACTTATTCATATTATGTGGGACCGATGTACACAATAAAATCAAGTAAATTGAAAGAACTTTTTTTTTCAGTGTACCCACAGAATAATTTTTTGCTTTGGATCAATTTTTTTCTCTTTTAAATGAATACAGTCTTTGTGGAGCTCAGTCTTAGCACCAGCAAGTACTCTGCCTGAATTTTAATGTATAATAAGTGTTAAATATACACACACACCCTTTTCTCTGTGGTAATGTAGAGGTGGCTCTGGCTTTGGTCAAGGAAAAGGTTCTTGTTGACCTTCTCTCCTATGTTGTTGCCAACATAGGAGTACGGCTCGTTGCCATATTCACCTGGTCTCAGGTGTACCTGGACAAAATAAACAAAAGACAAAAGGTAAGAGAAATTTGAGGTTTTAAATTCACTTGATACACCTTCCCTCAGATAAAAGTTTAAACTGAGGAAAAAAATATCCAACAAAAAAAACCACAAGAGAACTCAACCTTGAAGACCTCTCCGTTGGCGCTGCCCAAAAAGGCGATCGTGTGGTCATTCTCCACAGCAACAGTTACAGCAGTCAGATGGACCGACATGGTCAACGCTGCATCTGCCTTTAAGGCAAATGCTGGCTTGCTTGCCAGAGGCGAAGGCAAATACTCTGCACCACACTTGAAGTTTCCCAATGCATCCTTCTGTAAAGGGAAAGGATAACAAGAAGGGACGATCAGACATTGCTTGCTTTTCACTCCAATAACATTAACTGTCTTTGCAGTACTGTTCGTATCCTACTTAAACTTTATAACAGAGATGGGAAATGTGCTTTGAACACTCGACTATTTTAATCTACAATCTAAAATTGGCTTTGTTTTGACTGATCATTTCTTTGATTACAATAATGAATTAAAATAATGAATAAAAATTACAAGTAAGTATTTGCTTTAGAGTTGGAAGTCTGAGACGAGAACAATAGGAAAACTCGTGTTAACGATCACTTAACAAGAAACTACTAATACATGCAAGTATCGCTGAACTTCTATCGCTGCACCATCGAGAGCATCCTGACCAACTGTATAACAGTCTGGTACGGGAACTGCTCTGCCTCGGACCGGAAGGCGTTGCAGAGGGTCGTGAAAACTGCCCAGCGCATCGCCGGAGCACCACTTCCTGCCATAAAAGACATCTACAGGAAGCGGTGTCTGAAAAGGGCTGGGAAAATCATCAAAGACCCCAGTCACCCATCACATGGACTCTTCACCCTCCTGACCTCTGGGAGGCGCCACAGGAGCCTCCGGACTAAGACCACCAGGTACCGGAACAGCTTCTTCCCCACAGCTGTCAGACTCCTGAACTCTGCCTCCTGACATCTGACCCACGTTAAACTCATGGACTGAACATACACACACCCACAATGGACAACTGTACCCTCAAACACAATAATAACATGGACTGAACCACCACTCACAACCACTAGCACTTTATATAGCCTCTGTAGAAACTATCTACACCCTCACTTATCTTAACTGCACTACTGTATAGCTCTGTGTAAATAATCATTCTGTACATTCGATAATTTTTAATCCTACAACTGTTTACAACTTGCATAGTTCCCATTTCTGTATAGCTGTATATCCCAGATTCTGTAAAGTTATTTATTTCATATTCTGTATAGTTTTTCATATTTATATCCTGTTCATATCCTGTACATAGCTTGTACTCACTACAGCCTGTACATACTTATAGTTATAGAATATTCACAACATACTTCATACCGTGTACATTATAACATACCATAATAGACCCATTTCTGTAATATACTCACATATCTATATTATTGCTAATATATATTGTAATATATCTATATCACTAAAGCACTTCTGGATGGATGCAAACTGCATTTCGTTGCCCTGTACCTGTGCATGTGCAATGACAATAAAGTTGAATTCTATTCTATTCTATTCTATTCTAAGTAAAAAATGTAAAATAACCAGTTAAGTTGGGCCATAACTAAAAAAGTCTTTGGCATATTAAAATTGTTCATGGAATACTTCAAGTATTTCTGAGTAGGTACTGATCTCGGTATTAAGCTCAGTCTCTCTAAAGTAAATACCCTACAGCTGCAGACCCTATGGTGGGAGCTGGAGATGTGAAACAGCTAAAATATCAACCAGTGGTGCAGGGTAGCAGCGGTCTTGACATGTCAGAGGCAGCAAAGGGAAAATTTTAAAACATGAATAGACCGCCAAATTTGACAAGTGTATTTAGTACATGGAGAGAGGAGAGTGATCCATATTAAAGTTCGGCCCATAACTTCAACAAAGGCGTAATTTTGGTGGTTTTGTCTTTCTACACCACAAAGGCAGGTTCTAAATCAAATAATCAATAAGTGATTGAAGTTAAATTTAAGCTTTAACTCAAGGCATTTTACCAAATCTTCGCCAAAATTTATTTGGGAATTAGAGCCCAAATACATGTCAGTGCAAATGAGATAGGCTAACATTCAGCTGAAAAAATAAATCAGAATCAAAAATAATAAAAACTTCAGGAGTAAAGAAATTAATAATCTGGTACTTTCTTAAAAAATAAGGAATGAAATGGCCAGCTCAGCAACACATAAAGACCTGAAAAAATGATTTCCATAGATAAGCAAAACAGCTTCATAATATCTAAGTCAAAAACACCCAGGTGAGGTAGACATATCATTGTCAAGACACCTCCATGAATGGGAATACAACAAGGTTCAAACTATTGGTGACACTCAATAACAAGAGGATCAGATTAAACTTTGCCAAAGAAAATCTGAAAGAACCTTTACAGCTCTCAAAAAATATTCTTAAAGTATGGAGAGGAGAGAAACAGCTCATGATCAGATTGGGCATATATAGCTGCCACTGAAACTGGGTCACTATTGTCTGATTACTGTGACTGCTGATCGAAACAGAAACAGAAGGATGAAATGTGAAGTGCACAGGGCTATACTCTCTGCTTAGACTCAGACAAATGCTAAACAAACAAAACCAAAAAACTGTGTAACCCCTTAATTAAAGAAGAAAGTCTGCACTTTAGCCACATCTTGATTGTGTGATTTAAAATCCACTGTGGTGGTGTACAGAGACTACAAGAATTGTGTCTTTCTCCAACAAATTATGGACCTAACTATACATCTATATGGCCTGAAGCAGCTTATCTCACTCAGTTTATAGAATTACATTACAATTAATACCATGGTCAGATTACAAGTTATCCAGGGAACGAATTAAATGTTGAGATTTTATAATAAAAAGTGATAACTGCATTAAAGATTATACTAATCTGAGTTTTTCAAAACATTCTTTTAAATTAGAGTCAGCTGACAAAGAAGCACTTACAGAAATTTTTGAAGTGCATGCTGTGTAGGCTTGAGATGAGTAGGGTACGTCCACAGCAGGAACCCCAGAAATCTCCCCAGAGTCACTGTAGCATGCACTGATTATATCCATCAGCTGCTGATTGATGGAGTTCAGCGGGTACATGCAGAGAGCAGAGTCGCTTTCGTCGTCATCTGGATGAGCCACCATGAAGAGGACTTTTGTGAATGAGGTGACCGTCCCATAATTACCAGATTGAGACATGACCCGTGCCAGCTCTTTTCCTGGAAAAGTCACATATGCAGCTTGGACTTTGTTGTACCGGTTGTTTGTACCGCAGGTTAACTGGAGCTCTGTGTACGAATAGTAATGTTGGTCATTTTCACAAAGACGAGACACAAAAGTCAAGTTTTTGTTATCTGTGCCATCGAGAGTCCGAGAAAAGAGGAAATACACAAAACCATCCTCTTTGAAGGCATGTTGGAAGTCGTGTAAGTACTTGAGGACAAATGGCGCCGTCTGTACCTCTGATGCCTCAATGATGTTCTCAAACACAACCCAGTCCTGGTAGTCCTCAAGGATTCGTGTGCTGATTAGTTTTGCACTGTCCAGGCTTCCATAGCCCTTTCCAACAAGGAACACTTTGAAGGTCCGGCCATTTTTTGTGTAGTTGGACATGACGCTCACCACGTTCACATTATCCTCTATGCTAGCCACGTATGTCCGCTGTCCTTTGTTGTCATTGTAATACAACTCTTGTTCTACATTAGACAGGTTGAGGAGGGAACATATGCCTCTGTACCGACTGCCACATACTATTAATGAACCATTGGATGGGTGGACCAGCAGAAGTTTGTTGCTGTTGGGCATGAGCACTGTGTCCTGACAGCCTGAAGCAGGAGGTGTACATGTTTTGGCATCTTTTTTTGGGCCCGTCTCAGTGCGGGCCTCCTTCTGGAGGGACGGGCTCAGCTGGAAGATATTGTTGACTGCTCCCAGGTAGATGCGACCAGTCTGTGGGTCCTGGACCACATTGTTAATCAGGGTTTCAGAGATGAATTCCACAGTGGGGATTTTTCCACTCCCCCCTTGGGCTTGAGAGACTGACAACCAGATTAGGAAGAAGAGGGTGGAGACCCAGCTTGCCATCTCTGGAAGGAACAAAAAAGAAGGTTTTACTATTAATGAAGTTAAATGGCACCTTAAATGTACATTAACTATCAAAAAATGACACATCAAAGAAGGGTTGCTGTGTGGTTAATATAACTGGACATATGTAAAGAACTGTACGTCAAAACAACCAGACATCTTTACATACAGGCCATTAGTTTGATGAACACTTAGAACACTCACATAGTGTCTGTATTTGAATCATCCACCATACCCGCTTCTGAATCAAAGCATGCTGCATATGCTGTTTTTGTTCTGTTGTACATATCTACATACTATTAAATCTGGTTCTTGTCATTCTTTTACTGAAAAGAGAGAACACGACTCAGTTAGTCAAAATATTTATAATTATTTTATTTAATCATCTTCTGGAAGAGAGAGACATGCACAGCCCAAAGCCATTTTGCAGATCTCTAGCATATAGTCCTTTACACGTCACACATAGTTTAGATAAAAACAACTACTTCTGTGTTACTTAGTTCTGCTTTTTCTGTCTGGTTTCCTGTTCTTTATTAATATGCCTCTGCAGCTCTTCCTTTATTTTTAGTCTGGCTGAGCACTTGGTTTGTGAGTCAAAGCTGGCCTTCCTTTATACAGGCCTTTATTATTAAAATACATAAAACACTATAATCAGAAAATAAGCACTAAGAACATATCCAGCATATGCTGGATACATATCCATTTCTTATTTATTTAATCATTTACTCCAACGTCTCTGCACCCTGCACAAAACCATTCTTAGTGGTTCCTTTAAACAGAAACAGGGTGGTGTATGAAAAAATTTAAGGAAAAAACATCTGAATTGTACATCAAAAGGACAGAAACAGAGGGAGACAAATATGTTACTTACTGAGTCTTTGTGCAAGCTGGTAGGTGTCTGTCCCTTGTCAGGGTGAGTTAGAGTGTGGATGATGAATGTGTGAATATCTCACCACAAAACCTCAACTCACAGTGTAAAAGCATGTCTGACATCCTCTCACAAATACTAATGAAGATGAGCTTACACTACTTTTTCTTCTTGGTCTGGATGAATAATATAATTTTTTAAACACAAGCTTCACTTATGAGAGATTTAAAACGTTGTGCACGCTCTATATTTTAATGCAAGAATGAGAATTGAAATATATAATTAAATAATATATAGTTAAATTGTTAATTTTTCATTGTCTCAATTTGTAACTTCAATTTCAAAGAAATTGATCGTTCAGTCCTTCTCTTTCATGCAACACATGTGCTGATTCCAGTGCTGATTATACCGAAATCATATATGATACTGAAGTGGGTAACACCAGTAAGAAGGTTCCTGGTTAGCTCAGCCCTTTTTGTGTGGCGTTTGCATGTTCTCTGCATATTTCTATTTCTTTATTTATACATCACTTTTAATTACAACAGTGGTGTAGCGACTTCCACAGTCGCTAGAGGCCGGGGATGGAGCCTGCCTATTTGCCCGACACGCTGTCAACTTTACGCAATAATGCGAGAGGTGGAATTGTTTTCTTGTTTATTAAAGTGCTTTGAGAGTTTACAGAGTAATGTGATCGGCTCCTGATTCAGACTCTTAAAACATCACAGGCTCTAATGCAACAACGGGAAACTTGTTGTGCAGCGGTCAACAAAAAACTACGGCTACCGAGCCCTCCTCTCTGTCAAAATCAAAACCAGTGAATGACAGACAGACTGACAACGCCCTCTTAATGTCACCTCTAGCACCCACGTGACTCCCGTTACGCATCACCATAGCAACCAAACAAATGAAAACCCAGTGATCAACAAAATTCAATACATTTAATTATGGCTCCTACAAGTGGTGTTGACCAAAGTGCTGTACAAACATACAAATCACACAATAAAATAACACACAATAAAATAGCAATATCAATTAACATCAATGCCAACTATCTAATAAAAAATAAATGTGTTTTGACATAAATTACCAAATTCATGCACTTGTGCTGTCTGCAGTTAGGAAATATTTCAAAATTTATTTATTTATTTATATTTTTTATGTTTATGATTTTGATTTGTTTTTGATTTGAGTTTATTGTGTTCTGTAAAGCACAAATTCTTTGAAAATAGAAGAAGCTAATTTAAAATGCTCCCTTGTCACCAGATGCCTGTCCCTGTGCAAAGTCAGTGTCTTGGTTCTTTTTCTGCGACTACTGCAGTTACACAAATCTCCCCCTGTAACTCTAGAGATGGTTGAGTATGGAGCTTTTGAGAGCTAATAACAGGATGGGTAGCATCTGATAAAGCATGTGAATGCCTCGCCTCAAACCATAACTCATGACATCACAGCACTATCTAACTTCCTCCTAATTTCACCATCTATTTCACCATATGCCTTAACATCTCTCATACTCTCATGCTTCTCTCTTCCTGTTATCACCCCAAAACCCCATCCGCTTAGAGACTATCTCTGCTCCCAAACAGACAAAAAAACAGATAAAAATCATCAAAAAAGGACTTAGACATTTTAAAAAATCACAAAGAAAAAGGAACACAGTATCATCAACAGCACCAAAGAATAAAACAGTGAAATGTGGGTTATTAAACATTAGGTCTCTCTTCCAAGTCGCTGTTAGAGATTGATCAACAAATACTCCACCTTACAGAAACCTATGTTTAAATGAATCAACACCCCTGAGTCATACTAACTATAAGAATCCTCGAAGCAGAGGCCAAGGGGGCAGTGTGGCAGCAATTTTCCACACCAGCTTGTTAATCAACTGAAGACCAAAACAGACTTAATTCATTTTAAAGTCTAATGCTTGGCCTTGTCCACCCCAGCTGGAAAACTCAAAAAACAGCCTTATTTGTTATCATCTAGCATCCTCCTGGGCCTCACACAGAGTTTCTGTCTGATTTCTCAGACTTGTTACCTGATTTAGTGCTCAGCTCAGATAAATTAATTATTGTGGGTGATTTTAACTTCCATGTAGATGTAAAAGTGACAGCCTCAACACAGCATTTAATCTGTTATTAGACACAGCTGGCTTCTCTCAAAATGTAAGAGAACCCACCCACCACTTTAATCACACTCTAGATCTTGTTTTAACATATGGAATAAAAATTTTACATTTAACAGTGTTAAATAGCAGTGGGGAGTAGACTTCATCACAGTAGATGTCTTTCTGAAAGCTGTAACTAAGTTTAAGAATATAATTCACCCACTGTTATCATGTTCAAGGCCCTGCACCAACACAGAGCAGAGCAACGCTACTCCAACAGAGGTTGATTATCTTGTTAATAACTTTGCCTCCTCACTACATATGACTCTGGATACTGTAGCTCCTGTAAGGTCTCAAATCAGAAGTACCTGACTCCGTGGTATAATTCCCAAACATGTAGCCTAAAGCAGATGACTCGTAAGCTGGAGAGGAAATGGTGTGTCACATAATTTAGAGGATCATCATTTAGCCTGGAGAAATAATTTGCTGCTTTATAAGAAAGCCCTCCACAAAGCCAGAACATCTTACTATTCATCACTGATTGAAAAAAATAAGAACAACCCCAGGTTTCTCTTCAGCACTGTAGCCAGGCTGACAAAAACTCAGAGCACTGTTGAGCCAACAATTCCTTCAACCCTAACTAGTAATGACTTCATGAATTTCTTTACAATTAAAATTTTAACCATTGGAGAAAGAATTACTCAAAATCATTTCACAGATGTAACATTATTTACAGCTACTTTCAGTACCATTGATATTCATTTAGACTCTTTTTCTCCAATTGATCTTTCTGAGTTAACTTCAGTAATTACTTCCTTCAAACCATCAACTTGTCTTTTAGACCCCATTCCCACAAAACTGCTCTAAGAAGTCCTACAAAGAATTAATGCTTCAATCTTAAATATGATTAACCTATCTCTAATAATTGGCTATGTGCCATAGGCCTTAAAGCTGGCTGTAGTTAAACTGTTACTTAAAAAAAAACAACATCTTTTGCTGTTTTAATTAATTATAGGCCAATCTCCAATCTTCCTTTCATATCAAAAATCCTTGAAAGAGTAGTTGTCACACAGCTAACAGATCATCTGCAGAGGAATGGTTTATTTGAAGAGTTTCAGTCAGGTTTCAGAGCTCATCACAGCACAGAAACAGCTTTAGTGAAGGTTACAAATGATCTTCTTATGGCCTCTGACAGTGGACTCATCTCTGTGCTTGTCCTGCTAGACCTTAGTGCAGCGTTCGATACTGTCGACCATAATATCTGATTAGAGCACGCTGTAGGTATTACAGGTACTGCACTGCAGTGGTTTGAATCATATCTATCCAACAGATTCCACTTTGTTCATGTAAAAGAGTTCCACAGGGTTCAGTGCTAGGACCAATTCTGTTTACATTATACATGCTTCCCTCCATCAGAAGGCATAGCATACATTTTCAGTGCTATGCAGATGAAACCTATCTTTCTATGACGCCAGATCACTTCCACAGCATGTCTTTTTTCTGTCTTCTTCCCTTCACCCCAACTGGTGGTGGCATATGGCTGCCCCTCCCTGAGCCTGGTTCTGTGGGAGGTTTCTTCCTGTTAAAAGGGATGTTTTCCTTCTTACTGTCACCAAAGTGTTTGCTCATAGGGGGTCATATGATTGTTGGGTTCTTCTCTGTATGTGTTATTGTAGGGTTTACCTTACAACATAAAGCACCTTGAAGTGACTCTTGTTGTGATTTGGTGCTGTATAAATAAAATAAAATTGAATTGAATACATAATCATTACAACTGTATTTAGTTAGACTATCTACACTACTTCTTCTTAGTTTCATTCTCCTTTTGGGAATAGCAAAAGTGATTCAATTTGCAGCATAATATTGGGTCCATACGTTTTTAGACAATGCCATGATTTTTGATCATTTTGCCTCTATGCTCCATCAGTCTATTTTAAATCAATCAATATGTGATTGAAATTCAGACTTTCAACTTCAATCCAAGGGATTTTAGAATAAAACATGTCTGTTTAATTAATTTATTATGGATTACAGTCATTTTTATGTATATAGTTTCATAAATTTTCAGGGTTCAGAATGGATTGGACAAATGTGGACATTACTGTAAAGTAACAGACACAGCTGAACATGACCTTGTTTCTCTCTTTTCACTCCCCCAAAAGTGAAAATAGTGAAGCTTGAGATCACACTGATAGGGTCTCCCTCTTCTGGTCACATCAGCAAGTTATTCTTTGACTCATATGGGCTCTTTATCAATCTGCTGCTGGTCACAGCATCCACAGTTGAGATGACCACCTGCTGTCATATGCCAACTGCCAGGATCTGCCCGAAATATCATTCATTCAGTCTCATTCACTGATATAATTCATGGAGTTAATATCGGCTTGTCTGTTTTATGTTATAATACTGTATCATGTGTGACCTCCTGTGTGAAAAAACGAGTAAAGAGACCAGACGCTGAATAAAATGAATAGACAGTCACAAAAAAATAGAGTAGCAGACAGAAAGAGGATTTTATTTTTATATTCTAATTAAATGGCCATAATGTTGTTTCTTTTGTGTGTAGTTCACATTTAATGGTACAGTTTGAAATCCAAATGTCAGAGCAATTAGCAGCGAGTACTTTTCCCAAAATCTAGAAATGCTCTTCTAAGGCTGTAGAACTAGTGCAAACTGAGGTGCAGAGAACTGCTGTAGTTAAGGTGTACGAGAAAATGTAAAACAGCTGGTCTAATCTCTGTCCTGAACAAAAGGCCTACAGAGGCAGGTGTAGTTTTAATTTATAAGGAGCATGGGTTTGCCAGAGATAATGTGAAGATGAACAAACATTTTGATTGTTTTACACACTAATGGAAATGTAATTAATTTTTTAAGACAAATGTGGTGCACCATTAGGAGGCAGGCAGTTGTCATAGAATATCTGGAAAGAGCTGTCAACATAAGTTACTCTCTTCAGGAAATCCTCCAGCTGCTGCACCGTCATCTCTATAACTTTATTATTTTCTCTGTCGTTGAGCCCACGAGATGCAAACGCAGGGAACTTGGAGCGCTCGGAGTACGGAGCATTGTGGTCATAATCAGGGCAACAGTAGGCTGACCACAGGTAGGTAGGGATGCCCACACGGTTGATGTTGTGACGGCGGATTGTGTGGCCTGACGTGGTGACCCCGGTGACCACATAGGCGGTGCCCCTGCAGTAGTTGTTGAGCCTCCTGCGGATAGTGTTCTCGTGTTGTTTCCATGGACCAATGTTGAACTCACGAGCCTGAGGAACCACATTTGTCAACGTGTAGGTGGCTGCTTTGTCGTCAGGGTCGGCCTGGTGCTCGTCTGGATTGAGCTGACCGCGTTCGTAGATCACAGTGTCGGAGTAGTCCTCAAGCACAGCCTGAGCATCCTCAAAACTCCCATGCACATTTTCTGAAGGCAGCTGCTGCATGTCTCTGGGGCCGGACACTGAGGAGAGCTATTAACATGGTCATGTTAAAATTGTAAAATAAACAGGATATTTAGATTTCTTATATATTTATATTATTTATTACCAGCAACAACACTAAATGTGTCATCTTCATTTTATTTAAAGGGTGTGCATTCTGAAAATGGGCTTCACTGATCATTTACAAAAAGATTATTAAAAGGCTGAGATGCTGCTAGTAAAAAGTGTTAGTTCAACTATGTTTATTTTAATATATTTTAACATACATAACCTATACATTTGCACTGATCACAGTGAATTAGCAAAAACAGAACATTCAGGTTGTAATTTTTTGCAGCAACAGCATTTTACTTGATAAAAAAGAACTTTTGACCTTCTGGTAACCTCACAGCAGTGGTAGTAGTGCATTTATTGATAAAACTGGAGTTTCAATTTTCAAACTTTGTGACAAGCACCTAGTGGCAAAAAGTGAAATGATTAGTTGTATTTAAACTGTGGTGAATTACTATTCGTCCATAAGCTCTCATACATATCTGTATCTCAACATATTTGTCATGAATGATATCACGTCATATTGAGAGAAAAAAATGGCATTGGATTGATTATATTGTACAACGGGCATAAAGAGACTTGCAATACAGGTCATTATTTTATATATAACCCTGTTCTGTTGACTACAGCCTATTTACCAGTGCATGAGAATATCAGCAGATATTAGACACACACACACAGACACACACAGAAACAAAATACAGAAACACCACCATTTTTTGGCAGATGGTCAGAACACATTTGAAGGCTCAGACAGCAAAGCTAGCAACCCTGCCTACCTGCGGCTCATACATCCAAGGCACGTCCACTTTCTTGGAGCCGTCTGAGCGCTTGAAGGTGTAGGCAGAATAAATAGGGATGTGGTTGAAGGTGTCGTAGAGGGTTACAAATCGTGGCTTACCCCCATAGAACTGGCAAATCTTTTTAAACGACTGCTCTTGAAGCCCTCGAAGCAGCGTCCCCATATACAAAAATTGCTTACACTCGGATGAAAGGCTTTCCTGCACCTCGCCTCCTACCATCACGACAATCAGAAGACAGATGAAAGCTTGATCTGTTCTGTAGACAGACATGATGAAACATCTATTTCTCCACAGTGCATTTAATCCCCATGAAAGACTCTACCGCTGTGTGCTTTTTGCCTGTCTTGTGGCTCTTTCCATATCAGGCATATTATGCAAATCCTTATCTTGTTCTCCTTTCAGCAGGCAAACGATCCACTACCATGTTTAAAAAGGTACCAATTAACAGGCACAGCAAAGCCGAAAGAACATTTTTCAAGTGGAAGACTTGTAGGCATCCTAAACATATGGTTAGATTTACAAGGATTCTCTATGAAATAAAAGGAGAAATATAGTTTTAAGAAATTGATGACAGTGGTCTGAAATTCAGGCTCATATGCAGCTCTATGCATGAATTTAGGTGAAATGTGAAAAGTGGCATTGCACTTTATTGCACACTTACACGCCTTTTGTAGACTAATGAGTAACTGTTGTAAAAAAAAAAAAACAGTGAAAAAATGGAAAAACAAGTATTTACACTCTGTATCTGGGTAAAATTCTACTTAATCCTACTAAAGTAAAAAAAAACATTTTTATCATCAATATCTAATAATACTCTTTATGTGGGGTCATAATTGTTATATTATTGATTAATTAGAGTCTTTATTGCTTTAATTTTGCAGCTGAAGATGATTGTGTTTATATACTGCTGGACAGCTTGATGACAATACAACATATTTCAGTTATTAGTTTTATTTTTTATGCTGTATTGCATTGAGGGGCATGATAAAATACAAGAATTATACTGACATTTTAGCAAAAATACAAGTAGGTAGACTGAATAAAATCTGAAAACAGATGCAAACTGACCTCTGAGATCAGCACACAACAGCCTACAGTTTTCTTTTCTTTTTACTTGTATTTACTCTGCCTTTCCTTTCTTCTCAGCAGTAAAGTTTTGTGTGCATGTGTGTGTGTTTGCTTGTGTCTGTGTGCATGTGTGTGCTTGTGTGTGTGTGTGTTATAAGAGAAAAGACTGACTGGAATGTTTTTTTGTTTTTTTTTTAGAAACATCTGTTCCCATAGCTACAGGTTAGTGGCAGAATGACCTCTGTGGAAACACGCACTTCCTGTTTATTATCCTAACATCTTCACTATTTACACTGTAATTCCACGCTGACCCCATTCGTCATTATCCCTCCCTCCTTACAATATGTAGGTTTAGACAGGACATTTCCAACTACCTCTTAAAGATAGTCTTTTATCATCTTATAAATTGGAATGATTTTATTATTAAGTCCTAATCATTTATTATTGCATTTCGTAAGCATAACAACTAACAGTGTGAGTCATTGTTTACCATATTCATTATTAGGAAGAAAGTCCAAAAGAGAAAATGCACTTTAAGGATGAGCAGAATGAAGATAAATAAGTCCATAAAACGAATACATTTCTTGGACTAAACTGACTTTGTTACTTCGATCAAAGTGTCTTACTCCTTTGAATATAACTGATAATGCTGTTTGTACAGCTGAAATTGAGAAAGGATCTCAGAATCCATGCTGAGCATGATTTTAATGGACTTTTTAGCAGCTTCCATAAGACATGAGACAACACAGCTGTGGGTTTGGATGTACTTTCACATGGAAATTCTTATTTCTGTCCCAGTTTACACTGGGTAGGGATCAATGGCTTGAAGGCCTTTTCATTGTATTCATGAAGGCTGCCTCTATTCTGATATTGTAGTCTGACTATGAATGTGAGGGCTGTTATTTGCTCTCAGTGTGGGTAGCCGCATTTGACCACTGAGAGCAAATGTGAGACCCCCGACAACAAAGAGGGTGCTTGTGTTTGCACGTATTTGTGTACTATAGGTGCATTTGGATCTGTTTGTGTCTTTGCATGGAGAATACGAGCAGTATAGGAGACGGAGGACTCTGTTTGTGTATCTCGAGTTTGTGGGGGGAAGGATGAGTGGAGTTATTGTGTCTCTTGGGAGGTGAGTATGTTTGTGTTGGGGGGGTTGATGCTTGCAGGTCTTGTTACTTTCTGCTGGGGTGGTCTAGTTTGGAGAATGGGAGAAAGGAGGGTTCTGGGTTTTAGTTTACTTGTGTGTGTGTTTAGGCGACACTGGTGTATATTTAGACTTAAGAGAAACACTCACCTTCTTCAGTTGTTACAGAAGCTGAGATAGAGAGAGAGACAGAAGAAAACCCAGACTGGAAGTTCAGCAGGAGAAGATGGGATGATGCTGATTTCTGTATAACAATCAGAATCAGAATCAGAATCAGAATACTTTATTGATCCCTGGGGGAAATTATTTTTTGTTACAGTGCTCCATTTTAAACAACTATCGTACCATGGTTGTAAGCACCTGTGAATTGGTTTTATCCAAGGTAATAAAGCAAGTATAAGGTAAGCGTCTTCATCAAAATCCTCTCTTATTTCACATAGTCAAGATAAAAAATGTATTTATAAAACACGCCAGTTGGAGAGAGCTTTATGCAGATTTTCAGAATTCACTTTCAGAATTGAACGTGAAAGCAGAAAGCTATAAATGTTTACTCAGTTAAATCATGTTTTGTCATCACAGTGAAAGTGCTCATGGTCCTAGAAATTCCTTACTTAAGGTTTTAGTGTGCACTGTTGCAGTCTTGATTCTGTTTGTTGTCTTGTATGAGTTTTAAATTATGTTAAAATTGCCTAAAATTGTTTGTCTAAGTGTTTAAATTGCTGTATAGAAAAAAGTGAGGTCCTCATGATCCTTAATATATTTTCGGGAGAAGCATGAGCATGGAAAAAACATAAATTTACATAATCCCAAAAATGAGTGTAGCTAAAGTTTTTAAAATCTATTTGTATCTTTCACTGAATTTCCAGACCATCAAAATCAACAGATGTGAACTGGAGGCTTATCCACTCCTGGAATTTGGACCTCTTCACCTAAAACCATTCCTCCAGTGCAGGAATCTTGTCTCTTCACATCTAGATATTATGCTGTTTTGGCTACAGTATTTCAAAACTCCAGTGGATTTTAATGCCAAAACCTTTTCGATAAAAAACCAAGTATATACAGAGTGATGTCAGAACCAGCTTATCTCGCCTCCCCTGCTCCTACCAACCCCCCTCTCTGTGACTACAGTGACTGGTCTCCCTCGTTTTTCATCATCCCATCTGTCTACCTGCTAGCATTTCTGGTTGGTTGTCCTGGCAACAGCCTGGTGCTTTGGGCCTACCTGGACCGAGTGAAGGGGAGGAGGAGAAGGGACCGAAAGCCAGCAGAAGATGGCCAGTTCTGCTGCAGCAACATTTTTAGAAGCAGTCAGCAGCACATTAACAACACTGGCAAATTTCAAAGTTCAAACTGTGGATTTTCCTCCAGGCAAAGCTACAGAACATCCTCCCATTCCTCCACCTCATCCTCTTGCTCTCCCTCCATCTCCCGTCCCTCTTGCTCGCTGACTGACTCTCTGATTGCCAGTTTAGCTTTAGCTGACCTTTGTTTCCTTGTGACTCTTCCTCTTTGGGCCGTCTACACAGCGATGGGCTACCACTGGCCTTTTGGGCAACCTCTCTGCCAGATTAGCAGCTTCCTCACAGCTCTGAACATGTATGCCAGCGTGTTCAGCCTGAGCATGCTAAGTGTGGAGCGCTACTGGGTTCTGACTAGGCACCGGCACTCCAGCCACCATGCACCAAGGAGCTGCCCCAGCAAGGCTTTGTGGATACTTGGAGGGATGTGGGTGCTGGCGGGAATACTGGCACTTCCCGGTTTGCTGCTGCGCTCTGTCCGGGAGGTGGAGCTTGACCCTGAATATGAGGACGACTGGCAGCTGGAACCCGCTGATTCCAGGTCTGTCTTCCTTTCTTGCCAGATGGATTACTCCATGCTGACTGGAGCAGAGCTGGAGGAGGAAGAAAAAAACAGGACAGAGATGTGGTGGGCTGCTGCATTAAGTATTAAATCAACTCTTATTGGCTTCCTGCTTCCTTTTGTCATCTTATTGGTCTGCTACTGCTCACTGGTCCAACTACTCAGCAGACATTTCGGACGGGGCCCTCGTCCTGACCGTAGACGGCAGCGTAGACTCCTCAGGGTCATTGTCACGTTAGTGATGGCATTCTTCCTGTGCTGGCTGCCTCTCCATGTCAATAAAACTGTGTCCCTGCTGCTTGAGTTTGGATTTGTCCCATACTCCTGCTCTTTAGATCAGATATTATTGGCTGCTCATCCATATGTCACCTGTTTAGCCTACCTCAACTCCTGCCTGAACCCTCTCCTCTACGCTGCCTGTGACCCATCATTTAGGAAGAGATGCAAAGGAGCTTTCCTCGTGTTGTGCAGGATGAAAAGAAAAGGAGCAAAGGGAAAGGAAGAGCACGAAGCTGAAGGAGTTGAAGAGAAAGGGGAGCAGAGCTCAGCTTTTCCCATGAGGACACAGGAAGAAACAGCAGACAGGACAGAGGAGGAACAGGAGGGGGGAGTTAGGGAGATGGGTGTTGCCACACCTGAAGAACTCAAGAAGTCAAGATATCAGGGTGCAATGTTTTCTGACAATTAAGTAACGCTAACCCTATGTAATGAACAGTGAAAATAAAATGGAATGCATGACATTGTGTACGTATGTCAGTATTTTCAAAATAAATATTATCATCAGAAGAAGGCATGCAATATATATTCTGGTTTCTGATGCTTTGTTTCACACAGGAAAAATTCCACCCATTCCATTAAGATTCCATGCAAAACATCCTCTCCGGTCAAATCAAATCTTCTCATGTAACATGAACTGTTTCCATATTTTGCACTCCTGTATATCTTGAATTATTTGTTGATTTTTGTTAAACTGTTTTTATTATTCATTATTAAAATGATGTCAGGAAGTAATGTAAAGAATTTTTTTTTCATTTGTTGCAAAGTTTCTGTTGTGATATTTTGATACCATGGTAGCATTTACAGGATATTGTTTTATAGTGATATTATACAGGAAAACTGTTACTCATTAAGGCCCATTTACTAGTTGTTTTTCTCTTTCTCTGTGACCCAAGAATTAATGTGTAAGAATCACAGGATGGTACCTCAAGGTCGAAAATACCACAGAGATCACTTCCTTACTCCCATCCTCCCTTCTTTATCTCTTAGAAAAAGGCTTGTTAAAGGCCAGGTGGTTTGTTTCAGAATTCACTAATGAAAGAACTCTGTGTTCTATGTCTAGGAGTGTATTTCGCTGGGATAATCATAAATTGTAGCTGAACTGATAAACTATACAAAGGATACTTCTTTGCTCAGAGGGCAGGAAGACGCTTCCTTATTTGGTCTGTACCGGTTTGAACTGAGAATCTGCTGACACACGAACCTTTTTCCTCTATATAAACTGTTGTATGATGAATAAACCTTTGAGTTGGTTTGGGAAGGCAACCTGAAGCAGTCTGTGTTTCCTTGTTCTCCCAAGCTACTCCCGACGTCGTAACTAACCTGCTGAACGGCATACCTGAGTGTTACTTTGAATAATTTTGAATCTTATAGGGTAAAGACAAAACTCTGCTTATAGGTGCCCACGCCTCGGAGGAAACCCGATCCACGGATGACCCGGGACGGAGATTTCTTTCAGTTTCCTTTGAAAAAAATAAAAGATTTATAATCCCTTTATGAAGAACACTGACTTTAAATGGGCAAGTACAGCGTCCTACCAGGAGGCACACTTTTCACACAGGTATAATGTTCACTTTTTTATGAAGCTACTTCAAATTTTAGAGCTTACCTCTTCAGTGCTGTTGTTACATTCGCTTCTCTAAAGTGTTTCGAATACTCTGGCCCCTCCATTTGTATCAGTAGCAGTACAATGGGACATCATTTAACACCTCAAACAGCAGTCTCCAAAACAGTCATACAGCTCAAACAAGACATGTCATGAATAACTGATTTAAATACTAAGGAAGCCACAGGAAGTTTGAACCTCCATGTACCTTAAAAAAATCAACACAAAAATATAAAGTGTAAGTGCAGTGAGGTAGATCTTCAATAGTAAAAAGATAATATAGGTCCAAGGATATACAGGATACAGTACTAATAATATTGTTAATTTGTATTTATTTTTTCATATATTGTATGTTTAACAATGAGTTAAAGTTAAGGATAAAGTTCTGCCTTTGTGGTTTGTATCCAAATAAGACTAATCAACCATGCCCAAACTAAGAAATTAAGAATCTGACTTTAGTTCAAATTTAATGAATTTCTTGTAAATGACCCAAGATACCCCAGCACTGATACTATCCGGTGATTCTGTCACTTTGGGTATCAGTGGGACAGATAATGAACGACGAGTATCGAACCCCGCCCAGCAGGTGGCGCTGCTGCGCTAGTGAACTGTGTGAAAACCAACATAAAACTCATAGAAGATCATATGCGTCGATGAATAACTGTAAACAGTCACTGAATTTTGGTATTATACTGGTATTCGTTTATATGTTGCATAAAAATCTGCCAATGTTGGATCAAAATTAATTAGTCGGCGGTTCATTTTAAACTTACTTCGTGTCCTTTTGGAAACTGTCTGCAGAAACGTCGCTACTCTCATAGTGAGGGTCGCAGTTACTTACCTATTCTTACCCGAGGAATAACGAAGATGGGAACAGCGCTGATTTATGATGACGAGATGACCAAGTACAAACTGCTCTGGGTTGAGTGAGTAGTAAATCCATGTTTACGTTTATAAAGCTTACGTGGCTAAAAAGAAAAATCTTCAAATGTCTTTTCTGCAAATGTCTGTAGCTTAACATGCCTAAAGTATATCAAGGAGTAAATATTTCATACTGTAATTTCACTGAACGGGTAACTTCATCAAATAAGTTATTAGTTTTCTCCCATTACTAAACACTGGCTAAAATGTGTGATCTGTCAGAAGTCATGGGAACCTAAGTTGTTCCTTGTTGCTGGCACGGTTAGTTAGAGAAGACACCCGTTTTGGTTATTACGGTTGCACTTTGTTCGGTCACGTTTAGTCAGGTCGGGGATTTTCAGTGTACACCCACCCGGCCCGCTATAGCTGCTACACCACCTGTTTAAAAACGTTGCGAAATAGTTTTTGTTTTCTTTTGGACTAATTGAGGTCTACGTATGGTTTAACTTTCGCAGTTAAAAAATGAGTAAATGCATTTGTGATATTTATTATGTTTGTGACTCTTAGATGCCAAAATGTGCCGAAAATACTCTAAAGTTTAAGACTCATGCTTTTATTTTGGAAAGACAACGAGCTTTGACCGCCAGCTTTTGTCTATTTGCAGTTCTACTGCTGAAATAAATGTCTTTGTCTGAACCGTGCCATGTTGCTGGGTTTATTCTCTTTGTTTTTGGCTGCTCTCTTTAGGGGTCGCCACATCTCCCTCAATTTCACCCTATCCTAGCATCCTCCTCTGATATACCAACCCTTTACATGTCCTCCTTCACTACATCTATGAACATCTGAATTAACAGCTTCAGCTCTGTCATCATCAAAGGCAGGTCTCACTACCATCTTGTAAACCTTCCCTTTCACTCTTGCTGCAATTCTTTTGCCACAAATCACCCCTGACATTCATCTGCACCCTCTCCACCTGTGTGCACTCTCTTATTCACCTCTCTCCTGCACAGTCTGTTGCTTTGGTTATCTCCTTTACAAAGTCATATTTAGCAAAATGCTGTTTTCCATATCTAACTTCTACAGAGTTCATTTGGCATGTCTCACTGTGTCTTTTATATATTTCTTGTTTTTATATAAGAGCTGAAAGAAATAGAATAGTAAAATGGATCAGTGTCATGTTTATTTTCTAATTAACAAATATTCATTAAGTGTGTAATGTTTTCCTGCAGTCCAGTTTGTAAGATTGAGGTGCCTGAGCGTCTGACTGTGAGTCATGAGACTTTGGTCAGGACTGGCCTGGCTGATCGCTGCGTCTCCGTACCTGTCCGTGAGGCCACGGACGCAGAAATTCTTCTGGCTCACAGGTCATCTTATCTAACTCCTGTCATGAAGGTATGATATAGTTTAGATATTTGTTTCAGTTCACTGAGCTGTGTTTACTTTGCTCCTCTCAACAGTGAGGAATACCTGGAGGCGGTGAAGAAGACTCCTTACATGAGTCTGGAGGACCTTATGGAGTTCACTCGTCAGTACGGTGATGTCTACTTCCACCCAGTAAGTCTCCCGCTTAACAGCCGCTTAACAGGAACAGAAAATCTGTATCTGACATCCTCTTCTGTATGTCATTTACCATCCTAGAACATCTACCACTGTGCCAAGCTTGCTGCTGGTGCTGCACTGCAGCTGGTAGACAGTGTTATGACAGGGAAGGTGAGGAATGGCATGGCTTTAGTCAGGTGAGGCTGAGATACAGCAGTTCTGATATGCACTCATGGCTTGTTCAGTATTAGTGCCTTTGTTTTGTCCATTATTGATGAGTTAATAGGAATGTAAATATTAAGTCTTTACATTTACATTCATATTTTTACTAGTTTGTTAGTGATTAACTTTTTAGTAGTTAATGGGCAAAGTGGGCAACAACAAGTGTAAAATCTTATTTTTTTACATAACTGCTTCTTTTTTATTATTAATAGACCACCAGGACACCACAGTATGCGCAGTGCTGCTAATGGATTCTGTGTGTTCAACAATGTGGCTATAGCGGCTCAATATGCTAAGCAGAAATATGGAGTCCAAAGGTAATGTGACTTTTAGTCTTTATGCTTATTCTGGTAATCATTAAGGATTTTAACGATCCACAAATCCACAGCTGTATGTATTCACCTCAGATTTTGTCTTCAGGGTGTTGATAGTTGACTGGGATATACATCACGGTCAGGGGGTGCAGTATTGCTTTGAGGATGATCCCAGGTGAGTCTTTGATAAAGGAGAAGCAGATGTTGTCTGCTTGCGTTTCAAATTCTGCTCACTGTGTTTGTTGTTTTCCTTTTCACAGCGTGCTCTACTTCTCTTGGCACCGCTATGAGCATCAGAAATTCTGGCCTCATCTGAGAGATTCTGACTACGACATTGTTGGCAAAGAGAAAGGGGCAGGATTCAATATAAATGTACCATGGAACAAGGTCAGAAATACTGCACACTTATGGTTTCATTATGGGGGTTTTTTCTATTTGCTTCTTGCTTTATCTTAAGCCTAGTTCACAGTGTCACATAATGCCACCACCAGTGAGGTTATGTTTGTGGTAGTGTGTACATGCATGCTATTTGCTTTCCTGATTGTGTGTGTACAAGCTGTATGTGTGTTTTATTCTTTTACTGAAAAGACCTCATCATGATATTTCAGGTGGGCATGGAAAATGGTGACTATCTGTCAGTCTTCTGTCACGTTCTTCTGCCAGTTGCATATGAGGTGAGCCATTCCAAAAATTACCTTTTTCCTACCTAAAGGCAGGTGATCTATAAAATGTTTGGTTCAAGCATACAACTGTTTTTGATAGTTTTGCCCAGACTTAGTCTTGGTGTGTGCGGGATTTGACTCAGCCATCGGTGACCCAGAGGTATGACATATTTATTAATGTCATTATCTAATTACATGCATGCACTATAAACCTCTGCATCCACTCGCTTACTGTTATACTTACATTTAGGGTGAGATGTGTGCCACTCCAGATGTCTTTGCCCATCTGACTCACCTGCTGATGAACCTAGCAGGAGGAAAACTGTGTGCTGTGCTGGAGGTCAGGCCGCCCAGCCTATACAGCTAAAACATGGAAACAAGAAAACAGCCTGTTAATGTTCTGTTGTCTGGGAACTTGTGTTTTTGTGTTTTCCAGGGGGGATACAACTTGACTTCCCTCGTCCAATCTGTGTGTCAGACAGTCCAGACATTGCTTGGAGATCCTGTGCCGAGACCTGCAAGCCTCAAAAGTCCCTGTATAAGGTGTGCATCACAATCAGTCAAATTTGTGTCTCAAAGTTTGTGTGTTTTATAACTGCAGCAATTTAATTCTTCTTTTTCAGTGCACTTGAATCTCTTCAGTGTGTCCGATCAGCTCATAAGGCCTACTGGTCGTGCCTCAAACACGCAGGTAACCATAACAGAGCCTTTAGCAGAGCCTTTAAGGGACCTGAGGCTGCAGGAGTCTGATAACCTCATTTCTTTCTAACTTGTTTCCATCCTCAGTCAAACTGAGTGATGTAGCATCACTTAGCTGAGGGTTTGCTAGCTGTATTTCACGTTTACGTCCGTTTGAACTTCTCATCACTATAAAAGACATGGTCTCAAAACAGTTACTCCCTTCTTCAGCTGATCTGCCCGCCTCCACCATCAGCACCAGACAGATTAAATTAGGAGAAGGAGAAGAAACGACAGAGAAGGGAGAAGAAGAAGAAAAGGACGCGGAGGAAAAGGTGTGGCCTGAACCTCCAAAACGCGTCACTCCTCCAGTATGTGCTGCTTTAGTGCTCCCTGATGACGTGGCTTGCCCGGAGGGATGCGAATGCTTCAGCTTCTCAGAGGATCTTGACCCACTCTTAGCCAGCAAGTTAAGGTATGGATAAGTGGGTTGTTGTGGCTCATTTCAGTTCATGGTTTTCACCGTAACTGGGTTTGAAATCTTTTTTTTCTCTAAAACAAGGGAGAGTTTCCTCAGAGACGCAGATGACAGTACTGCTTTTATAACCCTCTCCACTCTTATAGCCCTGACAGAGAAAATGGAGAAGAATGAGGTAAAGCCATAATGTTGTTTGTTTCTTTTATGTGAGTGCTATTATGATATCATGTCTTGTAAATACAGTTTGTGCTTTGCTGAGCTGCCTACATGATATAATTTTAATTCCCGGCTCTCAGATCTGCAGTGGCCTTGCACTGGTCCCTGACGTTACCAAGGCGATGACAAGCATTGTCCAGCACGTTACAACTGTTCTCAGCAACCGGTATAACAACCTCGACTTAATCAAATCTTACACCTTCTGCTCTTTTTAAATATCAGCTAGAGATTAAAAATGATTAGAAATATTCTTACAGGAAACACACACATACACAGAATATGCTTGGTCACTTTGCAAAGGAAATGCAGTCTAAACTATTGTAGCTCAGATTTGCACCTACAGCAAATTTAGAATCACCACTTAACCTAAATCCATGCATATCTGGGAGTTATTTGGAACTAATATTTTTATGTACTTTTTAGTGAAATAATCTAAATAAAATATCATTATCTTTCTCGTGTTGTGAACAAGTGAAGTCATTTTATTTATACAGACAGATTTTAGGACGTAACTGCAAAATTAGTAAAAAAATATCACTTGGAAGTGAAGATACTTGCAAAGCACAACTATGGCACAACTACAGAGGTGCAAGTTAACATGATAAATATAGCCTACTAAATATACCGCTGGAGTGCGCTTGTATATTGAAGTTTTATTAGCAAGATTGCAATCTGCTTTGTTAAAACTTGTCTTTATATATGCAGCGTTTTGGTCGTCTGTGTGGGTGACGGGAATGTCCCAAGCCATATTACAGAAGACAGGCGAGTATCATTTATGCTCTCTGTTTTAGTCTTAGTAAAACCAAACTCTAAGGCACAATTGATGCAATAAAACACACTATTTGTCCATAACGGCGAGGACAGCATGCTGAAAAAGTCTTTCTGTTTTCAGGGAAACACTTGTGGTGCAGATGGGCAGTGCACAGACTGAGGAACAGAGCTGCAAATATTACATTCGTGTGTGTCTGAAGAAGGTACTGCTCCTTGCTTTGTAATCACATTTAATATTTGCCAGAAATATACACTCACACATCTCGCTAGTGTTACACCCCGGCCTAGGCAACCGGGGTGCAACGCAGAAAAATAAAAAAAAGGAAAATAAAAATAATCCCAAAACGAGATTTAAAGCAAAACACCACATTTATTTACATCACCAAACACCAGACGTCAAACTATTTACAACGGGGGGGAGATCGCGACCATGACATACAGAAACACAGGGCTTAAATACATAGAAGGAGCAATTAGGGAATGGACCACATGAGGGAAACACAGCTGGGGCAAATTAGACCTGACGAGACAAGGAAACGTAAACTGAACACACTAAAATAACACAGACTTTCAAAGTAAAACAGGAAACACATGACAGTCACGCAAAAGCAACACACCGACAACACCAAAACGTAACAGTTCCCCCCACCCAAAAATCAAACATGTAACCCCAAGTGAAATGTTTGATCAAAAGCGGATGAAGGCTGGTGGAGGCTGGAGCGGTCCCACTGACCCTCCAGCAGACGACGAAGGCTGGAGCGGTCCCTCGGACCCTCCAGCGAAGGCAGACGAAGCTGATGGAGGCTGGAGCGGTCCCACTGACCCTCCAGCAAACGACGAAGGCTGGAGCGGTCCCTCGGACCCTCCAGCGAAGGCGGATGAAGGCTGGAGCGGTCCCACGGACCCTCCAGCGACGACAAAGGCTGGGGCGGTCCCACGGACCCTCCAGCGACGACAAAGGCTGGGGCGGTCCCACGGACCCTCCAGCAGACGACGAAGGCTGGTGCGGTCCCCCCGGACCCTCCAGCAGAGGCGGATGAAGGCTGGAGCGGTCCCTCGGACGCTCCAGCGAAGGCGGATGAGCAGCCCACCAGCTGCACACATGGACCCGCAGCCCACCAGCTGCACACACGGACCCGCAGCCCACCAGCTGCACACACGGACACGCAGCCCACCAGCTGCACACACGGACACGCAGCCCACCAGCTGCACACACGGACACGCAGCCCACCAGCTGCACACACGGACACGCAGCCCACCAGCTGCAGAAGGCTGGAGCGGTCCCTCGGATCCTCCAGCGAAGGCGGATGAAGGCTGGAGCGGTCCCTCGGATCCTCCAGCGAAGGCGGATGAAGGCTGGAGCGGTCCCACGGACCCTCCAGCAGACGACGAAGGCTGAGGCGGTCCCTCGGACCCCCCAGCGAAGGCAAATGAAGACTGAAGCGGTCCCACGGACCCTCCAGCGGAGGCAGATGAAACTGATGGAGGCCGGAGCGGTCCCCCTGACCCTCCAGCAGACGACGAAGGCTGGAGCGGTCCCTCGGACCCTCCAGCGAAGGCGGATGAAGGCAGACGAAGCTGATGGAGGCTGGAGCGGTCCCACGGACCCTCCAGCAGACGACGAAGGCTGGTGCGGTCCCCCGGACCTTCCAGCAGAGGCGGATGAAGGCTGGAGTGGTCCCTCGGACCCTTCAGCGAAGGCGAATGAAGGCTGGAGCGGTCCCACGGACCCTCCAGCAGACGACAAAGGCTGGGGCGGTCCCCGGACCCCCCAGCGAAGGCAATCCCGGACGAGCCCCCATATGTTACACCCCGGCCTAGGCAACCGGGGTGCAACGCAGAAAAATAAAAAAAAGGAAAATAAAAATAATCCCAAAACGAGATTTAAAGCAAAACACCACATTTATTTACATCACCAAACACCAGACGTCAAACTATTTACAACGGGGGGGAGATCGCGACCATGACATACAGAAACACAGGGCTTAAATACATAGAAGGAGCAATTAGGGAATGGACCACATGAGGGAAACACAGCTGGGGCAAATTAGACCTGACGAGACAAGGAAACGTAAACTGAACACACTAAAATAACACAGACTTTCAAAGTAAAACAGGAAACACATGACAGTCACGCAAAAGCAACACACCGACAACACCAAAACGTAACACTAGTCAGCATTAGCCCCCTTTCCTTTAAAACTGCATCATTAAATATTCAGAGTTTCTGAATTATTACACAGTTGCTAAGGATTTCTGGACAGAAACCTTTATGATACAGCTCTTAAAGGCGACTGAGATGTATTTTTCTGCATAGACAATTTGAGTAGGTTTTTTTTTTTTTTGCTTTTGTTTTTTAAATGTGTTTAAATGCATTTGTTTGTTCACCCACAGGGCTGCAGTGACACGTCAGGGTTCACACAGGCTGTGTTTGGCCTCCTCCTGCCCCTTGGGTATGAATACGACCCCGGTCTTGTTGTGTTGGTTCGAATGCCAGATAGTGGAGTCAGTGACAGTTTGTGGCAACAACTAATTGGCCTACTGCAGAGCTTTGCACTTGGACATACACTGGTGGTACTACAGGTAAGAGTGCTGGGGAAGATTTCATAAAGGCACACTAGATGTCTTCAATAATGTAGAGCTGCCAGGCAGGAGCTCTGGAGATATATGGTTGGATGGATGTAGTGAAGGAGTCTTTGATGAAGGTAGTGGAGGATATACAAAGTGTTGGTGTGACAAAAGAGGATGATAGGGATAGGGTGATATGGAGGCAGACGATCTACTCTGACAACCCCTAAAGGGAGCAGCTGAAAGAAGAAGACAGTAGATGTCCTCTAATTTTGCTATATTGTGAAACCTTAAGAAGCATTTTAAGAGGAGTTGGCAGCATGTTTGCATACTTAGTGTTCAGTATTAATTCATTTACTTCTTAATTTCAGGAGGAGGAGAAGGCGCTTATCGGACTCACAGCATCCTCCCTCCTCGGTAACCCAGCCGCCTCTCTGAAGCAACTTCAAGCCCCGCTAACAGAAGACACGGAGGCCATAGAGAAGCTGAGACACAGGCTGCAGGCAGACTGGAAATTCCTTCAGACCACAGGTGAGTGCAGCAGCATCACATTTGAAATCAACATAAATATCCACAGATCTTAGAATAACTGCTACTGTATTAACGGGACTTTCTGTCTTCTAAAAACAGCACCACAAACTCAAAGAAGTGATGAAGACTGAGGATGGAGGGTGTCATGGACTTTTTGATACTTTATTTTTGGTAAATTATGACAGCAGTTGTCCTGCTGCTTAGAAATTATGCATGTGTTATAATATTCATTCAAGCAATATCACAATCAACGCCAGCTTTTGCCGTCTCATAAAAAAAAATCTATTCAATGACTTAAACAGTGTTTAAGTTATTTGGTAAGCTGGATTAACCTGTACTGTTGTATCAGCGTATGAGCGTTATCAGCCTTGTTGACTAAACAAAGATGATGACGTTTACAGATCTGCAGCTGACATTTATCTCTTTTGTCACAACAGTTTTCTGCTGGTTACATTTGGATTTTTTGAATTTTCATTTCTTTTATCAGGAAGTTCCACTTGGATCAAAATCAGTTTCACAGGAGACCTAGCCAAGTGCAAAGAGCTAATGAATTTTACAGCAATATAAAAATTATTTAAGCAATCACTGATCAAAATAGTTATACTTTCTTTTTTTTGTGCCATTCACATGATTGAATAGTTGACTGATTTTTGCTGTAAATTGAAATGTTGTGTCTTGTATAGCACACGTCATGTAATTTAACATGAAGTTTTCATAAGCAACTTTGATATTCTCTGTAATAAATGTTACATTTGTAAAAGAAAAAAATGGCTGCCAAATAGTTTTTTTGTTTTTTTGCTTTTGTACTTTTTCGCCCCAAGGTATCAGTATTGTGGTTTGAACATCGGCATTGTATTGCTATCTTTCCTCACAGAGGTGTTGTTGACCACCAGGGAAGCTGTTTGAGTAGGCTTGCATGCACACTCTCAACCTTTGAGGGCACATTTAACAGTTTTTAGAGCCTTTCAGTCTTCATTCATTCAAGTAAGGAGACCTCTTTTCTGCTGGTCTATATATGTGTCGGCCCTGCAGTCCACTGGTGACAGGTCCAGGGTGTAGCCCTCTTTTGCTGGGTGACAGCTGGGAAAGACGTCAGCCTCCTCATGATCCAGAGTTAGATACAAACAGATGGGAAAGCTGACAGATAAATCACACTAACTATACAGTTCAAAGGTTTGGCATTGATCATAGAAAGGCAGATCTTATATATTGTATTTTAATGTAATTTTTCACCACATTTTACAAGCATAAATCTAGAATCTAACTTTTTATATTTACTTTAAGGTTATGTGTCTCCCCGTTCCTTTTTTCCTGTTGTAACAGCTGTGAAAGGTGATGTTCTGAAATGATCTCTGCATATCTTTGAATTCAGAGATCACCACAATTCTTTGTAAGCCGTGTTTCTTGTGAGACTCACAACAGAAGACTTTTGAGCCTCTCATCATGTGAGATAGAAATGGGTGAGTCATCTGATCACCTAAACTGGAAGTTAATTCAGTACAGTTTAATTAATGGGTCACATACATCCCAGTTTGATCTCAAGTGTGCCAGACCAGTAATACCATGTATAAAAAAACAAACAAAAGCCTCGTTTAATTTCTTGTTTCCTTTATTTCAATTTGAGCCGTAGCCAAGATTTTAAAACTGAAACCACAGGTGATCCATTTCCAGCTTCCACTGGCTCTGCTGTCATTACATTGTGTCTCACAGTTTAGCTGCAACTAAACAGTGGTACTTATTATTTTCATGAACAGTGATGTGTAAATCTGGAAACAGTTTTAGGTTTCCAATTTTCACTCCTGTGCAATGATACGATCACCACAAAATGAATAATTCGTTATATTGAGATAGGTAAAAAGAGTAATTTATTGGTTAACTCCAACGGCTTGGTACGGACGTTTTTTGGGGGGAGGCTATCTGTTGTGACCCCCTCAAACCCATGGGATGACGCACACGTTGCTTCCCAATCCGACCTGCGGGTGGCGCTGTTGGAGAGCCGGCGAAGCAATGAAGGTTTTACTCACACGTGAATCAGTGGTTTGTGTAGATGCCCACCAACCGCCGCTCCTGCTGTTGTTTGCCTGTCTGTTGTCACTGTGATTGGACCGTTTTTCCTGTGCCTGAACGCAGCACAGGGAGGAGTGAGCCTTATTAACGGAGCACTGTGAGAGGGAGAGAGAGGGAGCTTAGGTACACAGAGACACACAAACATGTCCGGAGCTCCGACCGTGTCTACGAACCCTCAGACTGCAAAAATGAAAAAGGACGAGTCCTTTCTCGGGAAATTAGGAGGAACCCTGGTGCGGAAGAAAAAGTCCAAAGAAGGTGGGCCATTCGAAGTTTTGTTTTTCTTATTTTTGTTTTACATGATGGAAGATCCCCATTTTTCTTTTTCCTGCTCGTGTTTCTGTCCATGGTGCTGCAGTCTGCGCTATGGAAATATTCTCCCGTGGGCATCACTCGCAGCTGATTCACTGACTGTTCGCATGACTTCTAACAAGAGGTGTTCAGTGTTGCTTTATCCCGACTCGTGCTTCTTGTTCCCCTTGTTTATTGTAGCCAGTTGATAAATTCACTGATTTTAAGTTTAAACTGTGTTATTGTAGTTCAGATACAGTTAAAGACGTATACACGAGTCAAGGAAACCCAATTTATTTGTGATGAAGAGTGACACAAAGCTTCGCAGCAAGTCCACGGGCTTGGCACATGAGGCAAGTACATATAAATAGATCGCACACTAGACCGGAATCCAGGTTTATGAAAATAAACATGAGTATCATTGCTATTCTAGCAGGATTAGTCACAATTATCAACTGTTTTGTGATCTCCCACAACAGTCCCTGTGAAATTTAACGCTTGTGTGTGCATTACAGTGTTTGTGCTTTCTATGTGTGCTCTCCAGCCATGTGTTTGTAATCTCCACTCAAGGGCGGTCGCCAGAAGGCACACGGAGGCATTTTAATGGGTTAGGAGTCCCATTTTAAAGGGTATTTAAGACCCTCAAACCACTTTAATTTGCTTAAATATGCATAAAATGAAGCACATGGTGTCACTGTAAATACACAGAAAATAGTTCACAAAATAATTCACAGAAAATAGATTACGCGTTAGATCTTCAGTAAATTGTTTTATTTATTACTTGTCAAGACATTTGATTAAGCAAAAATGTCCAAAACCTATGTAGATCTGTTGTCTTCAATCAGATTCATGCGATTTTAGATGGAACACGTTTGCATTTTTGTGTCTGGTTAGACACTTTCTGCATCTTTCTTTATAACTCCCGTCCTAATAGTGGAGTAACTATTAGTTACAGTCTCAATGTACTGTATTTCATTGCTTACTTTTCACAACGAATAAAACGGTAAGTTTTAAGGAGGTTAAAAAAGAAAAAAGAAATGTGCTGATGACTACTGAGGGAGTTAATTAGATGATAACTGAGAGGTGGAGTTCTGTGAATTACAGTAATAGTCCTGCTGTTTGAACTTGAGGTTAAAGCTTCAGCATATTCTGCTTCAGTGAGCTAGATTTGCTGTCCATCAGTATAACTTGCACAACCAAGCAATCATTTCTCACAAGTAATTTATATATTACTTTGTTTTTGGTTTTCAGAGTCATACTGCTCAGATTTCATGGTTGCTGTGCCATTCCTGATTTTTAGCATCCATAGGAGATTGGTAAAGAGTAAAGAGAAAGCTGCAAAGCAATGTGACAGTTAACTTATAAAAGCTCCAGAACCTCACATTAATTTCACCAACACGCAGCTCTCATTGCTACATGTGATGACTCTTTCAGATGTGGACAGCCAATCCAATAAGCCACAGAACCAGTGCCTGCAGTTCTTGCAGCTTGTGAGAGCGCAGTGCCCCTGTGTGGTCAGTGGCTATTAAAGCTCACATAAAACGCAGTTCTGTGCAAGGGAGGCAGTCATAGTGACGTTTGAAGGGAATATCAGTATAACAAAAGAAAGGCATGTGAAGTTTGTGTTGCTAATGGAGCGCAGTGTGTAACTGGGGCTTCTGTTACTTGCGGGTGTGACGCTTTATCTCCCTTAAAGAAAACGCCCAGCAGACTAGTTGTTGCTGGAAAAATGCTTCACTTCTGATGAATAATTAGCGATGGGAGTTTGCACTCCTCAGCACCGCTTCCTCTTACTCAATTAAAAGATGTTGCTTAAGGCGATGTAATGCAACGTGTACTGTAAATAAAAAAAATTGGGGGGAAAAACAGAGAGAGAGAGAGAGAGATGGTGCTTCTATAACACAATATAAAGTTGTTGTTGTTGTTGTTTTAAATTTTGATGGGAGTGGTCTGTTCCAGGATCAGATTTAGCTGCATGAAAATGTGTATTTAAATGTGTACCATTGAACTCATTGGCGCACATATAAATACATTTATATTTGTAGCAACATGCTAAATGACTGTGTTTTTAGGGACGTGCACTACATTTTATTTGCAGTAAGCTCCATGCGTTTTAGTTTTACAGTTCATGGTTTTAAAGATTTCCATTTGAGTTATCCCAATCAGGTAAAAATTGCATTGTAAGCCTCAACCTATCCTTAACCTCAAACAGGTCACTGTGGATGTATTTAAGAGCTAAATACTATGCTTTGCACCACCATCACCAAAGCACCAATTTAGGGAATGTTATTGTGGAATAATGGAAGTCCTTCCCTTCAAAAGAGTTTAGATACTTGAAGAATCAATCCCGGGGTGTTGTATGTGGATAGTTAATATTGGCTCATAGTCCTGCATTTCTGGAGCTGGTCTCACACAGAACAAGTGTGTCTTTATTCCTTGATAAGCTGACAGGAAGTCTGTTTTTCACTGACAAGGCTACTTCCTTTTGTCAGCATAAGGCATGTTGTAACAATGATAGTTAAGTGAATAGGGAATGAGAAGACTGTGTCACATCCTTGTTGTCGTAGGATGGATGCTGACAACAGTAAGTGATCAGTGTTTCTTACCAATGTGTTTCAATTTTCTTTATTTCCTCTTTTTTTAATTTTTAAAAAGCACATTTTTTATAACGTATATTTATATATTTTTAAAGTGCAGCTTATACAAAACTGCTAAACACAGAATATATTTAGCATAATGTTGATTTGCTTTTAGAAATATCATTATATTTGCTATTTAAAAGTTTAGCTTCCACAAAATGTATTTTATGTTTCAAGCAGTTGTGCAAGTACTTGATCAGGGTGGCTCATTCCTGTAGATCCTGTTGCATAAAGACTTGAAGGATACAGCAAAAAAAAAAAAAAGTGTATTTATAAGTTTCTTAATAGGAGCTTTTGCAAAATGTCGTTCAACAGTGCACAGTTAGTACCAACATGGGGATTGTTAAAGTAATTCAAGCACTACAGTACTCATTGGAGAGTGCTGAAAATGTCATTTTCTTCTATAAAAGTGGCTCGTTAATATTGTCTCATATGCTACATTCACTAAGAGTTGGCAGATGTATGCTTCTGCTAATATGTTGTTCCTGAAAAAATTATCCTGGATTAAATAGCTTTGGACTTCCTTTTACCTTTTGACCTTTTCTTTAATTAGAAAAAGAACACGCTAACATCCTTATAGCAGGAGAGAAAATTAACAGAACAGCTCAGGAGGAGCAAGAAGAGGTATATGCAAGTGTAGACAGAGTAAATACAAGTAAATAAAACGTGTAGTTTATTGAGCTAAATAGTTGAAATTGTCATCTTTAATATCCATAGAAAGAAGCCGCTGAAGCGAGCTCAGTGTGATCTCCTTGCTGCTGTTGCTCACTGGTGCCTGTGCTGTTGTAAATAACCAGAGCTATATTTAAGGCCCAGTCTGTCCTCTCCATACTGCCGCATTATTTATATCTTTCCCCTGTGAGTCAGTAGAACTCCACCCCCCCTCAGGGAGTTGTGGAGCCACACAAGTCGATTTCAGTCTGCTTTACGCTGTTATTTTTGATGGAGGCTGGTTATCCATATGACAGCTTTTTGTTTTCTTTTAATTTAAAGCAAAAGAAATTTCACCATGTGCTTCTGCTGATTTGAGTGATCACTGTTCCCTGTTTGCATGGCGGTTTGCAGTATAGCAGATTTTTTTCTCGAATACGTCCAGTGAAGCTGGCGTAAGATAAACGTTCTTGACTGCAGGCTTTGTTTGTATTGAATTAGTGTACTGTTAACAGACAGTCACTGCCTGATTGATAATCTCCTACATTACAACAGGCTCCGAATGAGCCTGAGAATCGAGCCCTGAAACCAGTGTACTAGTTCTTATGCTGTTGTGAAAAGATTAGACTGTAACTAGTAACCTTTAGTTACTGACCAGTAGACAAAACATTTTAGAAAATGCTCTTTTAAGTGTTTAAACACTATGCTGCAGTTATAATACAGGTTGCACATTACAGTAAATTAGTGATTGTAATACCTCATCGGTCATCCTTTGTCTTTGTCCATGGTTTAATATCCCAGTGGCAGCCAGTGTGTCGGGATGATGTGGTGGGTTTAGGTCCACTGTGGTGTCTTTTTTTCTGTTCCACACACACACACACACACACACACACACACACACACACACACACACACACACACACACACACACACGGACATTACGTTCAGCCTCTCCTGTAACTGGACCGCATAGGTGGGGTGGAGGGTTGTGACAGAAATACACGTGATGACGCCCCTGACGCTCAGCTGCACCGACTGCAATTCACACACTCTCACACACAAACACACACTTATATACACAATTGCTGCGGACACATACACTCCTGATTTTTCTACCTTCCCTCACTGCCATTCGGACCAAATCGGTTGATTTCTTGATTTGTTGTGAGGACATGGCGGGCCTCCTGTGTGGGACCAAGAGGAAGCAACAAGGTAATGTGAATTTCATGCTGGAGTTTAGGGAAGCTGGATGTGGGAAAGGGGAACCAGAACCTGTTACCTTAGTGCAGTGTTGGTTTAAATGCAGCAGCGTGCTGTTTCGGTTGTTACAAGTATTTTTACTTTTCTGTATAGATCTGCTGCAGTAATTGAGTTATCTTTAATAATCTGACCATTTTAAACAGAGATTTTCTTTTTTTGGTGTGACTGTAAAGCAACTAAGCTGTACCCAAAAGCAGCAGCAATGGAGCCAGAGGGACACGAAAGGAGGAAGTAGCACAATTATGATAAAATGCAGCAAAGCAGTTCTGTAATTACAAAGCAAACTGCTGATCTGCAGAGAGATTCAGCCTTTTATCCAGTTATCGGCTCTTGTGAGAAGGCTGAATCAGATAATAAAGCTGCAAGGACCCTTCCTCCTGGGCTAATTGTGTTTATCCTCCCTTCACTCATGCTTTGAAGTTATCATTTTGTTCAGATTGTAGCACGCTGCTGCACATTTTGTTTAATTTTATTCTCAATTTGAGAAATTTGTCCAATGCTTCTAATATGAAAACCTTAAAGGGCAGACAGGTTTTTTTTGTTCTCATGTTTTCCTCAGCCATCCTGAGCTGCTTTATAAACAGTGAGTCGGTGAGGTGACAGATTTGAGACCACTGATTGTGGTCCTGCCTTTTGCGTGGTTTAGAAAGTGAAATTGCAGAAAGATAAAAGGCAATGTGGCCATTAGGGCTAAAAAGCCTTTAAATCCCTGGAGAATCACAGTAGCCGGGAGTGAAAGCATCTTAGAAGAAATTGATTTTATTAAAAGCTAGACTCAAAGTGTGTGTTATTTCTAAGTGTTGGAGTCCCTGCTTGTTTTAATTAGCTGGAGTGATCAATTTTCCCCAACCCAATTTAAAAAACAAAAAACGCAACAGCTTACTCTAAAATTAAGATGTAAAGTAGGGGTTCTAGCTTTTTCCTAATGAATAAAAGTACAAAGAGTAAAAATGAGAAAGTTACAGATGTGTGACACCTGTGCCACCAGCTCCAAGTCAAATCAATTTCAATATTTGAAACCAAGAAAACGTCCTGTGCATGCAATTCTTTCAAAGCTTCTTACGAAACGGCGAGGATAAGATTGAAGGAATAGTCTGTCTGTAAATTCATATATTGTTCTTTCATCAAATCTCAAACTGTCAAAAAAAAAATCTAATGTTTAAAAGTGATAAGTCAAAACTGTGTGGAAGTGAAACTATTGCCTAGACGACTGAACAGATCATTAGAGGGGCGGAGCACACCCAGCAAATAGAGACCAAACTGGCACCACGCTTTCCCCATGAATTTTTGTGGTGATCCAGGATTACTGGGTTACTACTTACCAGTAACCCTGACAAGTGTTTGCTTTCTGCTCTCTCATTCGCTCCTCCTTTTCTTTCTCTCCCAGAGTCTTTGCACATCTCATTGTCTGTCGGTCTACCTTCTGTACTGTCTGTTTGCCAGAACGTTTTACAGGTTTTACAGTTTTTTGTGTGTTGTTCTTTTTCAATAAGTGAGTGATCTCCATGAGGAGGGAAAGAATGCCATCAATGCCCCCTTGCTTCCCTCAGGCACAGACATCCATCCAGAAGATACACTGCTGGGTATGTACATAATAACCACATGCAATCACCGCTAATAATATAATATATGACGTAACCTTTATTTGTGTTCATTTCAGACTTAATCTTACTTCACTGCAAAAACAAAATGCTGTTTTTGCTGCTGGGTGTCAGAGGTTACTGGGGTTACAAACCATAATATGAATATGTTGACACATGTTGACTAATGGGGAGTTTGACAGTGAAGCAGCAGGAAATGAAAGTGGGTGGAGTGGAAGCGCCTTTGTCTTCACTGTGAATCACTGTTGACAGGAGTGTGAGGGTGAACACTGTATATTCAATTTTTGTGGCTTGAAGTTTGTACTTGTGTGAGACATTATTATGCCTACAATTGAAAAGCTGTTAAAACATTTAAAGTTGGAAAGAAGAAAAATTATATATGCTAGTATAAACAATTATTTTGTTTTCCACAGAGGAAAATGCTGAGAGGATCATGTTGGACCCAACATCAAGGGAAAATCCTAAATTTAAAGATCTCTTAAAGGTAGATTTGGTTTAACCTTCTGTGCATAAGCATCTCTGCATTGATTCAGTGCGATCAGAACAATGACAAAATCATGCGAGAAGAACAAGAGTACAGAAACTGTTCAAAGTTCGATTGTATTCTGATGTGCATCCAGGTCCTGATCGACTGGATCAACAGTGAGTTGGAGGAAGAGAGGATCATAGTCAAGGACCTAGAGGAGGACTGTTATGATGGACAAGTACTCCAGAAGTTATTTGGTGAGAGTGATTCCTCTCAAAATCACTGATCATGATTTACAATATTTGCAGTTTTAGAAAATATCAAATAAATGCGCTCTGTCAGCACTGAGTGTATTGAAAATGCAAAGTTTAATCATAAACTTTCATCTAACATCAAACTTACAACAGCACAACATTAATGCTAGAACTAGCTGCACTAACACAAACAAAATATATCACAATTATGGATGGTGTAATTGGCTGGTTGTTGCAATCTGTTGCTTTAGTTAAACTATGCATTTTCAATAAACCAAACATTGGTTATATTCGAGAGTTTCCTATTGCATGATGATTTCTTATTGAAGTAGTACTGCAGTGTTATCTTCTAATGGTGACAGTATAAATTTGGGGCAACTGCTAATGTGATTTAGCGCTATATAAATAAAATTGAATTGAATTAAAAAAAACAGCTGAATTAATACCCACTAAAGTTATATTATCCTGGTTGAGCATTGAGCATGAATGTTGTTCAGTTCAGTTCAATTTAATTTAATTTAATTTAATTTAATTTAATTTAATTTAATTTAATTTAATTTAATTTAATTTAATTTAATTTAATTTAATTTATACAGCACCAACTCACAACAACAGTTGCCTTAAGGTGCTTTTTATTGCAATGTAAAGACTCTACAATAATACAGAGAAAAACAAAGAAAACCCCAACAGCTCACTATGAGCAAGCATTTTGGCGACAATGGCAAAGAAAAACTCCCTTTTAAGAGGAAGACAGCTCTGCCAGAAACAGGCTGAGGAGGGGCAGCTGTCTCCTGCCACTGGTTGGAGGTGAGGGGAGGAAGACAGGACAAAGACACACTGTGGAAGACAGATTACTAACAACTGATGATTAAAGTGTAGTAACTAGTGTGTAAAGATATTGTGGGTGAGAGAGGGGGAAAAAAGATGAGTGAAGAAGAAACATTCAGTGCATCATGGGAAGTCCCCAGCAACCGTGGCCTAATTCAGTGTAACTAAGGGAGCATTCATCGTCACCTCATTCAGACCTAACTATAAGCTTTATCAAAAAGGAAAGTTTTAAAGCCTAATCTTAAAAGTAGAAAGGATGTCTGTCTCCTGTATCCAAACTAGGAGCTGGTTCCACAAAAGAGGGGCCTGCCGGCTGAAGGCTCTGCCTCCTATTCTACACTTAAATACTCTAGGAACTACAAGTACGCCTGCAGGCTATGAACAAAGTCTCCTATTGGGGTGAAATGATACCCTGTGGTCTTTAAGATAAGATGGGGTCTGATTATTTTTATGTTGTTATTATGTGATGAGAAGTATCATAAATTCAATTCAGGATTCTGCTTGTAGAAACATTTTTGTGAACACTTTATAAACATTAACATCTCTAGAGTTACACTATAGTAAAATACATGTTTAATATACTGTGTTAACAACATAAACATTCCTTTGTTGCCTGAAATGTGTCTTCTTCATTGTGCTGCAGTGTCTAGTAAGGTCTTTGGATCCCCCCTTGTGACTGGATTCTGTCATTACAGTTTAAAACTGTTAAACACTAACAAATCAGCATTTCAACTAATTGTATAACAGTTACAATATCTATCTATCTATCTATCTATCTCTCTATCTATCTATCTATCTATCTGGGGTGCAATGATACACAAAATTCACGGTTCGGTTCGATACTTTGGTGTCACGGTTCGATATTTTTTTCGATACAAAAAAATGTTCATGCCTTTTTAATTTGTCATTTATTAAAATTATAAATATATATTTTAACTGAAAAGTACAGTTTTTAAATTTAATGTTGCTGAAACAACAAAGTAATAAAAAATAAATCTATCTGATTGAGGAATCACTCATCTTTGGAAAAGAGAGTTTATTACAGAGAAATGTCTCTTTCCAAAATAAAAGCTATACTATCCGCTTCTTCTGGGCTATATTCTCAGCAGCATATTAAACATATCAGGTCCCCATAAGGAGAATCCTGTGCTAACGGCTGTCTAAATGACTCGGCTAAAGTTTGTAGCATGCGTGCTTGTTGTTTTTGTCTGCTTCCACTTGTCTTTGCACTAGGATGCTATCGGAGTAAATGTGCAGTCATATTCGTTGTGTTCCCACTAGTGCTGTCAGCGTTAATCTGAAATGACGTTAACGGCACAACACGGAAAATCTCGGTTAACGAGCTATAGCGAATCGCCCGTGCGTGGGGCTGGACGGCCAACACGTTAACGAGCTAACTGTGCTAACACAGTAGTTCTCACTAATGTAATTGAGCATTGCGTGGCACATCCGACATACTGTTTTACTTTTGTCCATGACGGTTACCTTCAGGGTCATGCTTCACATGAAGACCAAAATAGTTCCAAAGGCCAGATCTGAATGAGGGTGGGGGAGGTTCAATTTGCCACGTTGCCACGAGCTTAACTTCTGTCTCGCTAGCTTGCGCTCAGTGGATCTGCACTCGACAGTGCAGCCTAGGCGGAGTAGTCGAACGCAGATCCACTGAGCGCTCAACACAGACAGCATCGTCAGAAGAAAAGTTGATAAAATAAATTAAAAATTTTGTATTGTTCGATACATATGCGTACCGAACCGAAAGCACTGTATCGAACGGTTCAATATCGATACGAGTATTGTTGCACCCCTACTACCTACTATCTATCTATCTAGATAGAAGCAGTTCATACAAAATGCATACATAATTGCATATGTTCCTGAAGTGTTAAGAACAACAGTTAAAATGCACAGCAAGAAAATATTTTCTGTGAATTTTGATGTGTGATTTCTTGCATTTAGTTTTCACGCTCCTTTGTCACTTTGGTTCTTTGTGAAAATTTAGCCTCACAGAGTTAGTCTGCATTTATAGATCCACATTGTTGTCTGCAAAGGATATTTCTGTCTATTTATTTCATTTTTTTTTAACTAGACCTAATCTGTTAGCTTCTAATTTTTCGATGCTTTCTTACTTTTCTCTATGTGGTAAAACACAACTTTTTCCTGTTTTTGCGACAGAAAAGTTGTCAGGCAGAAAGCTGAACGTGGCGGAGGTGACGCAGTCAGAAATTGGCCAGAAACAGAAGCTTCAGACGGTGTTAGAAGCTGTCAACGATGTGCTGAGGCCTCATGGCTGGACCGTTGAGTGGAGTGTAGACTGTGAGTTTTTGTGCTGACTTCAGTGATATGCATGAATTACAGAACTCTTAAGGAACATAGAAAACATCTGAAGCATTAGAGGTTGATATATTTGGAATTTTCATCATCTTTCATCAGATGTTCACTTCCTAACAAAAATCTTTCAACTGCATCCATCCTAAGATATGATAATCACCATGAGTCATCATCATCATTAGGATTTTATTCTCAGACTTTGAAAGGCTTCTGTCAGAGCCACAGAAAAGATTGTAAAATCTGAATAATACTCCCCCTCACAAGAGACAATATGTGAGTCCATCAGCACTTTTAGTTTGTGTTGTTAACAATGACTTTACTACACCAAGTCGTGCTTTATCCTTTGTCAGCTGCAGGTTTTCGGTGTTTCTTTTTGAAAAGTGGTGTTTTTTCAAAAGTTTCAAAAATTGTTTACATTTTTATGTGAACTCACTCTTTGAAAGAGGGTTTAATCTTCACTTTATTTATTTTTACAGCTATCCACTCAAAGAACCTGGTGGCTATCATCTATCTTTTGGTGGCTCTCGCTATGCACTTCCAGGCCCCAATCAGGCTGCCCGAGCACGTCTCCGTACAGGTGGTGGTGGTCAAGGTAAAGTCTCCCATCAGTTTCCCTACATCTGTGTCCCTCCCTGAGCCTGGTTTCTTCCTGTTAAAAGGGAGTTTTTCCTTCCCTCTGTTGCCAAGTGCTTGCTAATGGGGTTCTTTTTCTCTTTGTATTATTGTAGGGTCTTTATGTTACAGTATAAAGCATCTGGAGGTGGCCATTGTGATTTGGTGCTATATAAATAAAATTGAATTACACTAAATTGAGTTACAACCAAAATAAGAGAAAATGGAAACGAGTAGAGATTTGTTTTAAAAATCACAAATAAATCATTAGAAATTGTTTTGATGGTATCTTACATCAACTAAAGAGCTGTGTAAAAACACAAATAGCCAAGACCAATCCAAAATATGATACAATGAGGCATGTGACAGCTGTTTCTATCTCTCTTCATCTTTCTGTCTTTTTTCTTTTACTGCCCATGTGATTATCATAATGGTGTATCATCAAATGTATTTATTCTCTCATGTAATAATGTAATCAGTAGAATTTATCGCATGTCTGTGCAGAAACGAGAAGGCATCCTACAGACAGCTCTAATGACCAAGGAGCTGACGAGCACCACAGAGTAAGAGCTGATTCTTAGTAGTTATGCTTCTAAGTATTACTAGCATCTGATGCATTGCATCATAACTGGAGGCTAGAAAACGAGGTGCACAGAGAAAAAGAATTGTTGTTGATATTTTCTTCTCATTTTTTGTTTTTCAGAATGATGATGGGAAGATTTGGTGAGCTTCTGAACACATCTCTTTAACACTGTGGAAATACTGAACTTCATTTATTTAGCATTTATTATTTTTGTTAAAACAATCATTATCTTGGGAAAATGTTCAATTATTTTTATAAATGAAATATTAATAGCTCAGTAAAGACTTAGCCTGGCTCCAGCCTTTACCTCAGGGGTGGGGAACTCCAGGTCTCAAGGGCTGGTGTCCTGCAGGTTTTAGATATCACCCTGGGTCAGCACACCTGAATCAAATGACTAGTTCATTACCAGGCCTCTGGAGAACTTCAAGACATGCCGATGAGGTAATTTAGCCATTTAAATCAGCTGTGTTGGATCAAGGACACATCTAAAACCTGCAGGAAACCGTCCCTTTAGGCCTGGAGTTCTCCCACCCCTGCTTTACCTAATGGAAATCATACTATATGAGAGTCATAAACAAGCACGTTTTAGTTTGCTTTCAAGGAGGCAGGCTTATATTTTTTTGAAAGTGGTCTTGAGTAATAGTTCTCCAGGCTTTCTGGATGTCTTTCAAGGTTTTTCTTTGGACACTGGCTGCTGTTTCACTCATTTGTAGTCCAGACGTAACCAGTTTGAGGTCGCTGTAGATCAGCAGGTAGAGCAGGTCCTCTACTAATTAGAAGGTTAGTGGTTTGAGTCTGCATGCCAAATATCCTTAGGCAAAATACTAACCCCAAGTTGCTCTCTGATGCATCCATCAGTGTGTTAGATGAAAAGCACCTAGACATAGAAAAAAGGTCTTGAGTGAATGAGGCATGTTGTATAGAGTTCAGATATAGTAACAAACGCTATATAGGAACCAGTCCTTTTACCAATTTCAGAGGAATGTATTTGTTCTTTTTAGTGAATAAAAAGCAAGTACATTAGTTAATATTAGTTGTTTAAGACAAACAGATGAATCATTCAAGTTTTTTTTAAAAAGGCACCTAACTAAGGGATGAGCTAGTGGTGTGTCTACACATATCAGACAACTCAGCAAAGAAACTATTTTAAATTTTATCTTTAGGGAAATTTTTGCTAGCAGCCTGTTACATAAACACATAATACAAAATAATATTCTTGGACCAACAATGTGTTTCCAAAAGAGCCATTAATTGAAAACATGACATATCTGAAGTTAAAAAAAAAACTGTTCAGAAACTGGAAACGAGGAGGACAAGAGGAGAAATGACAGGCCTAAAAATGATCTACAGGAGATAAACATGACTGAAAGTCATTTCCTTTAGAAATGGCAAAAATCCAGCAAAGACCTTAGCGATGCATCTGGACTTTCAGTTGATCCATCTGCTGTTCACTGAAGCCTTCTAAAATGGTCTGAAACGGAGGGGTGGCTGTCAAGAAGCCATTCTTCAAGAAGCGAAACAGAGATAAAAGGCTGAGGTGTGCCAGATGACACAACTACTGGACTGAAAATCAGGGGATATGGGTCTTATGGAGTGATCATTTCAAATATCTAATTTTTGGTTCAGATTATCATCACTATATGCGGAGGAAGTAAGGAGAGAGGTAAAACAGTGAGTGTCTACAGACATGTGACAGTGGAACATCAGATTTTGATTCACAATGCGGTAGCATTTGTAAAGTTTCTGATTGGCAACAGCTTCATTTTCCAGCATGACAATAATCTCAAACACACTACCAGTGCAGTAAAAGCATAAAAAATAAAATAATAGATCGCTATTACTCATGGATTGGCCTCCTCAGAGCTTGGGCTGCAACACTCAACACAAGAACAGAACAAAAGGCAGCGAGTCAACATCCAAAGAGCTTTGAACGTCTTTCTAGAACCTGCAGAACTATTGCTGAAGAATAGTTAAAGAAATGACAAGAAAGCTGCGTAAGAGAGTTCAGGCAGTGATATCACCCAGTGATATCCCAAGCCTGTCCATAGGCTTGGGATTATAGATCTGGGCTTAGAGCTTAGATTATCATTGATGATGAGTTCGGCCTTATGTTAATCACAGTAGAATAGGTCAAAACATGACAGTAATAAGTTTTAAGTAAAAATTAAACAAAGAAGACTCTTAATAGCAAAAGACAGACAGGCAACAGACCTTTTGACACCATATTCCAATCAGATCTCCTGATCTAAACCAATCAGCTAAGGTCTATACATAGAGGTGGGAGATTATAGCGGTATCTGTCTTCTTTTTGACATGGTTGACAATTCCTAAAATATGAAACCGTTTAAACACTTTTAACCGTGATGTTTTTTTCTCTTCGCCACAGAGAGAGATGCATTTGACACTTTGTTGGATCATGCACCTGACAAGCTTAACGTGGTAAAAACGGTAAAAAAAAGGATACCTTTCCTTCCTACAATAATAATGTCTAGGACTTGCATGTGTTGGCAGTCATGTTGTAATACTTAATAATGATCTGAATGTGCTTCCAGTCACTCATCACCTTTGTGAACAAACACCTAAACAAGCTGAATCTGGAAGTTACTGAGCTGGAATCTCAGGTAAAAAGATTTCTGTAGAACCTTTGGCCCTTATTATCAAAGTCAAAGGACAATCTATGAATTTTTCATGCATGTTTTATCCTTGGTTCAGATTGTGATTTTCATATAATATAATATTTATTTGAGCAGAGTGTGCTTGTTTTTTATTTTAAAGAATGTGCAATATTCGTGTGTGTGTGTGTGTTTCCAGTTTGCTGATGGAGTTTACCTGATTTTACTGATGGGGCTGCTGGAAGACTATTTTGTCCCACTGTATAACTTCTTCCTCACGCCTGAGAGTTTTGAGCAGAAGGTGATTTCAGATTAAAAAGTCAAAATAGGATTTTTAGCAGGTGATGAAAGTCGCTTTTAACTGCCATTTTTATTTCCCCTCTAAGGTCCACAATGTGGCATTTGCCTTTGAGCTGATGCAGGAAGGAGGCCTAAAGAAACCCAAAGCCAGACCAGAAGGTATTTGTTGTTGTATTACATAATCGCATAATTTACAGGGTTAGTATTGTTGATCTGCTACAGCAGCAGTAATTTTAAAAGTTGTCCAGTAGGTGGAAACCTTGTCTTACACTCTAAAACTGGATAGCTGCTGCTGAGTTAGTTCAGCTCTAAGTTGCATTTTGTAGTCATATCCATATCTTTTATTAGAGATTAAAGGAAATTAAAATGAATTGAATAAGACTTTATTGCTTTATGACCAAAATATGACAAATGATTTCCTTAATTTGTCATATTTTAGTCTTTTGAAATCATTAAGGTCTGAATTTGGTTAAAAAACGTATTCATTATGTTATCTGATACAGCGGATTGATCACTTGAACAAAATTTAAGGTGAAGTCTTCCACTGAGCATTGCAACGGTTCCTTCTTTCCATTGTGTTGCCATGCAGAATTCCTCTTTGTGTTGAATTTAAATTTGACCAATAGTATTTTTTTTCTTGTTAATTTAGTTGCACAGTTTTTGCAGTCTTTGCAGCTGTAGCTGAAGAATTTCCCTTCAGTGATTAGTCAAGGTTTTTTTTTAACTCCTGTTGTAAAGAAAAAAATCAATGAACAAATTCATGAATTAATGAAATGAATGAATAGCTATAGCAAGCCTGCATAGGCTTGTCGGATACTGCAAATTCACAAATACTGCATATACACCATACTCCACTTCATTAGATACACCTGTTCTGCTGCTTGTTAACTCAAATTGCCAATGACATGGCAACAACTGAGTGCATTTAGAAATGTAGACAACCAAGACAACCTGCTGAAGTTCAGTGGGGGGAAAGGGTGATTTAAGTGACTTTGAACGTAGCATGGTTGTTGGTGCCAGACAGGCTCATCTGAGTATTTCAGAAACTCCTGATCCCCTGTAATTTTCCCACACAAACATCTCTAGGGTTTATGCAGAATGGTCTGAAAAAAAAAGAAAGAAAGTACATTGCTGATGCCAGAGGTCAGAGGAAAATCTCCAGACTGCCTCGAGGTGATAGGAAGGCAACAAATTTGGGATAAACAGCATTAAAGCATAAATGCCACAGCTTCCCTGAGTGTTGTTGTTGAGCATGTCTATCACGTTATAACCAGTGTCTACCCTTCTTCTCACGAGTGCCTCTAGCAGGATAACGCACCATGTCACAAAGTTCAGATCATCTCAAAGTGACAATGAGTTCAGTGAACTCAAATGACCTCCACAGTCTCGATCTGTGCACCTTTGCAATGTGGTGGAACAGGTGACTGACATCATGGATGTGTAGCTGGCAAAACCTGAAGCAGCTGTGTGATGCTATCATGTCAATATGGACCAATCTCTGATCTCTGATGAATGTTCTGGCACTGCGTTGGATCTATGGCATTAATAATTAAGGCAGTTCTAAAGGCAAACGGGGTTCAACACAGTGCTAGCAAGGTGTACCTAATGAAGTGACAGGTTAATGTAGATATTGAAAGACACAGTTGAGCAAAAAAACCTTGATATCTGTGTTTAGAGGCATACCTTATTCAAGCATTTACTGCACTGCGCACAGCATGCAGTATAAATGCTCTGATCAGTGTAAAGGTTGTCGTTTCCACATCTGTGGGTTCATTGTAAACAAGAGAGGAGGCCCCAAACAGGGAAAGCTGAATGTTCAGTTTCTGTTAAGGCAGGCTAGTTTGGTAAATTCTAATAATCAAATAAGCTCTTATGTAGAACACGTGATGCTTGCAGAGAGAACAGAAAGTCCTTTTGTGCCTTTGAATCTCTTTGTAAGAAGTAATACATCATCTAAGGATAATTTGCAAAGTTTTGGGAGATATTTTAAGCACCATTTAGTTTCCAAAATTACAAATAACCTTTTGAGGGAAACAGTCTAACAGCAATGATAGAACTGGCTCCTTTTCATTTTAAATCTGATTTTATGGTAGCATAGCTATTTATTTTGTTCTTCAGTATTCCAGCCATCCAATTTTTCTTATTAAGATAATTATCAAACATGCCAAGACAAGGAAATCGTTTTCTTCCCCAAACCAGTTCGGGGACACCAGACTTCAATAATCTTTGCTTTTTCTTTTCTAGATGTCGTCAACCTGAACCTGAAGTCCACCCTCAGAGTCCTTTACAATCTATTCACCAACTACAAAACCTCTGCATGAGCTTTTCCTGTCTTTAATGCCTGGCATTACCCTGAACACTGCCCTGTGCCTGCACTGATATTATACATTACAGTCTGGACACTGTAGGAGACCAACTGGGACTGAAAGTCATCATTATGTGGGACTTAAAAAGCCCCAGGGGGTCTAGCCAGAAAAAAGGCTCTGAACGCTAGTATTTAATCTTCCCCAAATGTCAGTATTTATTTTTCCCTCCTCGAATGTTAACTGCAACCCAGGAAACTCTGCAACCTTTAGCCCTGCATTTGAATACATAGCAATCACGGGGAAATGTTAAAACTGGAAAACGTTTGTGTGTCATACTGAACTCATTACGCTCTGTCGTAGATTATTATAAAATGCTGTAATATATTATCAAGTGTCTCAGAATGCTTTTCATAAATATGAATGTAATCATTAGCTATTTTCTTTGAAAAGAATTTGATGAGTATATCGGAAATTTTCGTGTCCATAAAATCCAGAAAAATTACACATTTTCTGTTTAACCTTCACAAAAAAAGTTTTATGTAGAAAGTTTGGTCTGTGAGGTTTAGGAGAAAGGTTTCAAGTTGACAACATATTGTCATTTAAGGCTAAATATAGAACACCCTATAATAAAATACACCGAAACTGAGAAAATTACCTAAAAATGAAGAAAATACATCCATGGTGCCTTTGAATAACCTTTATTTAATCCATTATTTGTTCTTGTATAAAGTACAAATAAAAATTTGTCATTAAACAATACAGCATACTGTAATTATATATAAATTATATTTTGTTTTGAATATTTGCAGTCTGTAGATGATAAAACTTTACAATTAAATAGCTCAAATTGTTAGAATCCAACTGGACCTTTCTTTGTGTGTCCGCCTGGTACTCCAGCTTCCTCCCACACTCCAAAGACATGCATGGGGTTATCTTAATTGGTGATTCTAAATTGGGCATAGGTGTGAATGTGAGTGTGAACAGTTGTCTGTCTTTATGTGTTAGCCCTGGAACAGATTGGCAACCCATCCAGGGTTGTTGGAGAGGCTCCTGCCCCTTGCAACTCTGAATTGAATATGGAATTAAGAAAATGGATTAATGAACAAATACATTTAAAAGCCACAAAAGGATGGCAGGAGGTGAAAGCAGCTATCTTGGTGTCAGCAGCTGGTTTGTGGCCTGTCGTTTTAAAGCCTTGAGTTTGGTGTTCCAGCTGTTGCCATCTTGGCACCAGATGTGATGAGGGAGCCATGGATGTGCCTGAGAGCCAGGAGACACTGAAACCTTATCAGTTACAAGTAAGTGAGACCCTAACAAAGTTTTAACTAAGTACTGAATAATTTTGCCTTTGCTTTTGGATGATGTGTGTACTGTGTTATGCTGCTTCCAGTGTTTAAGTAATTTGAAAACCTATTAAACCTTTTAAAATTCTAAGAATTCAGTAAGAAGATCTTTGCAACTCTTCTTTATGCATGCAGTCAATTAGCTTAGCTTCACTCAGACTGAAACAAGGAAACAGTTGAGAGAAGCATGTTGAATATCCTGAGGCAAGATGCTGAATCCCAAGTTGCCCCCAACCAATTCACTGGAATGAGAGAGTGTTAAGTTAAAGGTTCTTTGCTTCACATAGAAAAAACCTTGTCTTAATGTGTGTGTGTCTGTCTGTCTGTCTGTCAATGAGCCTCTTAGTAAGAGACTGCTTCGAGTGCTCAAATAGAATAGAAAAGCACCATATAAGTATAAGTCCATTTACTAGTATTTGTTTAACAAAGCTAGGCCTAAATCCAGAAACAGTGTGTGAAAAAGTAAGAACTAATCTTATGTCATTTTGGAGGAATTTTATCCCACTCTTCTACTTCTGCAAACTCTAAAATGCTGCTTCAGTTCATTGAGGTTTGCAGGCATTGCAGTTCTTTTAAGGTTTGATTTTTTTTCTTTTTTCAGCCATTCTGTTGTAGATTTGCTGCTCTTTTTGGTATCATTGTCCTGTTGCATCAACCACTTTAGGTCAAGCTTTGACTATCAGACAGATGGCCTTACCATTTGACTCTAGAATACTACCCTCTACCACTGTGCTTAATAGTTGGTATGAAGTCTTTATACTGATATGCTTTTATTTCATCTCCACTTTGGTCTTATCTGTCCAAAAGACATTGTACCAGATGGCTTGTGGTTTGTTTGAATGCAACTTTGCAAAGCTCTAGCATTTTATTTCTCTTTTGCAATTTCCCCGAGCCCTGTAGATTGGTAAGTGCTGTGAATGTTTTCTACTTGTGAAGATTTTTTCTTATTATACAATGATTGACTACAAATTGTTTGGAAATTGGCAAGAGTTGCTTCTTTACGATCACTGCTGATGTCTTTCCCCCTGTGGCATTGTAATAACACATACCTGAATACTCCAAATCTACAAACTGCCAAAACCTCTTCTTTTGTGCTCACAGTTTTTGCATTGATCGGCAGCACCTGGCTGCCTACCTACCTTCTTAATTGCTTTTGAAACAGTAAGGGTGTACTTTTTCACACACTGCTTTTGTGTTTTGGCTTGTTTTTTTGCTACATAAATAACGATAAGGTAAGGTGTGTCATGTTGCTGTTAATCCAAGGCTGTAATTAAACAATTTTAAGACCTGATTTAGAACAAATTATTAACAAAAAGTCCTGATACATAAAATCTTAAAGTTGAAGAATGGTTTACTTTCTTTTTACCTCTTTTTACTGTACATTATTAATATGTTCCATGTTATTCCTATACTATACTCTTTAATAGCATGTTTTCTCTGAACTATGCATAGTACGCATATTTTAAATCATATTTAAAAGTTCATGCTGTTGCTTCCTGCCTTGACTGCAGTGTGTTCTTGCCGTCCCAGGAGAGTCAGAGTCAGAGTATCTTTATATTGACCAGCCTTTCAGACAGCTCTCCAAGGAGACCCGGACCTATTACTACTCTCCTGAAGCAGAGCTGGCCCTGTGGTGCCACCTCAAGACCTGCTAAGATGTACAGTGCACGACTGCTCATGCATTTTCGAGCCGGTCTGAATTATTGAGAGAATGGATGAGTCAATTCAGACAGAGTTAACACTGGCTGGTTCACCAGTGTGTGTCTGAATTTTTTTTTCTTTTTCTGTTTAATCTAGGCTATCAGAAAAATAAATGTGTGGAATCAAGCAGAATGGGAATTTTATTTTATCTCTTGCTTGTGAGATTGGTTAAATTTGCTTTGGCTTTCTGAGCGAGATTGGCTTTTGAACAAACAGTTCCTTCAATTTGGGTTTAGCTAAAGGAATTATAGGTTTATTTTAGGCCTTTATTTTCTTGTCTCTTTCCTTTGTTGCTATGGTAACCTTCCACATCCCCTAAATTGCCCCTCGTCTGACTGATGGGTGGTCCTTTTTCTTTTCTTCAACAAGGCCAGTGCACAGACAGAGGTCGTTGTTTTGTTGTCTATCTTTGCTTTTCTTTTTCTTTTCCTTTTAATGTGTTTGTGTAACCGAGAAGGCCAGATGACGGCAAATTGATCCGGGTGGTCACAGATGGAGATGTGTGAGTCGAGCCTGAGTGGTTCAGGCCTCTGAGTGTCACGCTTCTCACGGCCCTCCTGAAGTGTAGTTTTCAAAACAATACACTTATACCCAAGAGTCTTCCCTGTTCTTGTTCGCTCAATGACTACTTATTATTAAAGTCTTATCCAGGGTTCGTGTCACAGAGCATAAACGCTCCTATCAGAAAACGCTCGGCGTCGAAGCCAATATCAAAAAGAGGAAGTGCTATCTTCTTCTCTGCCACATCCTCTCATGCGCTTATCTTCCTTTTCAACCCTGTGACATGTTATTTTCTTTCAAGCCAACAGTTTTCAAATTGAGTACAGCCAGACCTTTGCATTGATAGAAATAACAAGAGTCTATTCAGATTGAGTACAGCCCTCCACTTCTGATATATCGCTGTTTTGACACTTTGTGGAGTTGACATCAGCTAAGGAACTCAATTCTGCCGAGTCGCTCCCAGAGTGCTGAAGGTAAGCTTATTCAAAAAGACTTTTTGTTTATGACCTTGTTTGAAAGTTACTGTCAACCTCAGGAAAAGGAAGCCACACACAATCTAAACACCCAGAGAAAGAGAAGTTGCTCACCGAGGCGTTTCTGTTCCACAGATCCAGGAAACAACCGTTTGACAAGCTCCAGGTCACGTCTGTTTTGTCAGAGTGTGTTGCTTTATGTGTTTGCTGTGCTTTGTCTCAGGCCATATGATTCAAAATGTTCACAGAAACAAGACCAGCCCCTGTAACTCTGCAGGGACCTGAAGTTCTTGATCTAATGAGTTTGCCGTTGAGAAAAAAAAGAAAAGGGAAAAAAAGAAGTGAGGAAGTTAAGTGGCTTCCTGTTTTGGTATAACGTGTTTTTGGAACAGATCGATTCCAAACCCAATCAGTTTCCGTTTCTCTGTGTTTTTAGAAACGTGTAACACCTTCAGTCAGAGTAATATACCTGCATTAGAAGTTCTGTGTGGCTGAGCTGAGCACAAGGCTGTTTTTGTCTTTGTACTTTAAAAGCAACAATTCTGAGATACAAGATTTCCTCTCAAAGGTAAGCTGTCTGCCATCACAGCCGGCATTTTTCACTGCTGGTCAGTCCTCAAAACCAGCTGAAAACTGAGCAGTATGGCTCCGGACTTACTGAGGCACCACTGAGAGTATTTTCTGCCAAACATATTCATAGAGAAAGTGTTTCTTCATTCTTCTGTGCTTTACAACCCACTTTCCCCCCTGAGAAAGTTGGAACAAATTGTGTACAAATTGTGTATTGTGATGAAAGCAGAATTCAGTGATTTGCACATCCTTTAAACCTTGCCTTTGGGGTGCAAAGACAAATAGTAAAACTGCAAAGTGTTTAAAAAAAGAGATGCACATTTTGAATTTGAAGCCAGCAACATGCTTTGGAAGAGGTTATATTAGGGCTATGTTTCCTGCTGGGTGTCTTTTAATAACAGTCCAAGCATGTGGTAAGTCTTAAGACCAACTGATTGAAAGTAAAATGTTTTTCTGTTCTTGCTTGAAATAGAATTATTATCTTCCTCTTTGTATTTTACATCAAAGTAGGAAATTGAACGGTCCCAATATTTTCAATAGTTGACTATTCTGACTAGAGGAAGGTGATTTTACCATCTGGACTATTTTAATAAGGAGTCATGCTGTTGTGCAGAGTGTGGTTTGACTTTGTTTAGCCAAAATAAGCAGGGTCTTCTTGAAAAGGACATCTGGACAACAATGCAAACAATGAAACTCTGTACCTTTTAGCATTAATAAACCCTTCTCAAAGTTTGCAAGTTTGCTGTTTGCTGTTTATATGAACGGTTCATGTTCCCTTTAATCCAGATGTTGTATTCATGTCTAAAAAAATGTACAGTTTTAATTAGTAGACCACAAGACATCACCTCTGTTCAAATGAGTCCAAACTCATTTATTTTGCATGGAAATCTTTTCAAAATTTGGTTTGTAGATGGAACAATGGAGCTTACACTGTTTTTGTAGATGTTCTTCTGGGCCCATGCAGAAAAATGTCTGGTTTGCCTCTTGTTTGCGCCCCCCCCCAACAAAATCAGCTGGTGTCAAGAAGTTCTACCTCACCAATACTTAACAAATATCTAAAAACAATAGTTTCTAATGTAAATCATCCTCTGAGCTGGAAGAAGAGAAGAGGGGTACACCGCTATTCGATCTTTAAAACTTTGAGAACCCTGCTTGATCTTGTATTGATATCATACACTGTGTATTAGAAATTCCTGTAGTTTGTTGTAATTTTATGTAAATGTTTTGACAGGTCAGCAGAGGTGAAGATATCACTTTGCAGAGGAATGATGGAGGAGAACATCTTTAATTATCAGAAAGAAGAAGAGCCTGTGGAACTTGAGTCTTTTCAGGGTATGTTTGCATTTACTCAAAAGGTCAATCTTAGTCATCAGTGATTCATGTGGCACATGTAAAAGATCATCCCAGTGACCTCATATTGAAAATCGTGTCTGCCTCGTGCATTTCTATTAGACTTTCGCCAATATTATATAATGAGGATAATGAATATAGACGTGTCCAGTCTATCTGTAATCATTTAAACCTGCAGGACATGACCTTCGGATCATTTGGGGGCACTGATGTTGTGAACTTGAAAGGTGACAGTTGCTCATTTACACATTTAGCAGACATGGAGGAAATGAGTTTAGGTCCTGTATTCTCTTTCATGTGAAATCTGGTGTGCTCTGGTCTCTGCCACCTCCTGGGGTGAATATCTGGTTTTTAATTTGCTGAATCCTCCACTATGTTCCCCGGCTAGTATCAAAGTTTTTGTGTACCGAATGATGGGTTTATAAAACACCGACTTCATCGAGAAAGCAGTTCTGTTGGGAGCTGAAATTGGCCACAATTCAAAAGCATTGCATAAAGATGCAAGACGCTCCATACAGCAGAGTTGGAGTGGGCTTGTCTTTCTAAGTAAAGCAATAGATTTCGAATAATTCTTTGATCCATACTCCACATAAAATTATGATTCTCGCAGCTTAATTATATTGCCAAGTTAGAAGTTCTGCCGAGATAGATTAGACTAACCGAAACAGCTTTGCGGGCTCTGCTGATTTCTATGTTGCTCGGGAGGGCTGGATGTATGAAGGGAATGCATTTGAAAATGGCCAACCTCAAAGTATATGTGAATAAGCAGCAAACATAGTGGTACTGCCAAAACATGTAAAACCTATCACTGAAATATTCAAAGCAGAAATTCTAAAGAGAGCTATCAGATGCACTTTGGGTGACGTAAGAGACTAGCGCAGTTTTGTTTTCATGTCCATTACAGGGGAGAAGAGGAAACTCATACAACCAACATCTTTAAAAGACCCCAAACTTGAAAAGCTGAAGGAGGTAAGAAATGAATCCCTGCCTTGCACATGTCGGATTCGCTTTCTTCTATTTCACATTTACTGTAACATCAAATGCCCGTCCTGGACAGCCGCAGATCTGAGATTACCTTTGTGTCTTTAGTGGGCTGCATACAGGAATAAGGTGTGAGGATGGGTGAAATTTTAATGAGCATAATTATAAGAGAAGATGGGAGACAGATGTCACGGCGAGGAGCCAGCAGACTCTGCTGGATCAGAATTTTAAACATATTGTTGTAAAGAGGGCAGCGCTAATGTTTCACACAAATGGAAAAATTGAAATAATTCTGACGTCTTATATGTAAACTTGAGAGGAAAACAAGTGAAATATAAGCTTTCTTTTAGATGAGCACTTGTATCTTGCATTATTATTATTATTATCTGTTTCGGGATCCAAAAGCACAATCTTTAAAAACAGGGTCTCTTGCTGTTTTTTTTCTTCATCTGCAACACTGATAAAGGAAAAATGTATGCAAGAAGATGAAAGCGGATAATTTCTCTGACCGTGTGATGAATTATATCTCGGTAGGCACTGGTTGATTGGATCAATAAGACCTTGAAACCCGAGCACATCGTTGTTCAGAGTCTGGAGGAGGATGTGTATGATGGACTGGTACTTCATCACCTGCTGTGTGAGATAATGAATATTTGATATTTCATTTATCATACTTACTTGCGTTTGATAGTGATTTGACTGAGAGGATGAAAAACAAACAGATATTATGTTAAAAAGCTGGAGGTTGTTGTCAGTCAGACCCTATAATGATACTCGGTTGTTTCTTGATTTCTTCAGCCAGGTTGGCCGACGTGCATTTGAATGTGGAAGAGATAGCGCTGACCAGCACAGCTCAGATCCGCAAGCTGGAAATAATCATGGAGGAGCTGGGCAAGAGACTGGGCACGCAGGACAGCAGTCAGATCAAATGGAACGTCAAACGTGAGTCATGCTGCCGACTGGGCTTCGCAAACAAACAAGTCAACAAATGTTCTCTTCTGGCAACCCTCTCATTTCAACAGGATTTGGTGCTATCACAAGGGTACCATGTAAGCTTACACCAACTGCGCAGGATTTTGGTGGAGATAAAATTTCCTGACATTATAGGGTTTCATTTTAATCACATGTCAGTGCTGGTTGCTTGGTTATGCAGAGAAATAACTTATAGACTGCTGAACACTTTACCTAAAATGTTCTTTCTTGGGCTGACACAACATAACCTGGCAGGGCAGCTGTCAGATTCTTGACTACAATTATTTCACTTTCTTTCATTGCCTTCCTTTGCGTTTTGTTCAGGGTGAATCCAAATAGAAGACAGGGAAACGTATCAAAAAAGACTAATCTGTGCGAATGCTAATTAAAAGTTAACATGATTTGGTGATAATCATGTTTGCTGCTGTTCTGTAGTACAACCCCAATTCAAACAAAGTTAGTGTACAGTGTAAAATGTAAATAAAAATCAAATCCAATGATTTGATGAACTGAGAAAATGTTAAGAAAAAATAAGGTCATTTTGACTTTGATGGCAGCAGCTGAGCTAACAGTTTTCATAAAAGAGTAAATTGTCTCATGTTAAACATTCTGAATTTTGATTGATTGAATTGATTTAGTCTGAATAAAATCTCAGTTTATGGGATTTGCTTGTTGCTTTTATTAAAAAAACAAAAACCTAAAAATAGGGCTGTACATGCATCACCATTTAAATTCTTTTAATGTTAGGCAACAGGAGTAATAATAAGGATAATATATTACCAAGAAGGTCAATATAATATGGTAATATTGTCTAACAGGGTCATCATGGAGTTGTTCTTAATGGGAGTGCTCCGATCATTAGCTGTGGAGAAAGTTTTACTTACAGAGTGAAGACATAAATAGATAAAAATAAATGCTATTGTTTAGATTTGCTGAAAACTGGATTGATATTGAAAATAGCTGCTGGTGAGTACTAATGGTAAGTAGGTTATGGGGCCAAGTGTCAGTTTCTTATTTATCAAAGACACTCGTGCCCTGCTTGAGAGTTTGATCACATCGGCCGATTTTTCTTTTGTGTGTGTCTGGTCCTCTGCTGTTTACCTGTCAGTCATCCACAACAAGGACCTTCTGGCCACCCTTCATCTGCTTGTTGCCATGGTGAGATGTTTCCAGCCTGAATTGGATTTGCCCTCTGATGTGAAGATTGAAGTTGTAGTCGTAGAAGTAAGTTGTTCTTGTCAAACTTTGGCACTTTTTCTTTTGCTCCAGGATGGTTTCAGACACACTTTGTGTAATTGTTGCTCATTGTGGTGTGCTGTACACCCAGGTCAGCAAAAGTGGAATCAAATCAGATGTGCAAGTGGAAATCTTAACAGAGGGAAGGTGAGGTGCTTACTGCCTCGTGTGATCCTGTAAATGTGAAGAAAAACTCACCTCATATATATATATATATATATATAAATCCTTTTTGCCTTTTCAGCAGCGACACAGACTCCCTCAGCAATACTGAAAGTGAGTGAGATGGTCAGAGGTTGAGCTGATGTGACATCTTGAATGTCATCCAAAAAGCATTACAGCCTACTAACACATTTTTTTGGCTGTCTGGTCACCCAGGGGAAGATCCCATCGAGCAACTGCTGAAGCTTGAGGCTCACAAGGTCAACACAGTGAAAAAGGTATAACAAGGACACCAGAAAAAGTAAAGAAGTGCCGAGATTTTTTAAAGGTGTTGACTTTCTCATCTCTAGAGAGAGAGGAACTCCAGTGGTGTTAACACAAATGATAAATGTCACGCTGTGTGTTTGTTGCCTGATCTGAACCTTCAATACATGGCAGATGAACAGAGCTGGCTGGTGAAGGACGGGACTCTTAATCCAATGTGCTTGTAAGGCTTTTTGGCCTTTTTGCAAAAGATGATTTTCAAATACTGTTGAGCATGATCTTTTTCTTTCTTTCTTTCTTTAAAAAAAAAAAAAATCAAATAATTTTCACAGACTGCATGTAAAAAAATGGAAGTAGCCACCATGACAACACTCATGGGTTAGTGAAATCCTGTTTTGAAGACTCAATTTTAGGATTTTGGAGCCAGAAGTTCCAATATTTGACTAAGATAACTAAATGCCTGAACACAAGAGTTGTGAGAACACTTGAAATACAGGACAACAAAGTCTGAAATGAGCTATAGGCTGACACAAAGCAGCTCACAGAGAGAAAGAGACAAAAAAATCTCATATTTTAAAAGGGCAGTCGTTTTTTGCTGGCTGACTAATACTTTCCTTGATTTCGAGTGAGCTACACGAGGTGCAGAATGAACAAGTTTAGATGTCCTACTTTAAGAGTCTGATATATTAACCATTCCAACTAATGCTTTGGGTTTTGATGAAGATACCCTAAATTGTCAAGTTGCATTTCAAACTGCACAGTTTTATAATTTCTCTGTTGTAGGCCCTGGTACACTTTGTCAACCAGCATATATCATCTCTGGGTCTGCAGGTGATAGATATGGACAAACAGGTATACACCAACAGCTGGAAACCTTCTACTGCTTACAGGCTTTCTTTTGATAAAAATAGACTCAGTGATTACTTCCCTTATCACTTTCAATGTTCCAATGCTCTGTGGGTTTGCTGTCCAGTTTGCTGATGGTGTGATTCTGCTGCTGCTGATCGGACAGTTGGAGGGTTTTTTCATCCCGCTCTTTGACTTCAACCTGACCCCTGTCAGTGACTCTGAGATGGTAAAGTATAGATTCACATATATGGATTCATGCCACATTCAAAGCTTTATTTTCTCAAAATATAACTCAAAATTCTGTTCAAACGTATTTTATTTTTGGTGCAGTGTACGCATTCACACAAATTCCTTTATTCAGTTCACAAGTGTTAGGAATGAAGTACACTTTTTCATCTGATCATCTATCAATCTAATTCCCGGCCGATCACTTGGATACAGTACTAAAACATGACCCAGAACAGTGCCCATTAAAAGATATGATATGATCAAATGAATATTATACAGTCCCCATAATAAAAGTTGTTGTTGTTGTTGTTAAAAACATAAATGTCAGGTTATTTGGTGATTCTGAATTAGCTGTAGTTGGTGTGAATGATTGTCTGTTTCTCTGTGCTGGTCCTGTGATGGACCACTAACATTTCCAGGGTTGTATAATACTCCAGGGCATACTGTGTGTTTGCCAGATGTTAGCTGGGACAGGCTCCAGCCCTCCCATGCCCCTAGTTGGGAAAGCATTTAAGAAAATAGATGTATGATTTTAAAAGTAATTAGTACCTATAGCTATTACTATGCGATAAACGCACCAGAGTACAAAAGGCTTGTAGTATATTATCATAGTGGAATAAAATATACAAGTATTATAAAATGGAAATCTTCAAATTTAAAGTTAAAGCACTTCATAATTGTAAGTTCAGCACTAAAGTACAGTTTATTCAATAAATATCTCTACTGTTGTTACAGAGTCAACTTTTTTACCAAAAGTGGGGTAGAATATAGCTTTTGTTGTATGTGATATAGTCTTACAATAAGTGTGGTTCATTGCAGAATTATCTCATTTGAAATTTTTTTGTTGTTTTTTCAAAAAATTCTAGCTTCATAATGTCACCTTGGCCTTGGACCTCTTGAAGGATACAGGCTTTCAGCTCTCCAATGTTGACCCACAAGGTGAGACAAATCCACTTTGTTCACACATAACACACTCAGAACTTGTTCATGACTGTTTTACTGAGATTGAAATGCCAGGCACAGATGATGAAGAAGAAAAAAGGCCTGCAGATAAAATGATCGTTACCATGAAAAAATGAAATCCTACAGCGCTCCAAGACACCAATGTCAAACTAATTCAGTGATGATGCCCTTTATCAGGAGAATTTATCTGGATGACGGAAAAAATGCTAAAATGTGTTTGTATGTCATGCAAGGAAGGGGATTGCTGAATTAATGTGCTCTACACCGTGGAGTGAGAGTTTGAGAGTGTTTTGGAGAGGGAGATGGAATAGCGTGCTGAATATGAATGAGCGCCGCTCGTGCCATGATGAGTATCACTATAGATGATTAGACACAGAGATTGATCCTTACTGTTACTGTTACTAGGCTATATCAATGTGTGGGTGTTTATCTGAATGAATTTGTGTTATCTGTCTTACTGAAGACTGCTGCTAATATTTCACATGGAAAAGAGACAGTTGAAGTGGTTTGGGTATCCGAAGGGCCAACTAATCAAGGTGGTTCAGGCATATCCTATCAGGAGAAGGCCTCAGAGCGAAGCTAGGGCAAACCGAAGACATTACATCTCTTAGGTAGCATGGGAACACCTTGGTGTCCCCCCATCTGGATGAGTTGGAGGAGGAGGTTGGGGGAGACGGGAGCTCTGGGCTTCTCTGCTTAAACTGCAACCCAGACCCAGATAAGCAGCAGAAAATGGATGGATTAATGGCAGCTTTAGTGAATTTTACAGTGTGTAATCAACTGTATTCAATATTTACAAACATAATTTTTGTCAATATTAGATGAAGAACCAGATCAAGGTTTTGTATGTTTAGGTTAGTTTTTTATTATAACAAAATATCATGTTTGTGTGTTTGGGGGCTGTTTTTAATGGTGTAGGCTTGCTGTTGTAAACCCCATCCACATAAAAAGAATTTGCCAAACGCCAATTGCACTTACAGCCAATCACTTTTTGCTTGTGACGTTGTTGTAGGTAGCCCTCATGGATGTTATGTTATTTAGCATGCAAGATGCCGACTTTCTTTGACATATACTCATGATCTCTAATGGCCACATGTACACATGAAAAGGTTCAAATTCTAGGAAGTCATAAAGCTACAGCATTCGTTTTTGTTTATTTTCAAGTTTAAAGCATACATCTGTGGTGGGTTCATGCGGTATGACTACATCGTATGCCACCAGCAACGCTCATGTGTGTGTTTGGGTAATTTCCTTCGGTCACATAGACTACATCATTCCATAAGGCGGAGAGTGAAATCAAGCAGGTGACCGGGTGAGTTACTGACTCCTCTAAGTGTGGGAATCAATCAGTGGCAAGCAGATTCACTCCACTTCCCTGCAGATGCGCTACTGACAGGAGGAACTTCCCTCTAAACTTGAATCTTCCTCTCTTTAGATCGCTAAAGCTGTCCCACCATATTGCCTCCCAGCCACAGAGCCTGTAATTGTAAAATAAATCCTCGACACGATAACTGTTAATGTAAGGACTAGCACAATTAATCTGTGCCAGGAGCGAGTGGGTAATTTAATTCATTTTTGGTGTCTTTTTAATTAACGGCATAATTGCAGCCACTGAATGAGGAATCCCAGCTCTCAGGGCCTAAAATGAGAGCATGCTGCGTGAATTAATTAGGTTAGCCAATGGTGAAGTCGATCTTTCTGTCACATTCATTCAGTCAGAGCATCTCACAACAGAGAGCAATTTTGTAGGGATCTTATCTCACCAAGGACATATTGATTAAGTTTCCATCTAATGTTTTTTTTGTCCTCCTGATCTATTACCTCTTAGGATGGATTGTGAGAGTAGCTATTAGCTAATGCTGGTAAAAAGTGTCCGCATATTCTTACCGCCTCAGTGGCTTAAGGATGCTGCATGTGGATTATGTCTCCTCTGAATATTGTGACAGATATTGTCTCTCTGGACACCACTGCAACCTTGAAAGTCCTCTACGCTCTTTTCAACAAGCACAAAGGGAAATGAGAGAGGACATCGTGTGAAGAGGAGCGGCGCAGCGGGAAATACAGAAACGACCAAGTAGTGCGTTTAGCCAATTACTAAAAGGTGATTCTGCAGTTTTGAGAAGTTTGGCCGACGCTGTTTCCAGGCTGAATTAAAGGATTAAAGTTATGTTCTGTAAAGTGAAGTGAAATGATGGTTGGAGGATCTTTAGTTTGTGTATTATGATGTAGACTATGTGGCTTAAATATGTGGCTCGCGACAGCCGAAAGAGGGTTTGAATAAAAATCATTCAGAATTATGCTTGAATGACTCAAAGTCGAAAGCTCCACAATCATTATAATTTTACTTGTTGCAAGTTAAATAACTTGTTGAAGCAGGATTACAGCCTTACAAATGTATTTTTAATGTCACTGTGTCTTTAAGAAAAATATGTATGTGAACATTTTTATCTCCATAAAGCTTAAAGAGCGCTACCAAAAACTGGAGGATTAGAGTTTCAGATGCGAGTACTAATACAGCAAATTGCTTAAGCAAATGAAAATGAGAAATATTACGATGTTGATGTTTATGCCTAAGCTGATGCAAGTCATTTGATGCAAACAAAATGTCAGTGACTGTCTTTTTAAAATAAGATCCAAAATTGTAACGGTACCAATAAAAGTCAAACAAGCCATCGACAGTCAAACAGGCTTTTAATAAACCTCAGGTTCTCTTTTCCTGTGCCAACGTGTAAAAAATACGTATAAAAGTGTGCCAACTCAATATGTCTTGACTGCACTATTGATTTCTTTACAACTTGTTTCATCATCTGTGTGTGTTTTTTGGTTGTTTTTAACTCTCATGTTTTAGAAAATATAAGCTATAAACATATTGTTGGTTACAATGTATTTATAGCCTTCACTGTTATATATTGCGTGCTGTAGCTGAAGCTGTAAGACCCAGTTTATGATAATGTATAATAATTACCATTTCAACAAAGGAAGCTAAACCTCACACTTCTGTGATTGCGTATGAGCACAGCACATTTAAATATAGCACCGTTAAATCTGTCACCTGTTTACATCATACTGACAGTACAAGGATCAATAAATATTCATTGACAGCATAAATCTACTGCATAGAAGTTTTGTTTTGGCTCACTGGTCACATTTGGTGTACTCTTGCCTAGCCCTTGTTTACCTCTTCTCTTCTTTTTTCAGTACATTTCCGCTTCAGACTAACAGTGTTGGAAAATGAGACTTTTCATTCTTTGTACACCACACCCCTGGCTTTGGCTGTCATTTCTCAATAAACAATGTGGATTTCTCTCTGCTTCTTTATGTGCTGCTCCTGACAGTCTGTGACCTCTTTCCCCCCCCCCCCATCCTTTTATCCACTGAATTGTTCACAATTCAATGTCGTGCAAATGTGAAGAGGGTGCAGCATGCAGTGACAGATAAAAGACGTGGTTATTACAAAAACGCATTTTTGTAAATTATGCATCGAATTAGAGCGAGCTGGAACTGCGAAAATGCACTCAATGATCTCCTATTTACAAAGAAGTATCATTTTTAATTTCAGTTAAATCAAATATATTCAAACCATTGGTGTTTTTCTCATAGAGAAGTTTGTATCTAACTGGTTCTATGTTTAAATAACACCTGCCGTTTCGTTACGAGTTGTGGTTTTAGTTTGTCTAACGTGTCTGTAGTATACATAGTAGTATACGTGTCTTTGTTTGTGTTTTGAGGTTAAAGTATGAAATAGCTGTGACACTGAGCAGTAACAACAATCACGTTCACACAGCTCATTCTCTCTGATGTACTTGCAGATCTCGTTGTTGACATTTGGGATGCCAGTTTGTTTTCAACATAGTGATGGAAAATACTCCTAATTCACGTTTTATTTCCACTGACATTTCGAAAAGCTCGCATAAAATTTGCTTGGCAGTCACACGCAAATATACGAGCTGCTGTATAGCTACAGGCACCGGAGGCAGTGATAGAAAGAGACACTGAGGAGTGAGTCGGTGTTGTTCATCATTTATAGTGGACAGTTTATGTATTGTATATCTATGAATCCAAATTGCTTATCTTTTATAAATCAGTACAAACAGCCTCCTAATTCTGAGTCACTGTAAATTGAATTTGTTTGTTAAAAAACAGACTGCGTATTCATTTACGAGAGGAATAAACTTAGGGTTCATTCAATTTGTATTGTTTTTTCTAAGTTTGTTCATTTTAATGATTCCCAAGGCAAATTTATACAAACTGGGAAAGCTTTGCAAATATCTAAGTCCTGACTTGTCCACTATTGTTGACTCACATATCGTAGATATCTGCATCCTGCTGTGAAGTGGCATTCAATATGACTTACAGCAAAGATAAAAGAAACTCTTCGTCCTTGATGCTTCATTACTGTCTGCTTGGCAATTTTAACCTGCAACACTTTCACATCATCCTCTGGGTGTAATTTGTAACAAATTAGTATCTGGACTTTTATTAAAATAGATGTTCAAGTTCACTAAATGTTGGAATCTAAATAAATGGAGGAATCTGAAGCTCAGGGATTTTTTAATCAAGCGTAGTTATAGTAAGTTGGAGCATTGCATCAGTAAAAACTACAAAACCAACACGTCTGTTATTGTTTTGATAAATGGCTCCAACCTTGAATCGAATTTCCTGACTGAAAGGTGGTGAATGGACTGTTTTTGCTTATGTAAATGTTCCCAATATGAGGCTTTAAATGATGTACAATGAACCATGGAAATATACACAAACTAAGAGCTTATTGCTTAGTGATTTAATCAGTATAAAGTATAGAGTGTATCCTAAGTAGCAATATAACAGATATGGCTCAGATATCATTGTCAGCATGCTCTCCTTATGTGAAGATAGACCCCCTGGTTTATTCTGATATTATAAGTATATATAATATGAACTATAAACACTATTTTTAAGTATTCCATTTAGTGTCTTATATGAGGTTTTAGTTGCATAAATGGAACACAGTATTAGGTAAGAAGGTAACAATAAAGTACTTACAGTTCCTAGAATATTACATGCACTGTACTATTATCAGTAGGAATTTTAGTTGGATGCATCCAACTTGTCATCCTGCCATCCACATATGTTGGCTTGCTGATAGGATTGGGGTTGGTGGGCTTCCCCTGTTAGCAAAATAACGAATCAGCTCCTGGATATATGGGGAAGAACATTAACATCACAATTAGGATGCTGTCCTAAACTGTGGCAGTTTCCTGCTGTGTCAAGCTTAAAACCTTACAGCTCTCATGGCTGTAAATGGGGTGGCGGTGGTGGGTGGGGGGATTAATCATTTGATTTCATTGTATTGCACTATAAAGAACAGCGCCCACTGGCATAACATTGTTATTTCAGTACATTGCTGCACTGCATAAATGATTGACAAGTTTCTCATTATTTGAAGGTGCGTACCCATTCTGAGTAGCACAAATTAAATAGATGCATCCTGGTATTGATGAGTATCATTTTATTTTTAGTTTTCAGTAACCCCTCTCCCCCAAAAATGTTTGTTACATTCATGTACTGCTTCAGAGTAGTTAGCATTTTCTAACTGTGAATCATAGTGTTACATACAGTATTTACTTTAGCATTTTCCTCCTCCCTGAATCATTTCTTCTCTCTTTCTTAGATAAGCAGCGTGACATAATATATATTATGTTATAATATATATCATGAGACACTCTCTTTCTCATGGACTGAGTAGTTTTCCAGTCCCCGGCTTCTTTGTGAGGATTTATTTATTTATTTTCCTTTTTGGTCTGTTTTTTTCACTCCTTTGTTTGTTGGTTTAATTTTCTTGCCTCATTAGTTCAGGGAAGTTCTGATTCCTACGGGATATTGCCTGACTGGCCCAGACTTTCTTTCTTTCTTTCTTTCTTTTTGTTTCTTTTTTGTCAGATTTCCAGCTTTTTATATTTATTTAATTTTCTGTGTCAATGAAACAACTCTTGCTGGTAAACTGAAACTGTGATGCTGTGTCCTCTTTCTGCGATGCCGTCACCGATTCAAGTGGATCTTTTGTTTTTCTTGGTTGTGAACAGAACACGAAAATAGTGAAAATAAGTTTTGTCTGAACTATAGTATTGTTTCCAGGTACTGACACGGTAAGTAGTAGAGTAAGTAGAGTAGTTATTACAAAACTACTCAGTTCTCTTTTACTCTAAATGGTTCTAACTTTTCTTGTTCCCCATTCTTTTTTTACCCGTAGGAACTGGCGAGCCTTTAATTCTTACATGAGTCATACAACAGCTGCATATTAAACAGGTCTGCAGTGCATTGCATTACCTTTCAGTCCACAGTGGCAGATGCTTTTAGAAGAAACATTGCCATCTAATGAGATTTGCATGCATGTAAGTAACTAATTAATACAGCAGTTCTTTTACAAAGAACACCCAATCAGCTTGAAGAGAGAGGGCTTGCTTCAGACAGAGGCTAAACTGAACAGCCGAACAAAAGTATAAGATTATTTTAAAGTTTGAATCATGCAAAAATACTCATGTAGAGTCCGAGAATACAAGTATGGATTTGGAAATACTAGGTCTGTTTTAAAAAGTCCCTTTTTGAGCTTGTTTGCCCTTTTTGGTTTCTTTACCAGGCTATTGTGATGATTGTTGTGACACAAACAACCTGAGTGAAAGTCGGAGAGGATTAATATGTTTTAGCCACTGTATGCATATCGGCGAAAGGCCACAGCTTAGTCTGACACCAGTTTCTAATCCATCCGAACAAACAAGGATAAATTCTAGGATAAACGTCAAGGGGATTAAACCTGTTCTGATCCAACAACAGGGCCTTTTTCTTCCATTAGGACAGCGCATCAATGGCATTGCCTCCATAAAAAGAAAGGTTCTGGGAAATAGAAATACGTAATTTATACCCCCTGAGTTAGGTAAGGGGTAAGAATATTGTAGAAATCATTTAATGCTGTTTTTTAAACTGCTGAGACATATTACTGCCTGGAGTCACCACAGCGGAAGATTTCTAATAAACTGATCGTGAAGAAAACAAATGCCATCTCCATGCCTAGAAACCCTGGAGACGAATAGTTGTCGCGGTCCATCCAAAATGCTGACAGGAAACATGAGTAATATCTGCCTCCCTTGTCACATTGAACAGATGCATCTCTCCCTGCATGAATAGGGGAACAGAGCCAACAAAGCAGAATCAGTTTTTTCAGAAAAAAAAATATGACGGTTGTTATTGTCCTGTTGTTACATATATTTATGTATGTTTATGTTGGCTAAGGAAGAGGCGACAGCTTTCTGGAGAGGTGTGTATGGCTCAAAAATAAAGACATTTGACACTCCCAAGCTTGCAACCTTGTTAATGTGGCCATATGGTATTTCTTTAATAGGCTAAAACACATGATGATAGACATAAACAGTCAAACAATGCCTGAGCATTTTCTTCTTAAAACAAGGAGTTTGTTATGAACTCAAAATATATATTCTGATATTCTGAGAGTCAGAGTGTCATATGTTATATAAAAGGAAAGGAGACAACTTGTCAGAGCTGACAATAAGAAAAAAGGTATGTCAGCATCGCATATTTTAATACTGTTTAGAGTAGAGTGTGTATGCATATACAGTATTTATATATCTTTGTTGTACTTTTGTATACATACACAAAGGTGACAAAAATAAACTAGCAAACTCAGAACACCAAAAAACCCCCCAAAAAATGCAGAGATACAAGCAAAGAAACACGGAGTGAATACACAAGGGGGTGTAAAGAACAACTAAACTTTAGGGCAGGCCATCACTGTGATATCAATTATATAATAATAAAGGGAAAAGTACAAGATAAACCTCTGCTCATCCATCCATCCCTCCATCCTTTTCCTGTTTCAGTGGCTGGAGCCCATCCCACCGATGGGTTAGAGGCCTGTACACCATGAACAGGTCCCACAGCGCTAACACACATAGAGAGAAAAACACACTCACATGCACACGTATGGACCATTTATAATCACAGATTATCCTGCATGCCTTTAGGCCTCAAATTATGACAATGGGTTAAAAGAGACCTTTTCATAATGTTGGCCAAAAAGGCTTTTTAGAGATGTGTCCCCACCAGGGCATAAATAGCATTGTTGGCTCCTGACACCTGTGTGCTAAGAGCATCAATCTTAACAAAGAGAGAAAGATACCTTTTTTTATGTTAATTTAACCTCTTTATAGTGCTGAAAATATTTAAATTAGTACTGATATTTTACAGTAAAAACAAACTTTTACCCAGGCAGGGTAGTCAATGCAATAATAGTTATAATAAAAAAATCTGTTGTCCTATTTCTCGCAGCAGGTTAGACAAAAACAGGCTTTTCATTTGTGGCAGACGACTGTCAGAAATAAAAGCCAGGTCGCATTTAAAGGTTTTGTTAAACTGAAAGATGATAGCAAGACTGTTATCAAAGATCTACTTTACAACTGAACTCAAGCAGCCAAACTGTCCGACGTGAATCAAGGTTGAGTGTCAGCGAGAGGCGAGCAGAGGAACAAAAGGACCCTTTAGCTGTCAGCCTTTGTTTCCAGAGTAATTTCAAGTGATGTAGAGCTGGAGCAGCTTAAATTGGAGAGAGGTCTAAGGCCAGCTCTTATGTTGTTTTGGTTGAACTTCTGAGAGCCCAACTTCACACTAAGTCACAGGACTCTTCTGAGTGCCAGTTAAAACGTCTTCTACGTCCCACGATTTCAGTTTCTCCACACATACACAGTCTTCAACGCTGTTATAAGATAACAAGCACTACATGTGTGCCACTACAGTCAAGAATCTTTTAAGGAGGAATACATTTTAAAAACAATCATTGTAGAGCTGGAGGCAGCTGAAGAGGTGTGCGTGAAAATTACAGGAGGAAATTACTGTTCGGTAGTTTCAATAAAAACAAGATCCCCTGTGGTTTTCTAAGTGCATGTCTTTTTAAAATGAGTAATGCAATCATCCACTTACTAAAAAAAAAGGTGTTAGTTTATGATCAGGTTTTATGCATTTTATAACATGTTTTTTAAAAGTTATTGCAAAAGCAAAGTGTTGTCCCTGTTTCTCATCTTCAAATATTTCATAAAATTCAGGTCATTTCATACCCGATCCTCACAGCGGGCTGCTCTATTAAAATCGGTGGCAACTTGAATTTCCCCCCAAAAAAGCAGATCACATTATTTTCTCCCAAGAGTGATCTTCTTGTTTTGCTGAAAGTAAATTGGACTGAATATCTACACTTCCTATTTGGTGCCTGTGACTGTATAATGAAAACTGATTTAAATAAAGTTTTGTTTACCCTCATTTTTTATGCTCCAAAACCACTGATTCTCTTGGGGGTAAACTTGTCCTCTGAATCTGACCTGTCCTCATTATTTATAGTGAGCCGGGGCTTTAGCAGCTAATACCAAACACGGATATCTTTTCAAGTGGGAGGTCACTGAGGGACAGAGAGACACGCAAGACATCACAGAAAATCTACAGGGAAAAGAACTAGTACTGAAAATCAAATCCCTACAACTTTTCATTTCTTCTTTTTTCATATCAAATAATTTGCATAATTAAAGCAAACTTTACCAAGAGTAATGCAGAATTTCTAGACTATATAGCAAGTATGCTTATTTTGAACCTGTAAGATAAAATGTGACTTCTTTACAGGTTTGTCCTCATCTCAACCATCAGTCGCTAGTCAGCAGGCTCTGTATGCTATAGTGCAGAAGTCTGGGTGAGATTAAGACTCAGCTACCTTCAAGCAAGAGTATCGAGCATCTGTTGCAACTCAATAGTAGGAGAGCTGTACTGGAAACAGTCATCGATCCGCACAATGTACTGATGCAACACGCAAGCTGCTGCAGTATCATCTGCCGTGATATTTTTTAGAAGTATAAGTCACAGTTTAAGTTGTTTCTGAAGACAATTTTACTTCCTACAGACACTTAATAATGAAAATCAGCATTTATTATCAAATAAACGTTCAAATTAATTATTTTAAAAAGATATGTGAAATAACCTCAACACAATGAGGCACTCCACTATATTTCAAATGCATTATTATGGATTTTTTCTTTTCCTCCAGGTATCTGTCACATTATGTCTTTCCTGCAGTTTTCATTCTATTGTGTTATAATTGGCTGTTTTGGTGCAGAGAGCCATACAAAACTACCTCTTAGAGCCTTCGTTTAGTGTTATTTATTTCATGTTCTGTTTTTTTTTTTTTACACAACTCTTTTAGTGTCATCTAGAAAGGACGACCAAAAAAGAACAGACTATTGTGAGGTGGAAAGATTTCTAGATGTTTAGAAAATCCAAAATGCATTGGAAATTAATGTTTAGGTATTCATGATATAGCTTAGAGTTAATCAAATAAAATTCCCTGCAAATCCATTCACTTAGTGGGTACCAGATTGGGCCGCTGCCATCTGACTTCACAACTGACTAAAATGAAACTCCTGTTAAGTGTCCTCTGTTAGGTTGAGATATTGTGACTGTGGAGGCCATTTACAGTGAAATCACTGTCATGCTCAAGAAAGCAGTTTGAGATCATCACCTTTGTGACTTTTAAAGCTGGGTACACTCTGGTCATAAAGGGATGGACATGGTCAGCAACAAAACCTGGGTACATTATGGTGTTTAAATGATGGTCAGTTGGTAATAAGAAGAAAATGTGTGCCAAGAAAATATCCCCACATCATTAGACCATCACCAGCCTGAACTCCTGACACAAAGAAACAATGGAAACATGATTTTATGCTGTCCATACCGACTTCAAATGTCACAGGACAAATCGGGACGCATCAGACAAGACACCATTTTTCCAATTCTGGTGAGCCTGTGCAAACTGCAACCCATTTCCTGTTCTTGTCTGATGGGAGTGGACTCGGCACGGTCTTCTTCTGCTGTAGCCCATCTGCTTCAAGGTTTGAGACGCTGTGTTTTCCGAGCACTTCTGCATACTTTGCATTGTTTTGAGTAGTTATTTTTGTTACTGTGGTACTGATTTTTCCCTGTTATCTCAAAGTAGTCTGGACATTCTCCTCTGAACTCCGGCATCGGCAAGGTATTTTTGTCCGTGGTACTGCCCCTCATTAGATAATTTACATTTCCTGACCATTCTCCTCAGCAGATCAGCATTTTCTAAATGCCCAGACCATCTCATTTATCACCAACAACAATAACCTATTAAATCCCCTCTCTGCCCTATTCTGTTCACCATGGCTACACTGAGTTTCAAAGCTGCAGTTGGCTGATTACACATTTATGTTAATAACCTCAAAGCTGCTCAAAGCTGCTCGCCAATACTTATTCCTTCGAATGTCATTGTCCTTTTTTATTATGTTATTTCTTTTAAATAGCTGTTTTTGTTGCTTTATTCACAAAGGCAAGATGTCACTTGTGTGCGTAGATAAACTATGTGTTGGCACTGTTTAGTTTCTGTGCTTGGGATTATCAATAAACTAGGAGACTTTTTATTTTTCTGTCAGATCTATTTGATGTATTTTTGGTGCCTAGTGACTTTCTCTTTTTTGTGTTTTTTTTTCCTTTATTACTGCTCCACCATCTGTGGTACCATATGATATTAATTGTAAATCAAGTTCTTGAAGTGAAGGCTGACTGTGACAGTATGTGTTTTTTAATGGTTGATGTTTGGCTGTTGCACTTTAATTCATGCTGTTAATTTTTATAGTGCTCAAATTCCAGCGCTTGGATTTGAGTATTGGATCCTCTGCACACTTGCTTTTGTTTTCAGGGCTCACTGGCAGTGAATTATTGCAGTAGGTTTTGTTGTTGCTTTTGTGATGTATGAATGGCTGGATACAGGTTATTTGCACAATTGTATGAGTGTAAAATTGGATTCACGGAGATCTGGGTAAGGTTTTTGTCACAGATTGTCACATTTTTATTTCATATTTCCTTTATAGCAACATATCAGTACATCTTTACAGCGGAGCATCAATTTCACAGTATCATCGCTCTTACTATCAATGTGTACTGCTATTGACATCATCAAGTGTCTTACATTGCTGCTGCAGATCTTGTTGGTACTGGTGTTTAGGTTTAGCCATGTCAGTTTTGGGTGGATTCACTTAATTACTGTCACTTCTGATTTCATAGCTATGTTAACATTGCTGTATGCCTTCCAAGAGTGGTGAGGTAATCCAAATAGATGTGTATTTGTAAACATAATGAACATGTTCTGTGCAGGGTCACTGGGTGAGATCTCATTTAGTGACATCATTTAAAACATAGCAAAATAACATAAAAAACCACCGGTTGTCAAAATAATAATAAAAAAACCCTTTAAAATCAAATAAAAATCTGAACTTGACTGCTACTAATGCAGAAGACTGAGTTCGTGCTAGTCAAAAGGGATTAGCCTCATTACTCCATAGTTACAATTTAGTCTCAATTTAGTCTAGGATATCTCAATTAAATGGCTCTCTCTCTATACGTCATGGCTATCGGTCAGCATCTATCTCTGAGGAAACATTATACACTAGATTCACCAAAAATCTGGAAAAAATGAGCTTTTAGAGATGGATGGATGTACACCAGTGCATGTCTGTGACATTTCATTTTCCAGCTAGGGGTTGGCTTGTCCTTTGCAGACCTTCAAATCACAGCGGTAGCATTTCAAAGATGTAACATTTAGCCTGCACTGGGTCTCTTATTTTGAAATGTGACCAGATTCTGTATGCCTGTGCGCGCTGCCTTACTTCTAAACATAACATAGTTTTTCTGCTCAGTAAACCAGGTGAACATTCCCAAGCATCACTTCTACAAAAAGCACGATCATTTCAACATCACATTCTGTGAAAAAAAGAAGTTAATATCACCTCATAACAATATGAATAGTTTTATTTGTATCTTATTTGACTAAACAATGATATTCAATAAAGGGAGAAAATGTAATTGGTTTTCATTTATTGCTTTAATTTAAAACAATTACAGAATCGTACTATACACAAATAAATCCAACTCATACTTCATTCTGTTGCTGTAAGGTCCTCTGTTACAGTAGTTTGGTGCCGTTTCTAGTATAACATGAGTGCTCATGAAAGCTAGGATACCATTAATAGTCACATTAATATCTGCTACAGATGGATCCTAATATGGGGCAGCATTACAGAAGATCCGGTGTGAGCAGATAGGGCATTGGAGAGTGCAGATCTAATGGAGTTTTAATAGATAAATGTTGGCAGGATGTATCTCGGGCTCCTCAATAACAGCAGGATGTGGAAATCCAGACAATGGCTTTTAAATGGTGATGGATGCTAGCAATTGGTTTAATATGTGCAGATGGGAAGATTGTTGGTTACTGGCATACAGGAAGGCAGAGGACATAGATGGATCGAGTGAAGAAAAGGTGACAGTATGAAATGGTCTCAAGAGCTGAATGTTGCAGGATGACTGGCAGAGGTGCATGAGAGTTGGTACAGAAGTACAAGTCAGACCTTATTAGGAGAGCTCAAAGGGACCTTGACAATGTGATAACAAACTTCCTGGTTGCTGGGGTCATTGTTAAAGGCAAGGAGCAGCAGGTGTCTGATTTGAAGTGGGGTGCTGAGCCCTGACATTGTCTGTCTCTGCCTGTCTTTGCCTTAGTTTTTCACCATCAGCTCATTCCTTTAATGATGTTTCCCCGTCGACCAGGTGTGGGTGTGACTCCAGCAGCTTGAAAAGGTCACTGCCTTAAGGCTGAATGCATCATGTCATAGTTTATTGACTGGCTGTTAAAAAAAAAGTTCATCCTAAGATTATGAAACCCAAAAGTTGAAAAAGATGGTAAAAGGTTATCAGTGAAAAAAAAAACAACCCTCCAATCACCTTTTTTAAGAGACAGAAGTTTTTTTTGTTTGTTCCCCAGACTTTGTCTAGTCACAACATTTTCCAATCCATTAGCTTATGTAAATCTAAATTATTAGCTAATGCATATATAAAACCTCTCCTCTTTTTTTCTATTCTTTCATTTTCATTTCAGTGTGTGGATGATGGAGCTAATCATAACTAACTATCTAGCCAGCTTGAATAAAGTATGCTAACAACAGTTGTCAGTGCAGCTGGCAGAAGGCAGGGTTGCCAGAAAATTGAAATGTGGTGAGGAAAAATAGAAAATGGATAAATTATTAAATGTGAGTCCAGAAGATAGGGAAATTAAAACAAATTATCTAGTGACTAAGAGAAGGTTAAATGAATTTAAAAAGAAACACAAACTCCACAGCATTTCTATTGACATATTCAGACAAAATTTCTGATAGCCTTTTCTTCAGGCTTACATAGGGGCTCCCGTTCCCGCAGTGCTTCTCAAAACTTTGTATGGATTAACCCACTGAGCCAAAAAACACAAAAGAACAACAAAAAAACCCAAAAGACAAAGACTTCCAAATGGTATCGTCAGAATTTGGTGTGAGGAACATGAAAACATGGATCAATCATACCTTGTGTCAATGCTTCAGACTGGTGGTGGTTGTATGGAGTAGGGGACAGCTTAGTATCAACTGAGCATCATTTAGACACCACAGCCTACCTGATTATTGCTGCTGATCATGTCCATCGCTTTATGAACTAAGTGCACCCGTCTTTTTATGGAAAGGATAATGCACCATGTCCCAAAGTTCTAGTCATCTCACTCTTCTTGAACATGACAATGAGTTCAATCATCCTCCACAGTCATGAGCTCTCAGGCTAACAGAAGGAGATTCACATCATGGATCTCACATCATGACAGACTATGTCAACATGGACCAGTATCCAATATGAGGATTATTTTCCAGGTAGATCAAAAGACAAAAGGTAGGCCTTTTTTTTTTTTAGCGAGGTGTACCTAATGAAATGGCCTCTGTTGGTGTGTGTGTGTGTGTGTTCATGTTTATACATCTTTGTGAGGACCAAAAACTGGAATGCTACTATACTTATGGGGAAAAAATGCCTGTCCCCATGTGTTTGAAGGCAGTTTTGAGACTCAAAGTGTTGTTTTTCCTCTCAGGGTTACAATTAGGTTATGGTTAGCTTTAGCCTAAGGGTTAGGATTACGCATTCATTTTTGATGGTATACCATCAAAAATGAATGCGTAATCCTAACTAGAGCAAGCATTATGTCAATTAGATGTCCTCAATAAGATATGAAAACAAGTGTGTGTGTTTCCCATATCTTCATTCATTAAACATATTCATTCAGCTTAATTTCACTTCACATTTTTCTCCTGGTTCTCTGAGCCCCACCATCAGTGGCTCTCTCTTCCACAGCTGGTGCACACCCACAGTTTGAGAACCACTGCTTCCAAGGTTATTAAAATAAACCAGCTCCCCCCCACCCCCAAAATAGCACTTGACACAAAGGCATTTAAACACACTGGAAAAGATAAAACTTTATTTCTCCCTGTCGTGACAATACAAAGTCAACAAGTGCAATAACAATCGAACTAAAAACGGTACTGCTCGTTCTATCTAGTAGGAAATACATAGACAGAACGTGGTGCACATTATCGTCATCATCACCACCACCACACCCAAAAAGTGAGGTATCAGCCACTACAAAGCTTCTTTGTACAGGTGGGTATTCAACTGTAAGGCAACTGTTACCATGACAACCTGGACAGAGTGAAACAGCTATGTGCTTCCTTCTTCCCATCCTTTTTTTTTACTGTAAATATATATATATATATATATATATATATATATATATATATATATATATATATATATATATATATATATATATATATATATAATTATAATATATATATAATTTTTTTTGACATGGGAAGAGGGTTGAGCTGATACGATTTACAGTACCACATCACATCAGGCCAGAGTCAAGACTGTTTTCAACAAAACAGAAAACATCACAAAACATTAAAAATGAAAAGAAAAGAGAGGAGAGATTCCTTGTATATGTCTCTTGAGGGAATCCATTTGTGACCCTGCTACTGCTTGTCAGAGGCAAAATGAAGCTTTTTAAAATTCCCTGGGTACGACTACTGTATTACATTATTGGTGATAAGAACAAATGTCCTGTTCCTTATTACAGGTCAAAACACAGCACAGAGCCCTGAAAGCGACATGTTCTCGAACGTATCTGATTTTTTCCCCACTTATCCAGCGTTGGGGACTAATTAAAAATCTCTCCTGCCCTGTTTGCTACTGCTGTTCACACTCTGGGAATAGGAGGGCAGCTCGAGGGAGACAGCAAGAGAGTGTAATTTTGAACCACTGCTGATCTCCAGGCCAATTATTTTACTTGGACTCATCCTGCTTCTCTGCTCCTAAAAGCGATGGCACAAGCTTGCTGGGACGCACGCACACACACACACACACACACACACACACACACACACACACACACACACACACACACACACACACACACACACACACACTTAAACTTTAGCTATTGAAATGGGGATTAACTTGCTCTAACAACTCTACAAATTTGAATATTATTGCTGATAACTGAGGATGACGCTAGCAGGCCCCACTTACAGCACTTGACCACAGTTCTGTTAGGTTCCACTTAAACTTCATGAGACAGAGAGATGGAAAAACGAAGGCAACAGACAAGTCTAATAGCTGGCTTTTTTGTGTTTCTGTTGGTGTGTTTGTGTTGAGTCAGCCAACTCTTAATGATTAACAGTATGTGCTGTTAGCTTTCAGCGCACATGCAAAATGCTCCATGTATAAGCTCAGCAGCTGCCAGACTACCAGATGCAAGACTGGAACAGACAACCCCCTACCCACACCCCCCCCTACACCCACCAACCCCCCCACTGTACCTACCTTCTGTCCACCTGGTCGTCACACACTGTCACTCATATAAAAACTGGCACCGCTGCAGCTGCTTTGCATGCTTTTCTCCAAACACAAAGGACAGCATTTATGGATAGCCAAGAAAGTCGATCTCAGCAGCTTTGGGTAACAACTTTACCTAAACTATAAGAGGTAAAACAGTCAACTTTTTCCTAGTCTAATAGCCAGTTGATTTACCATTAATTTTGTAAAAATGACCAAAATTCCCCAGTTTTCATCTTCCTTCCTTCAGTTTCCATCTTCCTGTGATACTTAAATACTGATTGCTAAATTTACTTATTTTTTTCCACTTTTTTCTCTGAAACACAAACCAAGCGATTCATTCATCTGTTGATAAAGCAACAGGCAGATTCATCAATAATTAAATCAAATCTTTAGTTGCAACCACCTCTAAAGCAGTGTAATAATTGTTTCACTTTTTTGTCAATCCAAAATCCCACAAATAGGGGAAATAATTATTTTCTCCTTTCCTGAATTAATTTTTTTCTGAATTTAAAATCCAGAAAAAACCCCCAAATCACATAAGAGTTATAAATATATTTGCATGCCTTTGAGTGAAATAAATGTTTGATCCCACAAATTGGCTGTGTGCCCAGCACACGAGTCCACACAATCAGTTTCTTCCATTTCAACCTCACCGTGACCATAGGTAAGACCAAAGAGATGTCCAAGAATGTCAAGGACGCAATTGTAGATGTGCATGGAACAACATGTCCCTCCATCTCGAGCTCAATGCAAGATCTTGTCTCATGAAGTGAGGATAATCATGTCAAAGGTGGTGAATCAGCCCAAAACTTCCTGGGAGGAGCTTGTTATTGATCTGAAGGCAGTTGAGACCACAATCACCAAAAACACCATTGGTAGCGCGCAGTGCCCGCAAAGTCTCCCTGCTCAAGAAGGCACATGTACAGGTCCGTCTTTGCCAGTGAACATCTAAATGATTCAGAGAAGGCTTGGGAGAAAGTGCTGTGGTCAGATGAAACCAAAATCAAGCTCTTTGGCATCAACTTGACCCCCTGTGTATGTAAGCTGAGTATGACCCAAACATTACCATCCCCACAGTCAAGCACAAAGGTGGAAACATTGTACTTTGGAGCCATCTTTCCACTAAGGGTGTGGGATGACTTCACCACACTGAGGTCAATGGATGCAACAACAACAGTCCACTGGCCACTTAAGAGCCAGAAGATAGGCTGTGGATGGGTCTTCCAGTAACCCAAAACATACTGTACTGCCAAGGCAACAAGAAAAAGCCCCTTAAGGTCGTGGCCTAGCTAATCTCCCGATCTCAATCCTAGAAAATCTGTGGAGGGAGACGAACTTAGAGTTGTGAACTGGCAGCCAAGAAACCTTAAAGGATTTATAGTTTCTGTAAAGAAGAGTGGGCCAGAATCCCTCCTGAGATGTGTGCAAAAGCAAGCACTAAGTCATGTTTCGCACAAATGAAATACTTATTTCACTCAATGAGGTGCAAATCAATTTATAACTTTTATTTAATGTGTCTTTGTTTTATGGATTTTTGGTTGAGATTCTGTTAAAATGAAACTACTATAAAAATTAGAAACTGTTCATTTCAGCAGGGGATCAAATAATTATTTCCCCACAACATTCGCCAAATCACTGGTTTTAGATCTGAGGGATAAATAAAACAAAGATTTAAATAAATAAATACCATACTGGTGGCGGTTTGAAATAATAATTGACAGTTTTTGCTATGAAATACACTGAGCGTTAACGTAAAAAGTGTGCAAGAGTTTCTTTTAGTAAGAGATAATCATGTCTTTTTTCTTAAAGAGCTGACAAAAAAAAGAGTTCATTATCCAGAAAGAGTATATCTCCATTTAACTGACATCACCGTCTTATTAAATGCAAACTGAGCCAAAAATTCTGTGATACACCTCAGTGATTACCCATTGCTCATTTAGCTGACTCTGATTTTTACATACCATGTGATCCTCTGGTTAAGCTTCTGTACATTATTGCTGACAGTGAAAGGGGTTTACTGATATTTCTTTTGGAAACATTTTCTGTTATGGCTAGTTACTTACAGTTGCCTGTTACCCATGTGGAATTTGGAGCACTTCGTATAAAGAGACTAATGGATATTATTTTGCGTCATATTGCTAATGAAGCTGATCTCAGGCAGCCCTAATAACGAGGAAGGTCAAATAGGTCAGTGGGTGATGTTATAGAAAACTGTCACAAACTTGTAATTTGATAAGTAAGGGTTTCACTCAGGTCTTTAGGCTCTTTGCCAAGGGATACGGATATGTGTAAATTAGCATAAAGACTGTGGCTGTTATGAAGGCATCCCTGATCCTCATTAATGCTTGTGTGAAGATGGAAAACCCTCATGTTTTGAAGTTTCAGCAGTTTATTTTTATGGCCTTACGTCCTTTTCCGACACTGTTTCAAGAAATCGCTTGTTTTGCAGAAAGGAGACCAAAAACATTTTGTATAAGATGTTTGTTTTTCATCGTGGCTGCAGAGGCATTTTTTCTGGTTTCAGTAGGTAACAAAAACATTCTAATCTAAGTGAGATGCTCAGCATCAACCTAAGCCATTACATAATCAGATTGTTAGCCACTCATATATTTTCTCTGACTACTTCACATAAATAAATCACCAAATAGATAACCCACAACTGTGTCTAACTGCTACTGAACACAAAGTGACACAGCAGTTTAATAAACATGTTATATCTAGAAATAAGCTTTTTTTTCTTATTTTTTTTTCTTTAAATAGGCAAGCTTACTCACTTGTGAGTACAGTTTATCCAGTTCATCTTGGATTTGTTTGGGGTACTCCAGGCCTTGGCAGATACTTTAGGGAATCAGTTAAACCCTATAAGCAGATAAATGCATCCATCTCTCCCTTCTGTAGAAGCAGCGATACATTCGTCTGTGTGGCTTTCCAGGCTTTCTTCAGCTGTTTCGCCTGATTCTGTTAGTCTGTGGGTATTTTGTGCTCATTAGAAAGGGGGCAGTAGTCACTTCTAGCTACTACAGTATGGCTAGCCCACCAGTGATGCTGTGTTTGTGGTCCAGAGAGGGGTGACTGGGGAACATCTCCTCTGTACCATGTAAGGAAACCAGGTGTTGCTACTCTTCTGTTCATCCACTCACAGCATCATTCTGCCAGAAGGGAAAAAAAGACAAAGCATCAGGGTTCATTCTTAAGCTTGTAATATGTTTTCTGAATTTTCTGAAGCTTTCAACCGTATATTAACTTTTGTGTGGTAAGCCTCAAACTAAGTCCTTTGGCCATTATCAACATGGTGTTTTCAAACAGGATGTGATAAGGAGATCTGAAACCGAAGGAAACTGCATACTAGCAGTTTTAGATAGCGACTTGTCTGACACGAGAGATACCTGCAAAAAGATCATGTCGCATTAGCCTCCTTTTTATTCTAAATCGCAGTATTTACAGTATTTTTAGTCACTTAAAACTTCTGGTCAATGCCGTAAACTGAGTTCAGTTAGCATTTTCCCATAGAGTTCTCCATAACCGGGCAAATTTTGGAAACCAGCCCTCTGCTGGCCTTTACAATAAAATGCAGGTTAAAGGCGCTTCCACACTGGCTTTGCATTTCACACTAGACAGCTGTGCCCATCTTTTATACACTGTCTATGAAATCAAAAGAGCGGTAGGATCATTTTCTCAGCCTTTTTTCTTCCCAGCACCCTGCTGGCCATTAGAAAGGATTCAGTACACTCCCGTGCTGGCTTCAGTTTTCAGACCTGAAAGAGCAGTGCCAGTCACAACACCACCAAACACAATCTAAGGCAGTTTCATACAGAATGTCTGTTGGTGCTGGATGATGTAACCACATCTAGCTTTCCATTGGCTGTGGTTTCCAGTTTTCATTGTACTGGTTAAGTGGCTAGACACTGACTGAATGCCAGAGGAACATAACTCTAACTGTCTGGGAAACAGAGGTCATCTCAGGACTAAAACCTGGCTTTAGGAGAAAACAGAGAAAAGCACTGATTTTAAATATCAGCTATTATCCACCTGTTATCACATGACTAAATTTACATACTCAGGTCACGTGGTAACAACCAGACTTTATCCTTGGTAACTCTCACACGACACCCACTGATGAAGGCCAAGAGATGATTTAAAACAATGGAAAAACTAGCGAGTGAAGAAGATGGTATTTAGGATAGCAAACATGCTTACATATTTTAAAGATCTCATAGAACTGGAGCCCACAGAATAAAAAAATGGTTGATACTTTGTGGATATATTGTTGCTTTATCCTCTCCAAAAAGCCAATTTATAGCCCAGAGTGCACATGTCTGTATCATCAAATTCCAGAGTAGCCACAAAAGTTGTTTGGGAAAAACTGGCAGGATCCCGGACAACAGAGACTCAAAACTTAATACTTTTAGCTTCATGGATAAAATTGCCTCAGTGTGTGCTCTGTGTTTCATGGTCCACACTGATCTTTATATAACAACATATTGGCTTGAAAATGAGCTCAAGGCCAGAAAACACAAAAACTAATAAAATGGGCCAGCTCTGCTTTTCAAAAAGCAGCCAGCTTCACAGGAATATTTTACAAGTCTGTAATTCTTGTTAAGACTCCCACCACAGCTCTATGAATCACATCCACCAACTGAAAATAATTTCTGCTGCCCAAACAATACGACTGCACTTTAATGGGAAAAGAAAAATTTCCACTTTCCACACCTTAGCAGTGATTTACCCTCCATCCTTGTAGGGACACAGAAATATTCTTTTATCAACAGTGTGACACAGAGTGCTTTTGGTTCTTGAAGGATACTTGACTGCACTTTAGAGAAAATGCAAAGTAAATGTGTGAAAACACGTCTAATAAAAGATCACAAGCACAAAAATAAACACAGAAAGTTGCACCAACCCCATCTTGCTTTTGGCAGTGCCAGACGTCACTGCACGACTTTCAAAGAGCTAAACCTGCTCTTCTTCTCTTTTAGCAGAACTGTCTGTGCGTCTGGCTGTCTTTGTAGCATCTATGATGTTAATTAACTCACACCACATGGAGTGTGTTGCTTTAATTGGACAAGGTCTTGGCATGCTGCTCTGTGGACAGACAGGCCAGGAATAATTTCATAATGTACAATTACATTATTACCTCAGAAAAAGGGAACCAGTGAGTTCAAAGATGGATGTGAATATTCAGGAGACAGAGGTAGGCTTTGATCACACTGACAGAAAAAAAAAAAGGGAAAAAATGTGAAATTCTGTTTTAGCCTTCTGGGTCTATCTGAGTGTCCTGTGCAGGCAGCACAGCAGGCGTTTAAGTGCAGGTGTCGGGCATGCCTACCTGTGACCGATCTGATGTAACAGACAGACTGCTCGAGTGGCGGAGGTGGCGTTTACTAGACTGGGCTATAACGCTGAGTCACTGGTGACTGACTGTAAGAAGCAGTGTTACAAAGGCTGGTGAGTCAACTATATATTGAATAGGCTGACAGATGCCACCTCACCTAGACCACTCTACCCATGGCTAAGCTCAGCTGGCCCAGTAAGCTACCAGCCTTGAGTGAGTGGGAGGTTGCTGGCATGAGGTGCTGCTCTAAGTCGGTGCCAAGTGATTCATCGGCCACCAGGGGAATCTGTGTGACGTGTTCTGCTCAAGTGAAGTGGTGTCATTTGATGTTGCTCAACACCTCATTTCTCCCGCTTTAATCTATGACTTCTCGCTGATGCTCAGCATATATTAACCAGAGTTGAGTTATGTATTTTTAATTTTACCACCAAACACGAGCAAAAAAAAAGTAATAAAAAATCTGCTTTTTTTGCCTTCCCCAGATTGCACACTTATTTTTGCTGGGTAAGTCTTAATCAGCGCTGACTGAAGGCAAACTAAATCTATCTAACATATGCAGTAAAAAATGCCAGACTGAATGACAGGAGCAGATCACATTTGTTCCAATTATGAAGTGGGGAGCGTCAAAGTGAGTACACTACACAAGGAATGTAAAATAAGTGATGATATAGAAAATTCTCACTGCCACTTCTTTTAAATCTGCCTTCTAGTGTCATGATGCTGCTCAGTACCACTAACTGCAAGGAGGTGGACAAGCAGGCAAAAGGGGGATGTGCAGATACTGGGAAGCCAGCCAAAGCTTTAATGTCCTAATAGCTGCGGGTGGACAACCAAGCAGGGCTCTAATGCTGCTGAACTTCCTGGAAGGTTTCAGTGCTTTTAAAGGGCTACATGAGAGCCCTGCTAAGATGAGTGACGCCAAAATGTTTTTCTGTGGCAATGTGATATCTTAATGGGTTCCCAGTAGGTTTTGTCATCCTGGTCATATGAGCTCAAGAGCTACTTGATCTATGTCATCCAGGACACATTAACCGTCTCAGGCTCAAATTAAACTTTTTGTTGCTAATGCACAACCAAGTCCTGCAGTGGTACTTCTGAGTAAAAAATTTAAATATGCATGTGGGGTAATCAGGTTGTTAGTTTTTAACTGTTACAAATCTGCAACGCCTGCCTTGAGAGGGTTAATGTGAATGGATTTTAAACTGGATACTGAGTGCTAAATGGGAAAATCATTACCGCTATCTGGTAGCACATCTGTATGGTAAACATAAGACTACACCTTTATAGTTTAACCAAGCATAAAGAAAGGAAATGGGGAAAAAATGTTTCCCTGCCCAGATTATAAGTAGATGAGATAAGTAGATGATTTTTGTGCTCCAAGAGTTGTCAATGCTTCCTTCAGTTTTAAACAGCTCCATGTGATCATCTGCTGAGCCAGCTATGATAATTTAACCTCTATCGCCTGATGGTTTTAACTCATTCCACGACCACTCTGAGGCCTCCAACACCACCACCTTCTCCAGGTTCACGTCCTCGCAGGATGACCCCTCCTCTCAGTGTGAGAGCAGCAGAGTTAAGGATGACTGCTACTACTAAAGCTACTGTTGCAACGTGCATCAAGACAGCCACCATAGTTTAATAGGTCAGTTATGTATTTATTAGGTTGTTATTATTATTATTTTATTACATTTAACTTTTATAGTATTTTTATTATTTTATTTTAATTAGGTCTAATCATTGTGTATAAAGATTAATCAGGTGACCATTTACGAATCTTATTTATATGTTCCTCTTTGACCTAAACACAAATATTTGAATGATTTTTGAGAAATCATGATTTCATTTTCAGCTCATCCACCCGAAGGACTAATGAGCTGGGAAGACGTCCGTCATCCATCCATCTGTCAATAATCTACAAGAATTGCTGACATTATGAGTGAGGATTTAATCAAACCTATGCACAATGATCACCCTCGAGGTCAGGGTCATATTTGTCGTTCTCAGTGGATTTGAATTCTCATTAGTTTGTGCAGTACAGCCAGCCAATGATAGGAAAACTTATCACTGCTTTCTGTATTTCACACATTATAATAACCTGTAAATTACAATGGATCGTGTGCCAGATGAGCTGCATCAGTGATGTTCTAGTTTTTTTCTATTTTTTTCTCATTAGCTGAGCGAGTCCACAATCTTTTAAGTGCAGAAAGACTTCCTTGAACTCCCCAGGCCAGTAGATATAAGACACATAAAGGTCCAAGCCAAACAGCTCCTACATAAATGTGTTTTTTATCAAGCTAATGGACAAACTATAACTGCCCATCCTATTCAACACTAGGATAAGCACTTGAACAAATAGCGTGTAGAAAAACAAAGAGTTTGCAATAGTGTTTTTCACAAATCCGTTGTTTCCACTGAGTGACATTACCCTGTGAGTAAACTCTGCTTGGAAACAAACAGTGTGCCCCCCCTGTAATGATAATCCATGACTCCTGGTGTGGCAGGCTGATCATTCGTCTCTCACCTGGATCATACATCGTTAGGTGAAGAAAGAGACAGTTATGTTTTTGTACTTTATTCAAACCGAAGTGAATACGTGAATATGAGATTTTAATAAAGGGCATCCACCGAGGAAAAGTAATAACAGTTTCTCAGGCCGCCCACGCTGAACCCTGAGCAGATCTGCAGCAGCACATACCAGCCTGCTTATGTGCAACGTGGTAAGCAGGATTCCCACACGCTGAGTGCAAAGCTGCGCTCTCTCCCCCTCTCGCTCTCTCTCTTTAAGACCTGACTTGCCATCAGGACCTGCTTTGCTGCATGGGTTACCATTTGTGCTGGATTCCAAAGTTGCTGCGCGACTGGGTTGTTTTTAGATGCTGCTGGGCCTGTAATGGGACTTGACCCGATCTCTGGTTGTTTACATTTGGCCAACAGATGTCCAACTAAGTGGACCCAGTTTTCTGAGCCATTACTCTGCATCCTCTCTGGGGATAAAGATCTGTACCCCCGCAAATAAAACCCAGCTAATGACGCACCGTGTGGGCAACGTCAACTGCGGTATACACACAGAGAGAATCGCCCATAACGGTTACTTAACACATTTAGGAAAAAGTGTAAGCGTTATCTGGATTCTCAGAAGTGTTTCATTGTGTGAAACTTTCCCCCTCCCCCCCAAAAAACTATTCTGATCTTGCCCCAGAAACTGCTCGTGACTGAATTTATCTCGCAGCATCTGTCACTTTATTATTGATGTCAATGATTATGCAAGAACATATTTAGCTCATGGTAAATTTTGTCCTGTTTGTAAAAAATGCGGTTACATTTTTTTCTTGGTATTTTTAGATAGAGATCTTACAAAAGATGATACCAAAACACTATCAGTCCTAAAGCAGTTCCCATTACTCATCACAATGAATTACTATGAACTTATCTTGCTCTCATTTTCCGAGCCCACTTAGTTAATGAGCAGTTTGCTGCTATTTCAAACACCTTTTTTTTTTTTTTAAAAATCGACTTCCTCTGCCTTAATGCTGGCTTCTCGCCAGTGCAGGTCAACCTCACTAGTCAAGGATTGATGAGTCCTATCATACTGAACTGACTTCACGTCTAATGAGGAGGCTCCGCGGATATGTTCAGTCTTAGTTAACCACGTTTATACCAGCAGAGCAGCCCCAGGATCCCTCTGCAGCATCTCAGCTCGTCTATCTATGGCTTCTACAGTCCACAGTGCTTCTTAAAGCCATTTGTCAAAACTCTACCCACATTAAATTATCATGACCCGAGAGAGATGTCTACCTCTAGGAAGAGACTGAGCCACAATCAGAGACAGATAGGGTGCACGGTGTCTGGAGACGCGCAACCGGATGAAAAATCGACTGCACAAAAATGTACGGTTGTTCAGGCTGCGCTCTGCGATTGTGCAGCTATATTCTGAAAGTTTAAACAATGTCTGGCAGAAGAAGAAAGGTTCCCCGCAGCTATGGCGTGTTACAGGTCACTCCTGGCATCATAAATCATCGCGTATGTTCTAACAGCAGTCACATGCAGCCTAACACACCTTCAGACGCCTGTGACTGCTCTCAGCGGTAATAAAAAAGATACGCTGAACACATAGCAGATGGTGTTTTGCCGCAGAAACTCCACAAATGATTTCTAATGCGACTCACAGTCGACTCATTCAAGTTAAATATGAGCTAGGAGCCCCAGGCGGGCACTGCAGCTTTCACATTATCCTTTTCTTTTCTATTCATTAATAATGATAGCTCCCTAATGAGTTGGTCAGACTTAAAACCAAGAAATATCTCTCACCCAAATTCCTCCTATAAAATAAAAGAAAAAAAAGGTTTATGTTGACACAGAGTGCAGCTATTTTGAGATGAACGACGCATACAGATCAGACGCTTTGCAGAAAATGATTCACTGCTGGGCAGAAGGGAGTGGAGCTCTAAAAGTTCTGTTGAAGTCTGTAACCCAGTGAATTGACAGTTGGTAATACCACTGGTCGGATCTAATCGCGAGTGTGCTATCTATATCTTTGTGTTTACAGTGCGCCCCTAACGAGCGACTCTAGGAAATTAGGATCCGGAATGTTTGAGCTTCCTTGCTGCTGGCTTTCGGGAAAGTATGCTAAAAATGTTTTAATTTGTCCTGCTAGACACAGTTTCCTTGCCATGTTGCTGTCTGCAAACAAAACAATGAGCACAAAAGAAAACACGCAGACAAGAAAATGAGAGGCAGAATTAAAGGAACGATTTTTTAAAGGGTCGGCCGACTTTGGTTCTTAGCATCTGTAGCTATTAATGCTTTATTTTGTCAAACAAGCAAGAGGGTCTCTACTGCATATTTGCTTATCAGAGCAGAACAAGTTATTTTGTATAATAGGCAACAAATGGTTACGTAACACTTCCTACTCTATGGCGTCAAATGAGGGTATCACTGTTTCTGAACTTCTGTGGTATAAATATTGAATTTTTCACTACTTGTAATTCTGTTTTTCTCTTTTGACCGGAGACAGATAATTTTAGTAGTTGCAGAAATGCATCTGTCTATGTCCATGGCATCGAAGTTGACAGCTGTCATGTGACGGGCAGTGACTCACCATGCGGTGGATGTGTTGTAGGGCAGGAGCGTAGGGCTGTGGCTCTCCCCTCTGAGGCTGTGTCTGGGCTGGAAGTGGGTGGGGACCATGGGCTGCGCTTGAGCCTGGGCTTCGCTCTCCTCCGGCATGGACCTGTGCCACTGACTCCGAGCCTTCTTCAGCCAGCGTCCTCCAAGACCCCATTTCTCCAGGTAGATCCGGCACAGCTCGTAGTTTATGGCTGAGTAGTAGAGAAAGTCCAGAGCCAGCAGCACCATCACAAAGAAGCCGTAGATCCACACACCGACCAGGGCTGTATAATTACTGCAAGAGACGCAGACTGGGAGAATTAATGCTGGATAATCTGAAAAAGATGATGATAAACACTTTTCATATCCTCAGAACCATCATCTAGTTACCCTTACACTGGGCTTAAATCCCAAAAGCAACGATAGTGCCTGCCAGGTGTGAATGTTTGCTGTTTATGTGGCAAGACCAAGACATTTATCAAGTCCTCCCTTGATAAAAACTTAAAAAAATAAATATAGGGGGGGGAAAAAAACACCATCTGTTCCATTTACTGCTTCTTAAATACTGCTTCCTAAATTGGACAAAGAATTTCATTAGCACAAGAGAGTTTTATACGTCTCGTTTTGGCTCTTACATAGTTTTCTCTAAAAATCAGCGCTCTTATTTTTCCACCTCTCATAAATTTTCTTCATGTATTACATGATCCAGCTGGATTTATGTGGGGTGCATTTGAACTTTTTGTTTTAGTCCACCCACATCCATAAAGTATAACAAGGTGAATGAGCAGAAAGGGCTTCAGAAAATAGCTTCCTGAGAGGTTGGGAAAGCAAAATTTACACACATACACAAAAAAATAAAAATAATCTTGTGGTGTCACATTGCTGCTTAAATGCTCAGGGCATGTAGGGTGGAAATATTACACATGTTCACGCACTGAATAAATATTCTGACTCTGAGAGGCAGAGATGACACAGGGTGTTACTTCAAAATAGAGATTTATTTGGAGTGAAACCATTCTTTTAGTTATGCCTTAATATGCAATTAGTGTGACTCCACTGATTAAAGCCCTTAGAAAAAGTGATATTCGAGTGGTTGTAATTCAGTAAATCAACTGAATCCGCTTCTGTCTGGAAACGATGCAGCCTTAGGGGTGTTTATCTGAATAAACTGCTTTAAAACAAACACCGAAGCTGCTTGAATGAATACCATGTCAGTAAATGCTTAACTGCATTTACCTTCCCTCACCTCTGCATCAGAGGCATTTACCTGCTATAATTTAGTTTGTATGTGTTCTAACAGACTAAAAATGCAGGGATATATTTGAGTCAGTCTGATCGCAGAGCAAAGAACGCAGATTGTGCACTGTTTTTAGCGAAACTGATCAGAACCGCACCACTAACACCAACGCCATTCAATATTAATCACAGCTTTCCCAGAGACAGCAGATTGAAAGGATTATCTGTCAAATATATAACAATATTTGATGTTTTCCTGTGAATTTCTTGGACATTTACTCTAAGATGACTTCTCCATATGTTTCAGATCCACGATATTTCAGCTGCTCTGTTACTTTATAGGAGACGGCGCACAACATTGTGACAAAACCCTTGGAGTCAAAATGCCTTTAGTTTGACCTCAAACTCAACTCTAATCCCATTTTAACCATGAAGTGTAAGAAGGGAGCGCAAACAAAACAGTGAAGAAGGCGCAGCAGCGCCTCTTCTTTCTCAGGAGACTGAAAAGATTCGGCATGAGCCCCCGCATCCTCAGGACCTTCTATCGCTGTGCCATTGAGAGCATCCTCACTGGATGCATCACCACCTGGTATGGCAACAGCACCGCCTACAACTGCAAAGCTCTCCAGCGAGTAGTGCGGTGCTCTGAACGGATAATTGGAGGTGAGCTTCCCTCCCTCCAAGACATCTACAGGAAGCGGTGCCTGAGGAAAGCGGGGAGGATCATCAAGGACTCCAGTCACCCCAGCCATAAACTGTTCAGACTACTTCCATCAGGAAGGAGGTTCTGCAGCATCCGGTCCCGTACCAGCAGACTGAGAGACAGCTTTTTCCATCAGGCCATCAGACTGCTGAACACGTCATAGACACCTCACCTTCACTACTGGAACTTCAACATTATGCACTCCACACTGTATATAAATGCCACTTGTTTTGCACATATTCAACTCTGTATATTTTATATATTTTATTATTATTATTATTATTATTATTATTATTTTATTTTATTTTTTTACTATTTAATTTGTAAAAATGTGTATACACACACACACACACACACACACACACACACACACGTAGGAAAATATTTAGTATACACATCCAGAAATGCATACACTATTATATATTGTACATATATTTATTAGTTTCAGGTTGGCCATTCTTGTATTTTGCTCGTTTGTGTTGTTGTGTTTGCACATCTCTGTTGCTTGTGGGGCTCGCACACAAGAATTTCACTCGCATGTGCTGTGCCAGTGTGCCTGCACATGTGATGTGACAATAAAAGTGATTTGATTTGATTTGATTTGATTTGAATTATGGCCAGTTTAACTCGCTTGGCCAGCAGTAAATATCAAGCCTGCAGTCTTATTGGCCACTGAGCCAAGATAAAAGAGAGGCCCAACAGGCCATCTGACACTAAAAATGAAATATCATGACCTGCTGCAGGGCACTGTGTACCGTTTGAGACAGAGGCATGCTGGGAGGGCATTAATACAAAGAGCTGTGGTTTTGTCACCCAAGCCTCCCACTGGGTGCTCCCACAGAAGAAGAGGGACATTTTTCTGTGTCCTTCACTCAGTTTAAATCTGCTTATACTCCACGCCATAAGCACTTCTTTCAGTTTAGTTGTCCTCTGTGAGAAATCTGTCATATCTTGGCATGTGTGCAGTTTTTTTTAATAATGCCACACTGATACAGCTCTGCAATTTTACACAGACTTTTACTTTGAAACAGTCTAGGACTTTATAGACTCTATATGCTTAATAGCCAGCACTTAACCCCCGGCTTTGCAAAGGGTTTCATGTGGAGGCGTCATACTCAAAACACATAGGCTGCTTTTAGCATCTGCTCTCCTCTGTGGTGGTATTGAATACCGCTTCAGGTGTAGGTCAGTGTCAACAAGGTCTCTGAGCACGATACCATCAAGAAGGTCTGGAGACCAAAACAAGCTGGTTTCATATGATCTGAGATAAATTTATCTGTCGCTGTAGCAACTCACATACAGCTCTCCCAAGATTCAGCGAAGCCAGTTTTCACTAATTAACTGTGACATGCAGGTTATCTTTTGGTATTGTTTGTTTCGTTTTAGTAGGATACTACTTAATGGTGTGGGTATTTTTTTTAAATAGTTTGATTTGTATTGGTTTTTATTAACTCTCCTCTCTCGATTCGGGTTGGTGGATGATGGTGTTTTCATGAAGTACACATGAGGATACTCCACCTGACTTTCATTTTTCAGTCAGGTGATTGGGCTGTACCACTGAGGATAGAAGAAGGAATGGGATGATTTCTGTCTTGGGCTTTTGTTGAAATGCTTTTGTTATTATTTAAATGTCTGTTATAGTATTAGGATGCTCATGTTATTTAATGTAGGAGTTTTTTTCTGTGAATAAATTGTAAATATCTCTAGGTTTGACCCCCATGATTACAGCGGAAAGAAAGTATAAGTTAGGGTTATTCAGGGTTGTTGGGGGATTTGATTTTTGTGGACTGGAGTCACTGTTAGGTTCTCTAATGTCCCTCTGTTTGTAAAGTTTTTGGTAAAAAAATCAGTCAGAGCTCTGCTCTTGCACTTGATATAATCTCCATACACTTCAAACAATGTAGTTACTGCCCTGAAAAAGGATTGTTTTCCCCATAAAACCCTACAAGTGTGTTTCATGTTTTAAATACAGTCAGCCGAGGGTATGTGAGACATGTTTAAAATATTTTAAAACCCTCACAGCCTGAATTAAAATTCTGCACATTAAGCTAGCTAAGACTTGCAATTTTTTTCTTTGCAAATGCAACTTTTGCCTGAAGTTCACGTTTACTACTACCACAGGTCCTATTGGGCAATTATAATGCCTGATAGCGAACAGCGTGACAAAACTCATAATGGTAACAAAAACACACACACACCTAAAACAAGAGGTCAGAAACAGACTCTGATGGAAATATGTATAAAACTCCATGTATTTAGTCCTTGTCCATATGTGTCTTGTGCAGCCCATTTCTCATCAGTATGCCATGATTCCCAATATTTGACTTTGTTAAGATGGGCAATGTTCGAACTGGTAACCCTTGAGTAGCATTGGGCATCTAGGCCTGAAGATGCTAACTGTGATGTTTTATTTAATCTCTTTTCTAAACCAAGAAAAAAAGGAAAAATATGACAGTGCAGATTTTTGTCTCAGAAGATTCACAGTGAAAATCCATTTGACTCAAATGGCATCTTAAACGATTACTCACTTGTGTGCATAACCATCAGGGGTGGTGGTGAGGTTGACCTGCATGACCAACTGGAACTCAGTCTCGTTGCAGCAGTACTTGAAGGCGGTGTTGTTGTGGTGGCAGCAGAACATATAGGTCTTGTTGTCTGAGAGGCGTGGGCAGTGAAAGCCAAAGTGGTACCGCCCTTTGTGGTCAGAGTAAGGTTCACACACTCGGTAATGAGCAGAGAGGGCTGCAGTGGTGGGAAACAGGGGGAGAGAAAAAAAAAAAAGAAACCGTAGATGTAATATTCAGGAGCTAAACAAAGGACTCATGACCTTTGAGGCAGAATTTGTGTTTGTCTCCCAGTTCTGAAAATGACAACAACAGGAAGCACCTACAGCATCCAAACTGCAAAAACATAATCGTGAATGCTTGTTTTCTTTGGAGGCCTCTGAAGATACACGAGTGGATTGAATTCGGTTAATACCTCTGGCGAAGGACAAGCAACACAAAACACGGTGTACTTGCAAAAATAATCAGAGAGTAGATATTAAATTATGCATGCAGGCGCATGATGGCAAAAGCAGTCATTTTTATTCTTGAAGGAACACAGAGACTATCAAACTGATTAGCTAATCATTCAAACCAGACGGCATCGTCTTATTTTCTTCATGTCGTCACGCCATCCAGAGATTTCATAGGAGCTTACTGAAGTATGAGCTGGAAGTTATGGAACCTAATGGCACTTGTTGCAGTAGTGGATTCTGACACATCAGTGAGTAAACTAGAAAATGTGTAGGTGGTGGTGGCAGACTCGCAGCTTGATTTCTTGTCTTTACCTACAAGTTTCTTGAGGCCACAGAGTTTAGTCTCTGACGGCCCGCTTACTTTTATCATCACGTCTAAACCCAAAGTTTTCCCCAAGAGGGATAGCGGCGTTTTTCTTGTTACTAGTCCAACAAGCAAGTTCTCTGCTTGTTTCACAGAAGAGGCTGATGTCAGGTGGCACATGCTATTACAATTTAGCCTGAATACAGCATTACTCTACCGGTTTAATAAGAGAGATCTGAGTGTGCCAGGTGTGCTCCGGTATACTGGACATCTTTGATAACACCCAAGCGTGATACAAACATAAGGGTGGCTTCTGTGCGTTTGTATGGAAACAACAAACATACTTCTCAGATTACTTGACAAAATGAGTATATAGCACGCTGCTTCCCCTAGGCTGACCGCCTCGCTTCATCCTCCCTCCAAAAGAAGGATCCCCTCTGTTTTTTGTGATTGTGTGTCTGAGTGTTTTTCTATTTTGTCATTCTATTTATAGGTGAACAAAGAGTTTCACTGTGAACCTGGTGCCACCTAACTATATGGTTTTAAACACTGTTGTTTAATCTTGGACCGGTTTCACTTTTATTTAACTCACAGTACAGTATCATAGGTTGTGTTTTTTTAATGCAGTTTTTGTTCTGCACATACACAATACATGACTTAAAAAAAGAATTTCAGTAAAATGGGGTAAATTTCAGAAATCTGAACAGAAATTAATCAAAGCCAAAGTCATCCTGAAAAGTATAACCAGTCATTTGGGCAGATGAAGCCATACGGGTGGAAACAGTCAGTTCTTTATGCAGCTTCATGCAGTCCTCTGGCTTATTTGCATTCAGCCAGAACTACGCTTACGAGTCCCTGCAGCTTTAGGGGAAAGTGAATGTGTTACTGTCTCGTGGGGGGAAATAATAATGTTTCCAAGATGGATTCTGGCAACCAGTAAGGATCAAGTAAAAGAAAAAAATCACAAGAATTGCAAACCAAACTCTAATAATAATAAATAACCTATCTATTTATAAAGCTGATAATCATGCCTGTTTGACATATTCATTGTTTCACAGCCATTTAAAACAGCCTATGACCTGTCCAAAACTATACATAAAGTTCTCAAAATGCCTATAAGCACTGGAAGCCAGAATAGTGACAAATATACAGAATGCACTGAAGCATGCATCATCGTGCAGTTCACTTTTATATTTCTTTGCAGTCTCCGATAGAGGGATTATGTGACAATGTTTTATGTATCTAACAGGAAATCTATTGTTCATTTCCAGCTCCACAATTTTATTCTGGGACTCTGCTGAAGTAACTGCATATGATTCAAAGTCTAAAATAATTCTTATGGATCTACTGAGACTCAGCAGCACCTTAGTTCATCCTCTGAAACAAGCAATTCTAAAACCATTATTAGTTACAGCCACACTAAAGTGTAAGACGCTTCCTCTGACTGCTAAGAAACCAAATGTTTAAAGGATTACTTGTACAGACACTCACTTTATTATCTTTGATTTTGGTGTTTGTTTCATGTGAGCATCCTCCACAAAATAGGTACAACAGCTTGTATGTAAGCATAGCAGTGTTTTTGTTACTTATCTGCAGGTGAACCAATGAGATTTTAATCTTGTTAATAGCTCTATATGTGGCATTTGCAGGTCCTGTAATTCTGTTTTCACTTCATGAAAGATGCCGCTCCGTGGGACGTGTACCTGATTGATCCTTCTCTTATGCTTTCTTTTTCATCAATAAGCTGCCAGTGCTGTCAGATTTTTAGGCTTCATTGATGTAAAACTGCGTTTTACTGTGATTTAATTCATATCAGCATTTCTGTACTTGCTTGCAGAATCACTCTGGCACCGTGTATTCTTGTTTGGCTTTGATTGATAATTCTCAGCTGAATCACAAATTGAAATGATGTCACTCCATGTGAAGTGCACTGAGCTTAGTTTGATGTTTTTATTGTAGCTTATTTATCCTTCTCATATGTGCTTCCTTTTATGAGCCCAAAAAATATGACTGTGTTGTCAGTTAAAGTGTTTCGGTTGTGATTTAGTTCAAGGTCCACTTGTGCAGGCAGTGTGACAGAAGTCTTTCACTCATCTCAGGCCAAGACAGATCAGCATTTGAAAGAGACCTCTTTCAGGTTATAATGAGCTTGCTGGCCATCTTCGCTTCAGCGATGCTAATTTCAGCAGGAGAGGCTGTAAAATGAAACACTACTGAAGGGCACGGTAGAATTAAAAGTCAAGGATGGCTTCTTCAGCAGTGAAAGGAAGCTCTTCATTTGACCCTTGCGTTGACAATACAAGTCGGTTAATCCATGAAAAAGTTCTGCAGTATGCTCATGTTTTTATGCCCTTTAAAAGAAGAAGGTCAGCGGCTGAGGGTTAGTAACCTGGTAATAAAGAAACAGAGGCCCTTCACACTGTAAGTGGAGTATAAAATTCTCTAATGATGCACAACTGGAAACAGACAAGTTCATCGGCAGTCTCTGGCTTCTCAAATGAACAACAGCTGCTTCTGGAAGCGATACCGTTGTAAACACACCCACCTGCTTAATTTCATTAACACCTCTTGAAGTTTAGGATACAGTTAACAGCTTGGCTCCTGAACTACAGTTTGTTTACTGCCTGTGGTCTGAAAACGGCTGTGGCTCTCTCTCTCTCTCTCAGCAGTGCAAACACACAACATCAAAACATCAGTCAGTGCTCACCCATCACTTTTTTTTATCCATAACTGCGCTCGCATCTGCAGTTTGTCTTTGTTCTGAAACATAAAGGTTTCATTCGGTGATCCTCGACAAAGAAGACAAAATGATTTTTGCTCACGAGTAACCCATTCACTCAGATCTTTGGTAAGCTGTAAATGTAATGTGCGCATCCTTTTTCTTTAGCTAAGTACAATACACTGTGTGCACCTTCTTGGTGCTATTATCTTTGCCTTTGGTTAGTTTGTCTGCTATTCACTCACAGTCTGTCCGTCTCTGTGTCAGCAGTGTTAAACCAAATCCACGATAGGCTTTTCTACCTCTTCTTAGTCAAGCATGAAAAACAGCTTTGATGAAAAATAAAAAAATAAAAAATAATTTTAAGCTTAATATCAATCTGCCTTTTTTTTTTTAATAAAATAGTTGCACTTTGATTATCAGGATAATTTGATGATAATGAGTTATTATCAATATTTTCATGATGGTAAATATACTGAGACACAATTACATTTTCAGTTTACAATTTAAAGTTATTCTGTTGTCTAGTCTTTAGTGTTAACTCCAACATCACTGCACCATCGAGAGCATCCTGACCAACTGTATAACAGTTTGGTACGGGAACTGCTCTGCCTCGGACCGGAAGGCGTTGCAGAGGGTTGTGAAAACTGCCCAGCGCATCGCTGGAGCACCACTTCCTGCCATAAAGGACATCTACAGGAAGCGGTGTCTGAAAAGGGCTGGGAAAATCATCAAAGACCCCAGTCACCCATCACATGGACTCTTCACTCTCCTGCCCTCTGGGAGGCGCTACAGGAGCCTCCGGACTAAGACCACCAGGTACTGGAACAGCTTCTTCCCCACAGCTGTCAGACTCCCGAACTCTGCCTCCTGACATCTGACTCACATTAAACACATGGACTGGACATACAAACACCCACAACCACCTACACACACACACACACACAATGGACAACTGTATCCTCATACACACAATAATAACATGGACTGAACCACCACTCACAACCACTAGCACTTTATATAGCCTCTGTAGAAATTATCCACATATCTCACTTATCTTAACTGCACTACTGTATAATTCTGTGTAAAAAATCATTCTGTACATACGATAATTTTTAATTCTACAACTTTTTATAACCTGCATAGTTCACATTTCTGTATAACTGCATATCTCATATTTCTGTATATTTTTTATTTCATATTCTGTATAGTTTTTCATATTTATATCCTGTTCATAGCCTGTTCATAGCTTGTACTCACTACAGCCTGTACATACTTATAGTTATAACATACCTTCATACCGTGTACATTATAACATACCATAATAGACCCATTTCTGTAATATACTTACATATCTATATTATTTGTAATATATCTATATCAGGCTAAAGCACTTCTGGATGGATGCAAACTGCATTTCGTTGCCTTGTACCTGTGACATGTGCAATGACAATAAAGCTGAAGCCTATTCTATTCTATTCTATTCACTTACAGTGATCACTTACATAGATATGTAGCATAATTGCATAACCTTGTGTAACGCAAAACAAATCATAAATCATTGCAGAGATTGTTTAGTGTTGTATTTCCTTGTACATTACTACCTAAGTCAGTAAAATTTGGGTTTTATTTGTCATTTCTGGCACTCATTCAGCATTCAAAGCTGTGCTGTACACAATTTGCTTTGTAGTTGTAATCATCGGTCCTTGGGTTTGATGCATTTTTCTGGGAACACGAGGATGGCCATTTTCAAACTAAAGATGGATGTTGAGTGAGGAGGGCAATAACATAAATAACTCACTGTTGACTCTTTTGGTTGTTATGGGTTTTCAACCTGCTGCTTGGCCCTGCCAGCCATAGCGCTGATTTCTCGCTCTCGCTATTCATCCTCCTCCTCCTCCCTGTTTTGTCATTTTCAAACTTGAGTCGGCATATTTTTTTTTCTTCTGCATAATGTGTGTTTCATATCTAAGAGATATGTGTTGGCTGGGTTCTTTGCTTTGTAGCTTCTGGGGTTATAATATGCTCTCTTTTACAGTTTACGCTGCTTGGCCTCATTTAGAGAGCACCCTAAGGTTCAGTGCGTTTCCTGCCAAATAAAAGTAAGTTCTTGGCAGTAAATGTTTGAAAGCACCCAAATGTTAAATGTGTCTGACTCGACTTCTGGCCATCACATGGCAACATCAGTCTTTCTGTTCCCTGAATTCAGTTTATAACACTGCAGTGGCTTCTCATGCAAAGGACTGACACCTATATTTTGGGGGAAATCCAAAGTTTGTAGAAACTGAGGGCATGTGTAATGTCAGCAGCACTACCTGAAACTCTGATTTGAGTGTCTGCAGAGGAACAGATAAACAGACTCAAAAACAGGCTAGGACTAAAATTCACAGACCTGCAGTGGACAGTAGGAGGAAGATGACCGTCAGGACATTGAAGGACTGCCGGCTGGAGATAGTCATCTTCTTGTCCTCATGTGGGAAGAAGGGAGGGAGCAGGAGGGTGGGGAGAGAGGGGGGGGAAGGGCTGCTTTAGCTGGACGTGGGCATCCTCTGCTCGCTGACAGCTTCTCTCACATGGCTGCTTCTTAGACTCAGGGCTCCTAATGGGAACAAGACAAGCAGGGGGGGGGGGGGGGAGAGAAAAGATTAAGATATTTGATTTGGATTTCTGGAAGTTCCATCCAACTGTGTGGACAGCTTGTCTGGCAGTGAGCGTCCATGATGCCTTTCCCGAAATCTGTCCTAAGGCTTACATAACAGGACCGCTTGGGCATTCGGTTTAATTGAAACTGGCACTCTGACAACACTGGGGCCAAAAGTTGTTCCATGCTTGCTTTTTCTTGTCTATAAGTCATGGTAAATTATAGCGATAATCATGAATATGTATACTTCCCTGAGCTGAAATTGTTGTCATTTTTTTAGTTGATTCTAATAAAACTGACTTTTTTTTGAGAGATTAAAAGAACATCTTAAACTAGATGTCTTAGTTATGCAACTCTATAAGCTATGCGTTGCAGTAAGGAAAAACTGCACATATCATGCATTAAAAGTACGGTGCTCTAAGTAGAGCAAATATTTAATGAATTGCACAGAATCTGCTCTTTCAGCACAGTGTAAAGTTTTGTGATTGCAGAGCTGCTGTGGAGCACTTTGCTTGTAAGTGATGCATTGTGGGGGTTCGTGAATTCCTCTTGCACATTATCACCATTCGAAGCTTCGCTGTAGTCATCCCTCTACTGATGATAAGTAAGATTAATGGGGTGGCAGTACATTTCGCTTAGGCACACTTGTTTCTGTTTTTTTTATTTTTATTTATTGCTTTAATAGCCTCATTATGTGCACAGAAATAGTATCTCTCTGTGCATTCGTTTAAGTTGATGTTGCTGATCATTTATATACGAGCCATTTGCAAATTTCGCATAAAAACACCCATTATTTGCTCCCCGAACCTATAAGATCCCATTTTTCTGAATGTAAACTTCATTCAAACATGTACCAGGATCATAGATTGCTTTAGCTGCGTGTATGTGCCGAGAAACTTAAGAGTCTTCTTCTGCACGAGCTAGTTGGAAAATATTACAAGCTCGGCTCCTAAATTATTGAGGACCTGACAGAGGCTGACAGAGAAGGAGAAACTAAGGAAAGAGAGCAACAACAAGGGTGTAGAAGCGCCCATCAGTGTTCCTGTCATAAAAAGAATTCAGTTTATTGGTGGATCAAAGCCAGTCTAATGTTGCATCACCAACCTCCGACTTTTTTCTCGAGCTGTTTTGGTAACACTCCGAAGTATGGCGCAGATACAGCTCCATTTGGAGGGCGACTGGAAAGTTTAGTTTCTTTCACATGAGCACACAGTCAGAAGAGAAATGGTGCTAGTGGTGGGGCACTGCCTACGAGCCAAAAATTATTTATCAGAAATATGCAGACAACGTTCACCAGGTCAGATTTAAAAAGTGCTAGAGGTCAGAAACAAGCTATGTTTCTGTTTTTTGGTCAAGAGTTTACACGAGTAGCCACATCTGCCGATGAGTGGGTTCACAGTGAGGTAATGTTTGTGCAGACTAATGCTCAACATTCGTTCCAGATTTCCATTCTGGTCTTTGAAAGTTGAATAGCATCAATTAATTAAATGTTATTATGTTATTATGTTGTAATTTTTCAAGTAAACAGAATATTTTTCAGCTTTGGTAGTCAAATAAAGATGTCAACATGTGCTGTGGAATATTTTGCACAAATCTTTCAGCTCCCTTATTTTTAAACCAAAAACTCACTGAGAAAATTATGTAGAGATACGTCAATTTTGAAAATGTGCTGTAAGTTGATTGCTTACAATGGCACGGCCTGTTTTGCAGCTGGTACACAATGGATCACAGAGTGAGGATGAAACGGGCTGGCTGTGGAGTAAATAGCATTTGGCAATTTTTACACCTTTAACACCTTTTTGCACACTCGGGCAATTGATGCAGAAAGCAGCAAAGCTGTCAGGTCAGTTTGTCAGTTTTACGGAGCTGTAAAAGCAGAAAATGCAGGCCTCAGATATTAGAGGCCTTTCACAGGTCCAGAGCTTAAGATTTTATCCAAAGCCATTCATGAAAAACCGAAACCTCAAAGTAACCTGAGGGCAGAGAGATTCGTCAGATTAAAATACCTAGCCTTTATCCAAATTGCTGTTGACCTTAACAGACTTAAAAATGGGAGGCAACGCCAGTACTGGCAGCAGGATGATAGCCTACACCAGTTAACAAGCATCCAACGTTAATAAGAGAGGAAAAGATGTTTTTCCCCAGCAGGTCACACGAGTTCTGCTAATGGCACAAAAAGAGAATTTTTTTCCTCAAGTGATAAAAATCTCACGTGATTAGAGGTGAGAAAATGCCTGCTGTCTTGAATTGCATACATGGACACACACTCAAGAGGAGCAGCAATACGATTAGACTCAAATGTAGACTCTATCCTTAAGAAGACATACGCTCCTATTCCAGGCTGGATAAACCATAACCTTAATAAGACATACAATTATCTTTATCTCGCTGAGACACAACCTATTGCTTTCTATAAATATGGCATGTAAGCATGTGAGTGTGAGGTCATGCGCTATTGAGAAACATATCAGGCTCCCAAACTGAGCTACAGAGGCTAAACAAATATTTTAGAAGAAATTAAAGCTGTGCAAACACTGTGGAGAATCCCACTCTCTGTCACAGGTGCCGCCCCGTCTCCTATGTGTTAAATGGTTTCAATCCCAGATCAAGGAATAAATGCTGTGCATAACCCTTCCAATATACAATGAAGTTACTGTGGACCACATGGACAGACTGTGAGCTGCAAGTGAAGCACAGCAAGCTTTTTCTGTCAAAGTCTTTTAAAGCATTTTTTGATCTGAAAAGCTGTTCCTTCTTCAGAAAGCCAGGCAACGGGGGTCCCGGGAGACTTGTTAGAGTGGCATTTCATATATTTTTTTCCAGTCTTTTTATTTCTGGTGAAAGCTTTAGTGTACTGTCAGATGACAGCATGTAAAGTATAACGAGGGATTCCCATCCTTTCTAAACCCACTCCTCACAACCAACTCACTGCTGTGGTCTTTTATATACATTACTTGTTTTCCTGTATTGTCACATGGAGTCACCCTGCTCCCTACGCAGGCTATAAAAGGGCAAGGTTCACAGCATCACGGCGCACGGCTTGTTTGCGAAGACGTAAAGGTTCAAGGGTTTGTGTAATGAGTCTGATGGTAGTGAAGCAGAGTATGTACTGTAAATACACAGGAGTGCACGTATACAGGCACACACAGCACAGCACACAGTGCATAGCTCCCTGGGACTTAAAATAGAACAAACTGTTCAGCCTAACAGACACACGACACAGATGGAGGGTTTCGATACTTGCTGTGTCTCAAATCAAACTAAAATATACATAAAGGCCATGGAAACACCCACTCTCTGAGTAAATGTGAAAGCTGCTCTGAGGGGAAACACTGTATTTCTACGAAAAAGCATGTAGATTTCATTTATCTGCCTGCGTGTTCCTCATTACTCGCTGAGAACAGAAGCAAATATTAAGTGACCAATTGCTGCAGTAACCACTGCGAAGCTAGCAGCACACTTTTCATCACAACACAGCAGGAGACCCAAATCTGTCAGAAGTTTGATGAGGAAGAGCGCAGTGGAAGATTTTTGGGCTATTTGAAGATTACACACAGCGATAAGCGGGGCCTGTCTCAAGAACATCCTTGTCCGAGTCTTATTTTTGTTCAAACATTAACTTTAAAGTATGCGACATGTTATTATGCTTTCTAAAAGTCATTATTTATTTATTTTGGCCTGCAGTGTCCCTTATCTGAGAAGCTTTCAAGTTTGTAAAGGCAAAATCTCGACATTACAATTCTCTCTCTCTCTCTCTCTCTCTCGCTTTCTTCCTCTCTACAGCTTAACTTTATTTTTAGACTAAACATTTAGGCCTGTCTTTCTGAGTATTCACATAACCTTTTTCTTCCATGGGTGATAGTAGTTGGATATTTATTCGCCCTCTGTGTCTCATTATAAGAGTAAATGCACTCTCTCTTACTTTCCTTGCTCTTAATCCATGTTAATGTGCGTTATCAATCACCCTAAAACACATGAGCATCCGCAGTGAAGTACAGTTTAGAGATGAGACTCCCACTTCACACAAGGGGAAGAGTGAGCAATAGCTAAGTGACTGTGGGTCTGCAGATGGGCTTGCGTCCAAATACATTCTGTTGCAGCCCTCTACCTAATTGATGCTCCCTTGGACTATCATCATAATAAATTGGATTTCGTTCACGTTTGATGGCATTAGAGCTTCACTCAGAAGCCCGACAGTGCTCCATTAGGACATGAGCCCATGTCAGGAGATTTAGAGCTGTGATCTAATGATTGTCATTGGCACAGAGGACTGAACTGTGTGCAGCATCAGTGAGTAAGGAGTGGCAGTCTAAGTCATTAAAAGCAATGACTGGTGAACATGTACAAGATGTGACACAGCTGATGATAAAAGAAAAACTGTCCTTAGAGGATAACAGTAGTCTGGGATATTTATTTATTTACTTAAGGGCAGTTTTAAAGTTTAAAAAAAGAAAAGAAAAGAAGTACAAAGTACTTTTAATTCACAATACATAAAAAAGATAAACCTCAACCGCCTTTGCTCGTAAAATCAGTCCGCAGGAAAGAAATTGCATCCTCTTTCAGTTTTAAGGTTTTACGTATAAGGACATAAGATTAGATAAATATAACCTCAGATGAAGTACAGGACATGTCATGAAACGTAAACGTCAATCGTGTGATGTCATTTGCATGCGACACAACAATGGAGGACGTCCAGGCGTTGCTTTTTGTCACACTCGGGGACCATGGTGCTGATCTTTGTGCAGCCAGTTTCAAAAATAGCAGTTTTGATTTTTGTGAAGAAGACGCTCTCACAACTCATCGAGTGACACCATTGACTGTCCAATCGGTGGTTTGCAGTCTGCTGACGTCACAATTTTGGATTGGGTCAGCTCACTTGGAACCCCGGCCATGCAGACACTAAGGAAGTACCTGATATAAGGTACTGCCACCTAATAGAAAACCCTAAAAACTGAGTAAAGTTAAGCCGAGTTGAGTAGGTACAAGTGGAATAGAGCAAATAGTTGCATCTAAACAAATCTCTAGACTTCTGGAACAAGACCAAAGTGGAGAAGTCTGGCCTTAATTCATGTTTACTGATGTTTACCATGTTTACTGAAAGCATAACACAGCATATCCACAACAACACTTCATACCAACTATCAAGCACGATGCTTTAGAGTCAAATAGCAGACCATCTGTCTAATAGTTAAAGCTTGGGAAAAAGTGTATGATGACACTAAGAACAGCAAAAAATGTACAACAAAATGGCTAAAAAAAAGAGTCAAAGTACTACACCGATATTTTTCAATGGCCTGTCTCTACATTGTACAGAAGAGTGGAACAAAAGAAAAAGAGACTATCGAAGTCATACACAAAATGATTAACTCGAGTTAACGCTGCTAAAGGTGCTTTTTCTGTTTTTTACAACATCTGATGTTGTCATTTTTTGGATTATGTCCTGATATGTTAAAGCTTGCAGCTAAAAAGCCCAGTCGTCCATCAAAATGTATATATTGATAAATCTCCTATTATAAAACATAACTTTTCCTGCTTCAGCATAGAGTTATCTACCCAGGACAGACCTCAGGAATGAAAAGAGAGGTTTTTAGTGTATGTTTGGGGAGATGCTGCAGACAGCATTTCAGATTGCTGCTCGCATCTTTAACAGTACTGAACGATGGATCTAAATACCTAAAGTGAAGCATGACATTTAGTGTTATGGTCTTGAAAGCAGTTATGAAAGCAGCTTCTCCCAGTGGCTCTAATTTTGTAACGTAAACCAGTCGACCAAGATAAAAGGACAAGTTTCTCCATCATCTTCTGTTTGTGATCCTAAATATATCTTTCAATAAATCACAAGAGGTTGAAATAAACATTAAAAAAAAATTACAGTTACACAGCAAGCGTCACATTAGCAACAAGGTTGTTTTTGATTCATCAATCAAGTGCGTTTCACACAACTACCCATAATCCTCTCTCAGGAGCCTTTTTCTTTTTTTTGATCTGACGCCTTTTTATTACAAAGTGATCAGAGCAATAAGAGCTTATTTGTGCTGTGTCATTTTGAGCTCCGGGTCTGCAGATATGAATTTGACTGATGAACAGAGTTTCTTCTTCGGTTTACATGAGCCGTCACCTGAATAAATTTTCCAGGTCAAATATTCTAAATAAAGCCCAAAGGCGGCAGCAACATGTTTTCGTCTAAAGCCTGGATGTTGCCTGGGAGACCTTAACGTCACAGAGGACATAAGGAAGAGTGTAGCCTGTAGTAATTACCACCCACAATGTGGTGGACAGGAAATGAATACTTAAAATCCTTAAATATGCTAAGGGAGGGAAAACAGCAGTGTTGCCATAGGGCTTGTTGTGGAGAGTTTGGTCGATACGGCAGCATAATAACCTCGGCTATTGTGAAGTGCACCTAGCTTGCTGCATGGGTGGTCTGTTTCTGTTTCTGACTTGGTAATGGTTTGTTAGCATAACACAAGCAGAAGATGAGAGAACAACTGTAATCAAGCTAGTGTCTGTGGAGGCACACAGTGCATCTACCTGCTGAGAGCTGTCATGTTGATGGAAACCATTCTGCCTTCTACGTTCACTTTATCTCACACCCTTAATTTATCATCAATTTGAATTACAAAGCAAGATTGGAAAATAACAGAGGTATTTGTCTGAACACCCCCTCCCCCATCAGTATAACTAGAATTATAATTCAACTTGCTTTTAAAGTTTCATAGCGCCTGGCAGAAACGGCAGCACCGCATTATATTGTTGAGCTAATCTACTGTAGATAGAAAGACTTCTGGCTGGTATTTCTGAGGAAGGCAATATCAGCATCCATCTGGAAATTAACCTCCCCCAGCAGTGGCTCCAAACACATCTGATCACTGCTCAGTGCTTCTCGCAACACTGCTCCAGCCACATCTCAAGTTGAATAAACAACTAATATCACAACTTTGGAGGTTGGAGAAAAGGAATGTGATACTTTTTCTTAAGCTTTAGTCACACAAAATAGAAAAACAACACAGAAAAGGCTAATTAGTGTACATTTAAGCACTTGGGAAATCTGGGAAACCCTAACTCACAGGAAAAAAGGTCTCCTCTGCACCAAATGGGAATTTAACAGGGCGATTCTCTCACAAATAATTTTGGCGGGGCAATAAATATATGCATGGAGAGAGGGAGAGGGAACTAATGAGACAGCTACTGGAGTCTAATAAGTTGAATTCATTATACAATCAAGGTCTCGAAGTCAGCAGGGGGGATGAGAATTCTTGGAACCTCATCTAACATAACGCAGATCACAACAAAGACCTTGTTTCTATGTGATGCAGTATGAATGAATCCAGCTCACTTGATGCTGCATTTGGAAGGGACTGAACGCTTAAGGTTAAGCATCGACTCATAAAACCTTTATTGCATAATAAGAAAAGCAGCTGCAGTGCTTGGTGTCTTTCACAAAGTTTTTCAATCAGTTATTATGCTTTTAACGTGCCGCTTTTGTTTGTTTAATATCTTCTCTAACGTTTGACATATTTCATCTTTTTTTTTTCAACAAGAAATAATAATAATAACTACAGCGGGGATCAGTTTCAGACTTTCTTTTTGATTTGAGTTTGCTGCCGCTATAGCTTTGAGAATTTGGGTTTCATCAAGCGACTCAGAGGACTGGGTGTTCTTGAGTTTGACTGCTAAATGTCACAGAGATACAGTAGCTGTCACCCTTAAATCACTTTCAAGGCCACAGAACGCCTTCCAGGAATTGTTCTGCAGCAGCTCCCAACACTTGCCGTTCCATCAAAGTTCAGAGCCGCCAGCAGGCAGCAAAGTCCTCATCTGTCAACGCATCCGCGCTTTGGCACTCGCATTCAGTTTTCTTTGGTAGCGAGACTGTGACTCATGCAGAATAACTGGACTTGTTTGGCTCTGGGATTTGGGAGACATATCCTGGGGAATTTTTCGGTGTCTCTGATGCAGACTGACACGGCAGTATCTCCCAGACAATAGCCAGCATTGTTTGTTTGGATTTGTTTTAAACACCCCACTCTGGGCTCTTTCCCTTTTTTTTTTTCGTTGGAAGTGCTCCCCACCATCATCATCCGCCTGACCCTGGATTTAAAATAGCTCCTACTTGCAGACAAATATCCCAGTGGGAATTTCAAAAAATGAAGCAGAAAGTTATGACAAATATAAAAATATCACTTTGCTGTGTCCCTTTGGCCTGCATTAATTACACAGACCAAAATGACAAAGAGGCAACACTAGCCCTAAAGCTGGCACTTTTGTTCCATGTGTGATGGTGATAAATGGTAAAGACACAAACTCAAGGTTTGCTAATGTTTACTAACATATTTCCGTGCACATTGTTGGAACCATTCGTAGTCCATGTGATTTTTAAACAGAAGATTACGGACTCAATGACTCAACGGCATTCAATAAACCCAGCTACTTTACAAGTTTTGGTTGCCCGTGTAAACCTACACTGCCTGAAAATATCACTAATCCTCAGTGACTTTTACAGTCGCGTCAGATCCAAAAGTAGCACACTGAACTTAGTGGGTACACAGCAAAATCTCCAGTGTTAAATTAACACTGGAGAGTGTCTATATGGGTCCACACCTCTGAGTGTTAAATACAACACTGTTGAGTGTTAAATTAACACTTTTGACAGTGTTATATGTTTAAAAGTAACTTAGTCAGTTTTGAAGATTAACAATGGCTAACGCTGAGCAGTGCTGATTTTCTAACACTGGAAAATAACTCAAAATGTTAGAAATATTCCAGTGTTAGAAAATCAGCACTGCTCAGTGTTAGCCATTGTTAATCTTCAAAACTGACTAAGTTACTTTTAAACATATAACACTGTCAAAAGTGTTAATTTAACACTCAACAGTGTTGTATTTAACACTCAGAGGTGTGGACCCATATAGACACTCTCCAATGTTAATTTAACACTGGAGATTTTGCTGTGTAGTTTTACCCTCAGATAACCCCCACAAGCAAAAGTCTTAAGAGGTCAAAGCCCATGCGACTTCACCCCAAAATAGCCATTACAGATACACTGTAAATCACCTGGAGGTCGCAGAGGGCAGTGGTCATGCACACCTTCACATAGTGTGGCCAAGAATACCTCAGATGAGAATGGATAATACTCCCCACTGCTTCCCTTCCAAATGCTAATGGTGTTTTGGCAGCCAGTTTATATAGCCTGTTAGAAAAATCTTAAACCGCAAGAAACGGTTTGTGAACCGTTCCAGCAATCGTTATTGGAAGTGTTGGTTGACTGGCCATCGTAGTGATATTACACCTCATTAATGAGGCTGTCCTGCTTTTGACCCACATAGAATGAACTCACCTCAGGTTGCATACGTTTGGCAGATTTTTGTGAATAATAACTTCCTACTATGTCCTGAAGTGCTCCCTAAATGCCATTTGAGTTCAACTCAAAGCTCTAATATTATAAGTTTGTGCTAAAAGCCCCGACACGTCTGCAAAACGCTTCTGTTGAACTGATTTCCTGAGACTGTGAATGGATTTATTATCAGAATGAAGAGTTACCTGCTGCTGTTCACTGATAATATGGCGGGTGCGATCAAGCTTATTTAAATATATTCGTCATTATTGGCGAGAAGGATTATAGTGAAGCATTATATATCGTGGTGAATTAAAAATTACAGTCATTTGAGCCATAATGACTCATGGATTATACTTAGGCTTTATATAGCGTGTAATGTCTGCCAGCACGGTGAGCACATATGCACCATGTTTGATGCTACAACACAGACAAATGTTTACACACGCATTGGTTGCGTGACATTTTCTTAAAAGCCCCTGGCTCAGTGGTAGCTGACTTTAGAAACAAAGCCCAATCTCCCGCAGACACACACGTCTTAATCCATATTCATGCATTTTCTGCTTAGTAACAAAAGGCGGCATCGCTTATATTCTCTTTTTTAACAATATGGACCGCCACAAGTTAAAAGGCAAACCAAAAGGAAGGCATTGAGTAAGGATGACCTACAGTAAAGATTTGCACATGAATACTCTCGCCGAGGACCCAGTCTGTCATTTTTTAGTGTGGCCGTCCCAGTGCCTTTATAAAAATGATGATCTATTTGACGGAATGGCATTTTTATAATGGGGGTATTGTTTGAGGATTTTGTTGCATGTACCTTTTAAAAATTAAAAGGTGTGTGTAGCTGTGGTCTACCAGTCAGGATAGGATTTCCCAGGCTACTCAAGTCTGCATGTCAAAGCATTCTTTAGCAAGACAGTGAACCCTGAGTTGCCCCCATTGCATGCAAGTGACTGTGAGTATGTACATGAATGTTAAACAAAGTGCTTAGGTATAGAAAAAATGTTAGTATGAATGTCTGTGTGACTTGGTGAATGAGACATGTTGTATATTTTTTTAAAAACACTTTGAGTGCTCAGTTGGAGTAGAAAAGACCTTTAGAAGTCCACGTGTTACAGGAAATCCTGCAAAAAAACCACATTTATTTTAAGTAATGCTTTACCAATCCTCCCCACACACACAAACACATAAAAAAATTACATCTAAACTTGGAGGTTGAATTTAGCTCTTTATATATGTGCACTTTGACATTATTTCATCCTTCAACTAATGTCAATGAGAAAGGTTACTGTTTTGTGAGATCAAAGTGCGCATAATCCAGAAATTGTGTGCTCAGCTGTTGTCAGTCTCCTTATCTGCCACTTCTCGTTGACACTGATGAATTTATATACCATTACTTCAACACGCTCATTTTATCTGGTGATAAAAGCTTTTTCTCTTTCCTGCATGGTTGAGCCAAAGTGACAGAGGATCTTCTGCACCTCTGGCTCTGTTATCATCTGTAAGCGTCTGAATTGAGCGTTTAACCCTTTGTTCACTCCAATCGCATCGCAGCTGTCTCTCACAGCTGCTCCCTCTTCCTGTAACACCTCTGAGGAAGGGAGGTCAGGCAGGCATACGGTTACATATGGAGGCTGTTAAGAGCAGGAGACTTCACTGCTCTCCATTTCCCCAATTATTTGGGGTGATTCCTATTATGAGGTGAGGAAAATGTAGATTTGTACCAGGACTCAAACCTGGTGCCGTCATTAAAACTGCAGGATTCCTACCACAGTAGAAATAAAAAGCTGTGTGTCTGCAAAGGAAAAACAACTGAGTTCATGACAACAACAACTTGCACTTGCAAGTTATTTTTAATATGCTCCTAAACCAAATTTCTTCGCTGCTCTCAAACGGGGTTTTGGTTCCCCGTGTCACACATTTACTAAGATTTTTTTTCCCATGCAGCTCCGTTTTGTTTTCTTTCTGTCTGAACTCTCTAAGAGTTTCCTCTCTCTGCTGCTTATTTACAACACTGTGAAATAACATGTGCTTTTATATGACAGCATAGGCACAGTGCGTAAAGACACAGAGCCTCTCTTATCTTATATTTACTGTGCTCGCCGAAAGTTGCTGGAGTGCAGTAATTTAAAATCATCGCACCTCAAGTGGAAGTAAATACACATGGTTTTGTTCGCAAAATCTCTAAATGATCTGATGGTGATTAGGTTTTGAGTAGATTACGTTTGATTTCACTGACTAAGCTTCCCCTCAGGTTTATGATACACTGGATCACACATTGTAATCAAATAACAACACAGATTTACGTGGAAAGATGTTGATCACCACAGGTTTCCACTTGTTATTAGTCACGTAATAACACTGATCCACGGTTGATGCGGTGGAGAGGCTGAACTGGAGGTTAAACTCAAGTCGATGAAGCATCCATGTGCTTTAGTTAAAGCACAAGAGCAAGGTCAGAGGTCAGATGCTGCTGCACCAATTACTGAGAAGTATGAGGTCATGCATAAATGTCAATAAGTCAATATTAAGATTACCTCTGAGAATGAGAGCTGCGGTCCGAGGTTGTTTTTCTTTTGTCCACTCATACCAAAGATCTTCCCATTATTGTGAATTTAATATCTCTTAAAAATCTTGAGGGAATTTCTTTAAAATTGGAGCAAATGTTAAAAGATGAGCGCATGGGAATGTGCTCAAAGGTCACTGTGGCCGCAGGGATGCAAGTGCTAATTAAAAAAAATACACAGATGTTTACTCGGTGGTGTGATGTCCATTGTTTAATCGATGATCAGACATCAGACTGGTGACACAATTTTTTTTTTTTAGTTATCATATTATATGATGAGTTTAAAAGCCAAAGGATATATAAATATCTATACTGCAAACCCTCAACTAAGGTGTCACAGACTGACAATATTACAATATAAAAATTCTGGCTATTCTTTATGTACAGGAATAAACATGCACAGATACTAATTTGAATAATGACTCTGCTCAAGTTAATATTTTCCCAACCTCTGATTTCCCCAAGTATTCCTTTATTCTCCTGTGAAGTATCACTCATCTATGATTTAACTGTTTCAGCTGGATTAATGCTCAAAGGAGTCTGCATTAATGTGATTTCTTTCTTCCCTTTTGTGTTGACCGGAGATACACTCACATACACAGAGCAAACACTGCATTAATATTCAAAACAGCCACTGGGTGAACCTGCTTCTGAATTTCAACAGCTTGTCTCTTATTCGATTATTCTTTCAGCCTCTAATTTCAGAAGCTGCTGAAAAAAAAGAGGAAATGCCTTCCTGATGCCAAACGCCCCCACCCCCCTTGAGGGAGGAAAAGACAAAAAACAATACAGAGCAACAGACCTCAAAGCAAAGCACAAATGTGAAGGAAAAAAACTAAACTCACCCCTTCATATTAGTGCTTATAGACAATGATAAATGTTTAATGGGCCATTTTGCCAGTTGCACCTATGCATACGAGTAAAAAAGTGCATGTTTATGTCCACATAAAGGGATCGGGATGCAGATAGTTACAAGCAAGCTACTAATATTAGCAGTAATAATATAAGACTTCTGGCTTTCCGCCCTTGGCATTGTTACAGAAGTGAAGTACAACAGGGGCCACACAGAGGGAAAGTGAATGCATACAGTTGATGAGCACAGGCCATGTTTTGCCCTAAAGGCCTCTGCTTATTATCTCAGTGGTGATTATTATCTCCCCTGCATATCAGTGGATTCTGATATGGAGGGGAAGTCGGACATGCAAGGGCTCAGTTATGTTGTTACTCACTCAGCTGTAGAAACGTATACATGCATACGGTACACACTGTCTTACTAACAAGCGCACAAAAACAAATGAATGTGGAGATAAAACATACATAAAAACACTGTGCACACATACACAGAGGCAAAACGGGGCAGGGGAACTCGGCGTAAATCATGCAGAGAGATTTATCGATGACAGACCGGATTAACCAAATAAATACAGTTTTCTGCACCACAGTTTGGAAAACAAGACATTTCTGAGCTCACAGAGTGACTACGTGTTGCTGTTTATTTTGGGTTGGACAGTGTAATTATTTGGCTGCTACTGCTGCATGCTGTTTGCAATATTAATCAGTTAAACTCACAGCTGGAAAATGTTCGTGATTTTTTTTTCTTTTTTGCAGGGTGTGTAGTGGATAAGGGCATCGAGTCCACTTGGAACATCAGATCGAAGTCTTTGTTGTTTTCAGCGTGCAAGTAAAAAGTAGATCAGTGTTTTGGGTTAGGTGTTTTTTTAAAAGCCGTATTTAATTTTAAATACCACTGAAGTGAAATGATTCAAATAGTAGCCAATCAAAACCAGAAGAAAATGTCCAAAGGGATTTTCATGCTCGAGCGTACCTGAATGATGTGGTCAGAAGTTCCTTTGGGTTGAAAGTGCGGTAAGATTGGCCTACAGTCAGAATGTAATTTGACTTTTAATGAAAGGATTGTGTGCACATCACTCTAACATTAAAATTGGCTCTACTAAATTCTCAGTGAAATAAAGACAGACCGTCTCGCAAGCAGTATTCACATTTACTACTAACAATTTGGTAATCGTTTAACCGTCGAGGCAAAAATATCAAGACAGCTTCTAAAATATAAAAATGTGATGCTTGGGTGCGTTTGGACAAAGTATTCAACAAGTTAAATCAGGGATTATAATCATCATTGCTTAACAGTAAAACTGTAACTTTTTACATAAACATACAGTGTGAAAATAAACCTTTTTTTCCCCATTCTTATTTTATTTTTTGTGGCCTGTGTGTGCGCTTCATGTGGCCACTTCCACCTGCAGAGTGTTCTGCCCACAAATGTCAAACAGGCAACAATGTGGTTTGTAAATTGGCAGTGATGTGGTTTGTAGCTGCCCTTTAGCAAGAAAAGTATAACGGAAATTCACCTCAGTGTTAACGCAAACATTGAAGTTACTTCAAAGAGTAAGAGGGATAGGGTTGATCTAACTCACAGCTGAAACTACCAGTGAAAGTTTTTCTTTTCATTTTTTTTCTTTTGTGACCACAGCTTAACTAAGGTAAGTTTCAATCAGTCCCATTTACTCTTTTTTAATTTTGCTGTTGTTTTATCAAACATAGCAAGTACAAAATAATGAACATTGTCCTAACTGTGCAGGACAGCTTCTTTTTTTGACCCGTAGTTCATGACAAGCTGTTACAGTTGCCTGTAAACCTAGAGTGGTGCTTCTTTGTGCGTCTGTGTTGTTCACTTCAGAGTTTTTTTTTGCTGTTTTTTTGTCTTTGCACATTCAGAATATGTCTATTTTGGAATTCAGGATGTGGGAAGCAATTAGAAGATATTCGAATAAGATTTATTATTGAGTTTAAATTGTGACATTCTGTATACGTTTCTCAATTATTTTAGGGTCATTACTTTACAATATAAAGCTCCGTGAAGCGTCTCTTGTTGTGATTTGGCGCTACAGAAATAAAACTGAATTGAACTGAATTAATGGCAAAGAACTGGTAAGTAGCTTCTTGGCTTATATTAAGTAAATATTACCCCGTATTTTATGCTCAGTGCTCAATGTTCAAAGCTGTCTTCTGTTTAGTGGGAAATAAACATCAATTTCGTAATGACCAGAGAGAGACTCTGAAACGGCGTTTGACTCTGTGTTTACTTCTAAATAACCTTCTCTGTCTGCACTCTGTTATGTCTAGATACATGGCTGGATTACGTGTGCTGTGAGGACGGTCGTATAGCTGAGGCTTTGTGCCTCATCTGGACCGCGATAAGAACCAGCGTCCGTAACACGGTGATAACCACAGTTGTATTAATTTCAGCTCAGCGCCTCTGACTTTTTATGTCTGAGACTCAGGCACCAAAAACTCTTCCTCTGCCAAAAGATTGTCTGCATCTGGTGCCGCCAGCTACTCTGCAGTTTCAACGCCGGTCTGATCATCTGTTCTGAATTTGAAATGCTCCTCACTAAAAATTTTCACCTTGAGGGCTCCTGCCAAGCCAGTGGTCACGACGCCTCTGCTGGCTCCACCTCTGCTGATGTGAGCGCATGTATGTGTGTGTCTACGTTTGTGCACGGATGTGTGTATTCAAGTATATGCCTTGGTGAGATAAGAGTGTGTATACTGTACGCAGCATGCACGCATCAGTACCCTTTCAATGTCAATGACTTTTCTGAGTTGGGACAGTCAGCTGGTCACCGATGGACTCAGCATGGCTGTCCCTGTGAGGCGCAGTGGAGTGGCGGGGTGCGCTTGAGACAAGGTGACAGAGGAAATTGTGCTCAAGTAATGACTGACGGTCATGGTTATGTCCTGTCCTGCCTGTGGAGGAGACTGTGTGTGAGTGACGCAAACATGTGAAGTCCAGGACTAAACACAAAGCTCTAGTGTGCTGCTGGGCAATCCTTTTTAAGAGCAAAATGTTTCACTTTAGGGGTTTCTATATAAACACACCGCTTTCCTGTCACTGAAATTAATATAAGGTAGACTTTGGCTGATGCAACAGCCCTCCTTTTGTGTCAAAGCACATACACGCACAGTCCAGACCAACTGCACTTTCATGCCTCCACCTGTGTTTACACTGTGAACACAATACTTTGTTCCCTGGCGTCTTCCCAGAATACATTTTTAATCAAACTGCCCATCAAACCCAACGGCGAATATTTAACAAACTTCATGGCTCATCGGCTCCCTTAAGCCTCCATCAGAGCCCCTTTGTTGCCACCAGACAGAGACCAACCTTTGCATCTGAAGGCACACTTCTTCTATAAGTGCCGGAAAACAGCAGCAAGAAGGTTTTGTGACAAATAGTGAGCAGTCATATACTTTTCAGTCATATATTGTAAGTAAGCAAAAGCTAAACAAAGCCAGAGTCCTTGGGGAGCCTATTTATTTATGCAAATTATGAAACTGCTCATTCTTAGGGTACAGAAATTACCCAAAGGTACCCAATGATTCACAGAGTAATCACAATATTTGGAAGGGAGGTGTTGTGTTTATGAAAATAATTTTTCTGCTTCTTTTGTTTGACTGAATAATTTCTTCCACTCATGGAAATGAAAGGTGAGGGCTCACTTGAGAGACTCAATACATCCAGTCCACACTAGAACAAACGCGCAGCCACACACATAGCACGCGCACTCTGTCTACGCACATACCCTTAAGAGTAAACACACTTGAACAATGTTCACTGTTGAGCAAAATCATAAAAGCTCGCAACTGCTGCCTGTGGGCCAGGTTTCAGACACCCAGGCGAGAGCAGGATTTTTCACAGAGGAGCAGGATTTTGTGTGAACGAACAAAAGGAATCTCCTTCCTCCGCTGCTCCTTCCTCCTCTAAATCCTATCGTGTGCCACTATGTGTCTCCCACACGCCTGTTTCTAAGTTACCGGCAGCGTCAGCTGCCAATCCCGCTTAATTGCCTCCTGTGTAAAGTGACAGCTGAGGAGTGGCGATGAGAGCGAGCTGTCCTCGCCTTTTCCTGAAGCTCAGTCTCCGCCACCTTGCTAACGAGAGACTCCACCTGAGAATTGTACTGTATGCCTTGGGGAAATTACACAGTAGTTTTGACCTGTAGTGACACTTGAGTATCCAACCTGGGGACTTGCTTTATTAGAAAGAAATATGACTCAAATGTTTCTAGGCACTTTTAAAAAAACAAAATGTTCTCAATTTAGAAAAATGCTCTGCAGGGACAGTTAACTGAAGCTCTAAGGGAGGGAGGGAAATATTTTGAATATGTCTTGTTAGAAATGAAACTAAGTAATAGACATAGAACAATAATAGCAGGCACTGTTTATTTCAATAACAAGAAGCTTCCCTTACCAACCTTGCTTGAGCCTGGAGAAAAAGAAAAGATCTTTTTGCTCACTCCCGCTTGCAGAATTTGCCACCCTGTTGCTCCTTGTTCTCTCTTCCTTTGTTGCGTCTTCCTCACAAACAGATCCTCCTCATCCTCAGGACCAGGGCTGGAATTAACAGCTCATGAGGGAAGCCAGGCGGAAGAGAACGAAAACACACCAGAGAAGAGAAGAAACACACACTTCTCACCCCTAAGTCCTCCTTGGCGGTGTATCCCCATCCGTTAGAGCTCAGCGACTGAGAGTGTGGTGAGAGAGAGAGAGGGAGAGAGAGATGAAATGATACTAAGTGGGCGAGTGAGAGAAAAAGTGAGAGAGGGAGGGAGCGAGAGAGAGAGCCCGTGCGTCTGCACTGGAGGGTGATCTTCTGTACTGTATGATTCCTGTTTATCTCTCTGTCTGTCTCCTCTGCGTGCATTCCTTCCCGACAGAAAGGCACGAGGTCAGCTGTTTTTACAGTAACAACACTTGGTTTCCTCTTGAGGGAGAAGACTTCCTGTTAGTTCTCTGCTCAACTTCTCTCATGGGTGAAATTACTAGCAGTTTTGTGCTTTTTTTTTTAAGAAAATCCCCTCTCTTCTACTTCCTCTCTCCTTCGCGCATAATCTCCCTCTCTATTCATGACTCCAGATTTATTAGCGCCCGAGCAAGCGTTAATCTAATCTCCTCTCTCTAAACATCGCTTGTCCAGAGGTTACTCTGTTGACAAAGAAGGCTCTGCAGTTTAATTTTGGACACACACAGTACCAATACACAAACTAACTGCATGTTTGGTAGACAGCGCTCCAATTTGGCTGTATAAAGAATGAAAATGTGCAATTAACTGATATACTGCGTGAAGACAGAATTGCATGATTAATATACGATTCCATCATCTGATACTGCTCTGCATTCAGTCAGTTGTACTGACAAGGCTAAAAAAAAGAAAAGAGCTCATTTGTAATAATGCAAATATTGTCATTAGTCAACATGATAACTGAAATCTCTGGGTTTGAACAGATAAACCGATAAATAAATAAAATACTTTACTTTTTTCAACTCGGTCATCACAGATCCAATTAATCACAGGATCACGCAGTAAATTGATAATGTGGGGCTTCGTTGGGGTTTTTTGTTTGTCTTTTTCATTATAGTCTTAATGTTTAAACAAATAATCAGTCATCTGCAAAAGAAAGAAGACAAAGACCAAAACATTTATTTAACTCACCAGTTAGCAAAAGACCATGCACTTCCTGTTTCCATCTTTTAAAATATTTTTTAAAATATTAACAGATTCATTAAAGATAATTAATTCATCAACATTCTCATCATTAGCATTAAAATGTTAATGAGGTGGTTCAGTATGCATCAAATTACAATTGCAATTTGCCATCTTGATAATGGGCACAATATCTTCCTAAGACCCAGCCATTCATTCTTGTCCTCTGTGGGAGGACATGCTTTGAGAGCTCTGCCTCAAGCACAATTTATGCGATGTATTTGAGCCTTACTGTACTGACAAGAGGACATCCTGGGCTTTCTAGTGATACCACATCTGAGGGGGTTTGACTAACACACTCCATGGACTTTCTTTTCAAGGAGCAGCTTCCACATTTTATTGCAACAAGGGAGCTTGCGATGAAAAATTTGCAGATAATTGGGTTTTATGAAATTAATGAGAGTGATGAAATTGGGTTGAAAATTTTTTGAACATGACTCATGAAAACAGGACGACGTTGCCCACAACCACCGGCAGGAAGGTGGAAGCTCAAAGGATGAGATACGAGCTTTCGAGGAGCCCGAGCAGGACTGTGTGAAGGCACCTACCATCTATAATAAAAAGAACTGTTTGATGTAGAGCTCTGAAGTTTTCAGGCATTATGATCTCTAGAAGGAGAAACGAAAACCTCTTCAGCTGAATTCACACACATACACACAGTCAAACACACACATAGGATGAAACAGGACACACAACCACCAAACAAAAATTAGGCAACCGAGTTTTACAAAACCATGCTAGAGCTCACAAACCAGATGGTGTTGCTCATCTCTGAAAGGAAAGTAGCACTAATATCATACTGAAACTGGGTTGAAATTGTTTTTTTTAGCATGAAATATGAAAGCAGGATAACCACCAAATGTGGTGGTCTGATTACATCAGACAGAAAATAGGGTGCTAGTTATAGCCTATTTAATAAGTTGAGGCAGATTCAAATAATCTTCATGTCACTGATATGCAGGAAGAGAAGGAAGACCACTCGAAAGTGGGAACTCTGTTAAAGAGGCTGCCGTGAAAAATATGATTCCATGTGGGATTGGTCAAGAAACATCTTCAGAGCTCTAGCTTACACAATACTTCTTATCCATACTGGACTTTAGGTGTCGTCACTTTGGTCCTGTGAGGCTCCTCAAAACCTGGTATGCCCTCCGTCTGAACCTTCACCTTCTTGTTCTAATGCCCACTCCTCCTCCACCTCATCTCCCGAAAACTTGACTCAATTTCCACAGTTCTGAATGAAATCCTGTGTGCCTCACTCAGCCGTCATATCATTCTGTGATCAAGCGAGATCTGATGTCCACTTCAAGGGACAGAAGATGAAATTTAAATAAATTCCAGTTTAGACATATTATTTGATGCATGTTTCTAATAGTTCACTAATGTATAAGAAAATCTAAATATCAGAACTTTACTTTCAACCCTGTTGAAAATGGGTTGAAATGTGAAAACAGGACAAACCACAGTCATCAAGCCTAGAGGCTCTCTGCTTACATAAAATATAACACGGGCAACCAGGTTTCTGAAAAAACATGTCAAACCACAGGAAGGTGCTCATCTCCAGAACATTTGTTGTTTTAAGGGTGGAAACACTGTTCAGAACATATCTGCTTATTGCAAGACTCAGTCTAGGATCCAGATACACTGGGTCCTAGTTATAGCCAGTTCACTAAGCTGAGACAGATTCTTCAAGATGAGGCGGCCCATCAAAGTAATAAATGATCTTGATGTCTCTGACATAAAGGAAAAAGAATAATGCCTTCCAAACAGTGTTCAGATGTGTTTCCATCAGTTCCTCGTTTTATTGTTCATGCAATAAAAATGCTGTAACGTTTTTCTTTTAACCACAATACTTCAATTATCAAAACAATTTTTCCGGGCCTCAGGAGGATATGAATCATTTTTGAACTATTTCTTGGCACGTTCATATTTGATAGTAGCAGACAACCAAAACTACAGTTCAAGGGACATTTTGGCAAGCCCAGCTTTATGCCACTAAACAATAAACAAGTAACAGGTGTTTGTTTTGTTGTGTGCATATATTGTCATATGTAAAGGCAAAATTATTTTGTTACTGAAAACTCTGTCGCAAAATGTGCCGTTTCTGTGATACTCTGCTTGTCTTTTAAGCTTTGCTGGTCCCTGTTATGTGAAGGCAGCCACAGCGCTTAAGTGTGTCCCCATGTACAGTGCATACTGGGTCAATACGCCCATGAAGTGTTGGATCAATCAGGTCACAGACATCGGTGAAAGGTGATTCAGGGGACAGCGTAACAGCTTTCTGAGTTATGTTGATAAAGTGTCAAAATGTCATACTGGCAAACACGCCACAGGCAAAGTGACAGAAACGCTCAGTTACACCACTGATGAAGTGATGGAGGATTTCTCAAAAGCGGGGAGTCGAACGATATGAACATATGGCCGCGTCGTGTGGATGCTGCACGTTGGCCTGTTGACCGGGTAAGCAAGAAGTGCTCCTATTGAGCACTTTGGGTATTGTGCTGTTGAGAGTGGTGGGTGTTGCTCCCAGACACGTGGCCACATGCAGCCGGAGGAGGCAGCTGTGATAACTGCCAGCTCCTATGAAAGGGAGGATGAGCCTATGTGGACGCCTGAAGCAGGATGTGTGGTGATTGGGCTGCATGATGTTCAGCCAGGAGGAGGTGGTATGCACGGGAGAGATATAGACTTTGCAAGTGTCGCTGGTTATTTCACCGCATTCATCTGCATGCCATCTTATGTGCCATTTGTTGCAACTGATGTTAACTAGTAATATGCCATCACAAAAAAAAAAGTAAAATAAAAAAGCATAACAATTGCTGGATAAATAAATGCAAAGCAAGGAAGCTCTTTGGATAGTTTGCTGGTGGCACTTGGTTACAAAATAATGCCTGCAATGTCAGTCAACCAGCCAATGCACTGCAGTCTTTTATTCTGTAAATAGATCAATCATTTTTTTCTTGCAGCGGTTTGACAAAGGTGCTTTCACTTCCAGGTCTCTATCCACTGGACGGTACTCAGAGAGCGTCAGTGACCGTAGCGAGGTGTCAGGTTGTATTCACGACAAGCTCCTGGCCTTAATTGCCTTCCATGCAACTGGGCTCAATAATAATCAGCATGGAGGCGTTCATCACCCCCATCATACCTGTACCCTCTTACATGTGGAATTTAATTTATCTGGTGCAGTTTCCTTTTCTGTTCAGTGTCCCTCTCGCTTCAACTGCAAGAATCAAATGATACGAGTTATTCTGTCTAGCTTCGGTTTCCTTCCTTTCAGCCAAGCTCCAGATTTCTTTGAATCTTTTTAGGACGCTCTGTAAATGTAGAGGATCAGCTTACACGGTCCACCATTAAACCTAGAGGCTATTTGATACTGATACAGTGATTTCCAATCTTCAAAAAAAAAAAAGGGTGGGGTGGGGGGTGGAGGAGTGTTATTTCAACTTAGCTTTGTATTATAAGGACTGAGAGCAAGAAAATGACTATTTAAAAATGCTTTTCCATGATTCTTCTTATTTCACCCTTTGAAATGCCATCCTCAAACGCAGAGTTTTCTCTCTTTGGAAAAACAGAGTTCAGGTTCTTATGCAAAATGCAGCCTGGCACTAAACCTGATTCCTGCAGCTGATGCTACTTTGTCTCCTGGCTATAAAGTGAGTGTATGCTGTTGTCAAGCACTTCGCAGGGGCACTGCTTAAGCACACCACATAAAGGTCAGACAACAAACAGGGAATTGTTTAAATCTCTACAAGTCATTACATGTCCTCTGGTATTTATATAGATGCTATAATAGAAAACGTCTGATGACTCAGTCAATCTTCAAATGAAATTGGGGCGCAGTTCTTTTTTGTTTTGGTTTTAACTCAAAAGGTTAATGAAGAAAAATGAAAACGTGGCCATTTAAAGGGTAACTTTTAAGGTGGGCTGTTCAGCTGGAATTGGCTGGGGAGGAAGAGGCGTGACTCTGGAAGTCAGCAGTGACACAATGATCCCCAGACCAGAGGAAAATGGGATCTTGATGCCGCAGACGCCTCTTTCCTCCCCAAATCCCCTCAAGGGGTCATTAGTATGGTGAAGGGCCTCTGCTGTACCCATTCAAGCTGTTGGCTCCAGGTTCAGTAATTCCCGAAGGCTGAGTTCTCAGAAGCAGTTTAAGTGCAAGAGATGGGTCCAAGTGTCAGCATAACATTAGCAGTGGTGCTGCTGTTCGGGGACCGCGCTGCCATCTGAGAGGATTGCCAAGCCATATTAGAATCTGCAGGGAAAAAATGCCAAAAAACACAGAAAGAACCCAGCTCTCTGTTAGCCAAACCCATAATGGGTAGCTGTCCATGTGATTTCCCTCAGTTAGTAAAGTGTGTTCTCTTAATTGCCTTGAAGGCAGCATTGCCTGTTGCAAAGCTGTAAACCCCATCTTGAAAGCAATGGGGTGTCACTTAACATCAGAAATTACAAGATTCAATCATAAACTGCTCAGCCATCTGAAAGGTATTAAGATAATCATCTTTTCCTCCTCCAGAAACAACAAACCTTATGAACACAATAATATGCTACTGAAAAGGTGAATACTTATTATCCTGAGCTGTATCTCTCAGCACATTTAACATCTGCAGAGTTGGGGAAGGAGGTTAGATGCGTATTTACATGCAGAGAAATTAACTTTCACTGTGCATCATGTAACTTTGGGCAAGACCATAATTTTGTGGATATATTTTATGGGATCGTGATGAAGTAAAACCTCAAAATAAGCATTTTCAACCTTGATCTTTTTAGCCATACTGACGGAGCAGAAAGGCTCTCTGACAGGTTTTAAATCACTCCTCCAAAGAGTTTTGTTTTTTCTGTAAATCACTCATATGTTCAATCAATGCCATGTCCAACAGCACAAGTGACAAATCAGTCCTGGTATTTCAGTCATGGCACTGAAATAGTTTTGCTCTCTCTGAATCCTTCTGCGCAAACTTTGAACTCTTGCAACTGTCGTCACGCTTCCAAGCTTCACTTCAGCTGTGGTGCTTTTTCTTTCAGCTCTACCATTACTTCACCATCATCCTCTAATGATTCATATTTGTGTTAAATCTCACAGTGCTGTTGGTAAGTATTCAAAATTGAATATCAGAAATGATATGACATTCATTAGGAGGAAAATATTCTATCATATACCTGTTAATCGAGAGAGAAAAACAAAGATTTGTGTAATCAACAAATCATTTCAGTTATTTTTTTCTGTAATAGTTTTGTAAGTGAAATTATTGAATATTTAACCAGCTGTTTTACCCCCAGGGAGTCCAGAAAATGAGAGGAAGTAACAGGAAGTAACAGGAAAAGAGTACAGATAAAAAGCAGACACAGGGGAAGAATGAAAATATATTTTTTAATTAAACTCAAAGAGATTGTCAAGATGCTATTACCCCCTAAAACAAACAAGATCATTAAACCACTGCAATTGTTGTTCAATGCTTACACTTTGGACATTATTATGGATGTAAAAAATTACTTTTGAAGGATTTGAGCTCTCCAGTAATTACTTTACATACTTCAAATGATAAGGGCATGCGTCTGAAAGGTCTGTGATGTACCAGAACTGTAGCGATTATCCTGAAATTTTGCTATGAGGGCAAATAATAAGGCATCAATTATTTTTAGTGTCCTTAAAAATCCCTTTTCTTTTTCAACATATTCAAAGTATGGAGAAGCTGAGGGAATTTTTAGATGACAGAGGACAGCTCCATAAAATATTTAGCAACAGGCAATGGTCCCTCTGCTTTTTTCCTCCCCACCTGTGTGTAAACAACAAAGTCTCAGATCACTGTCACCTATTGTGATACTTCACTCTGAAGCCCCAGTGGGGGAAAGAAACCATCAGTCACGCTGACAGAGACTCATGAAACTGGAGATCCATCTTAAATTTTGCATGAGGTTTTGTGTTAAAGCTTTAAAAAGGGACTTGTGTGACTGTCGGCATTAATGGCAACGTGAAAACTTACTCTGGGATAAAAAGAAATTGAAATAAATAAAGCGCTTTTCACAGTCGCGGTCACCGTCACAGACGAGGAGTCGTTATTGCTGTCATAAAACACAAGAAATGCTTTGGTGTTTGTAAATGAAGATTATGCATCATTACAGCAATAAGCCCCCCGAGATGAAGTTGTTTTTTTTGTGCAAAGTTTAATAGCATTTCACCTCAACAGCAACTGTGTCTTTCCCAGTGATTGATGCTTTCACTCTTGATTTGGTCCAGGATAATTAGTGAGAAAACAATGTAGGGATTCTTGGAGCACAGTTTAATTCTCTCAGCTAGAAGCAGTGGCTGCAAAGGATTTTTTTTTTCTTTCCAGCATAGATAATGGAATGAAGCACTGCATCAGGACAGCGGGCTGTAAAAATGGAAGTTACTGTAGCATAACTGATGAAAGCAAGGATGTAAATTAGCAGTTTTTAAGGATTCACTGACAGGTTTTAACAGTAACAAAGACTGAGAGTCTGACATCAGACAAAAAGAAGGGGGAAAGGAGAGCACAAATTATAGAGCATTCAGCACAGAGACGTGTGCAGTTTTCAAGTTCAGAGTTCCTGTAAAGAACTGGAAGTATCTCATCCTGACCTGCCCTCCACTCTTGGGCACCAATAAACTTAGAGAAGGTTAAAAAAGAAAAGGTCATTGAAACAGCTATGTAAAGATTAGTAAGAACAAATAATTCACGTTTTAATGAAAAATGCAATTTAGTTCTTTTTAATGCAATGTACGGTACTAGAGACATATTTGAGGACAAGAAGTAGGCTGGAAGTCCTTCAGGTGTCGATTTTTATGTGAAGTACTTGAAGAACTTTCTGCTAATAAGCCTTTTATAGTTCAGGCTCCTGTACCATGCCAAATCTGCTGATAGCTTCAGCAAAGTGGGGCTACAAATTAAAACCAGAGAAGAAGTGTGGGAGGAACAATCCAGCAGTATAAACTGAAATACAACTCATTTTGGCATTAACTCCAAAATGGGTTTTTTTTTTTTAAAAAAAGGTTAAAAATGTTAAAAACAGCAACATTAAACTGCAAATCTTTGTGGCAAGAGGCTTTTGTTATGTCTACCCGAGTCCAATCTAACACACCTGGAAGTCTGGCTCCTCACATCTCAGGAGTAGATTCATGGCTCTTGCAGGCCTGGCATGCTCCCAGCAAGGAAAGGCAAATCTAACTCTTGAAAATGACCTCTTTTATCAAGATTGGATAGTAAAAAGTCATTTTAAATCTTCCACAAGCAACGCACAACCATCCTCAGTTCTGATTTGTAGCAAAAACTGATTAGGCTTTTAAAAAAAAAAGTTTTTTGTTGATGATTTTTGTTTTCTCGTAGTATATTAAATATAGCATACAGTCCTGTGAAAACTACAATAAGTAAACGCCACATGATTCAGTAGCTTGCAGAACAACCTTTGGCACAAAAACCTGAATCAACTGTTTCTGTATGACTTTATCAGTCTCTCACATCATTTTGGAGGATCTTTGTCCCACTCTCCTTTAAAACGCTCCTTCAGTTCTCTGAGGTTTGCTTTATGCATATTCCTCTTAAGGTTCTCAAACAGCATTTCAATCAGGTTGAGGTCAGCACTTTGACTGGACCATTGTGTTCTACATGTGCTGCTGTGCTTAGGATCATTTCAGCCAAGCTTTAGCTGTCAGACTGATGGTCTCAATTTTGAGTCTAGAATATTTTGGTATACAGAAATACTCCAAAACAAGCCCAAATCATTACCCCTCCACCACCATGCAAGACTGTTGTTATGACTTGTTTGTGCTGGTACGTATGCTACAGTCATTTCTTTGCTTGTTTGGTTTTTGTATTTGTTTTTGTTTTTTTCAAATATGGAGTTATGCATGATGTCCAGAAATCTCCATTTTCATCTTATCTGTCCAAAATACATTGATCCAGCAGTCTTGTAGTTTGCTCAGACGCAGCATTGCAAACCTAACCTACGCTGACCTGCGCTTCTTTTTAGGCAGACGAGGCCTTTTCCTGGCAATCCTTCCAAATAAGAGACATGTGGTCAGTTCTTTTCTAATTGTACTTAACTTTAACACAGTTTTCTTTCCATTTCCCTGTGTATTGCACAGTTTGACTCGGGATGAGATTATCCCACTCCTGGGAGGATTGCAGCATTGTGTTCAAAGATGTTTGAATGCTCCAGACCAGCAAACCGCCTAAGTGCTTGCTTTCACACTTGCTCATGATGACTGAACCAACTGCATTTGGCTTCTACTTACCCTCTTAACTCCTACTGAAAGACTACAGGCGTACTTAGTTTTTCACAGGACCTATGAAAACTTTCTTTTTCACGTTTTCATATGACTATATCCTGTTTATAACAGGTAGCTGTTTAGATGATTGAAAGTGGTCTCTGCATTGAAGTGTTGTTTTTATATTGAGCACAAACCTTTTTATTATAGGAGAGTCGTCATCAAAAACACAGGCTTTCCCAACCTTGTAACATCTCATCCCCAGTTTGTCTTTACTCACTTCAACCCTCAATGTTCAGATTTTACAGATAGCCTTACACATACAGACAGTACATTAAAAAAAGCATCTTTATTTACCTGTAGCATGCATGAAAGCAACAAGAAGAACATTTGTTCCAATTTTGTGGACTGGACATAATGAATATATGGATTTACCTTTTTTTGTGTTAGATACGGATTTAAATAAAGAAAATGAATACAAAGTTTTATATATTTTTTGTCTTAATATGACTATTTAATTAGAACCTGTGTCAGGAGTGAGGGGTCAAGAGTTTGCTTGTTTAATTTGGTGGTCTTCTCTTGTATTGTATCAAAACCACTCCCTGTATATGAAAATGATCAATAAATAAGATAGGTGAGGAGAGTTTGAATTATATATTGTCCCTGTGTCTGAAATGGAGAGAGATCATGAGGTTTTCTCTGACGCAAACAAGAGCATCCATTCAGGCTTTAAAGAAAGTCCTCCAAGTGGTCTTTTACAAGAATAACACACAAAGCCTGTCAGCATTGAACATGGCTCTTCGTATTATGTTTACATTTGAGGCTTTTAGACACATATTTATCCAGAAGGATTTAAAATAAGTTGGTAGTTAATAGGGACAGCCACATGACAGCTGCACAGTTGCTGTGGGAACCAAATCTCTAAAGGTTCCTCTGTAACTACAACACTGCGACCACAGTGCCACCTTTACTGGACATATTTATTGACAACAGAAACTTGTGACACAAAGGATTGTCACCAACCTACTCACACTGTGTGGCCTTACCCTCTGCACTAAAAAAAGGTCCTCAGTTTATTTATATAGCACAGGTATTGGTGCACAGAAGTCAGTAGAACAAAATTACAAAACAATAAGGGAACACATATTAAATCATAACTTAACATAGTTAAAATTACTAACCTACAGAAAGACACAGCTGTAAATTAAATCTATAATAAAAAGTTTAAAGAAAGAGAAGAGGTTTTAGTTGCTACTTGAAAACTGTTAGTGAGGCAGTCAACCTGATCTAGACGGGAAGGCTATTCCAGGTTTTCAGAGCTGCAACCTATATATATATTTATTTATATTTATTTATTTAGGCTATCCCATCAAAGCATTTAGAAGTAAACAAAAGTATTTTGAAATGAATCCTAACTTGCACAAGTAACCAGCATAATGTTGCCAAGATAGTTGAAATATGTTGACGTTTCAGACTAATTCAATTCAGTTCAGTTTATTTATACGGTGCCAAATCACAACAACAGTCGCCTCAAGGTGCTTTATATTGCAAGGTAGACCCAGGAGTCTAACAGCAGCATTTTGGACCAAAGTAATCACAATAACAGAGCCTTGCTTCAAATGTAACCCTTTAAACCCCCTATGGCTTCATATTTGTAAAGAAAAAAAGTCTTTATACATCCTTATACATACTTACATCACAAAGTGTTTACTTTTGGACAGGGCCAAATAAATGGTAAGAATTAATTAGATCCCCAGGAGTTACAATTCTCTTTAATGTAGAGGGTGCTTACTGTTCTAACATAACTACTTTGTCTAGTCTTAATATTACTTTTAGCCATAAGTCTACCATATAGAAACTTAGGCAGACTTTTAATAGGTTGGGTTTAACACCATGTGACAGTCTTCCCTGAGTGAATTTAACCTGTGTGTTCTCCTCAATGCCTGAAAACTGCCCACAGTCTTTTTATTAGAAATAGGCCTGTGGTGGCTGAAAAGGTAAAGAACTGCAATAACTTATTAAACAATTGATAAACAATAAACCCTCGATTTCAAGCTGAATTTGGAGAAGCTGAAAATGGCAGGGGGAAGGGGGTGGGATGGGATGGGCCAAAGGTCTTTCCTCCGAAATTGTTGCTGATTAGAAAGAGAATAATGATCATCACTTTAATTGTCAATCAGCATAAGGGTCTTTTCATGTGATTGCACACGGTCATTAGATAGTTATTGAATTGCCTTCAAGAGCACACTAGCATAGCTGTGCTTTTAAAGAGGTCCTTCTGCATAATATCAGGAGACCTGGGGGATGTGAGGGGAGCTCACGACCCATGACTGATGAGATGACCTCTGACCTCAATAAACTCACGATATTAAAAGACAGTACCAATACATTCACACACTTAAGTCCGAGCTTGAGAATCCTAATGCATGATGATGCAAAAAATCTGTTTAATCGATTTTATGTGCTTCATATGTTTTGCGTAAGATCAGTGAGATAAATTACAGTTTGATGTGGAAAATGAGCACAGAAAATGATAGCATTAACAAAGTGTTGCTGTGGTCAGACACAAATCTGAAATATATAAGTGGCAAAATACAGAGAAATTTCATATTATGATAACAGAAGGTTAGGTCAGTCAGGGTACTATAGTTGCTTTTAAATATTTTATGGCACTTCAGTGGTGGTTACATAGGAAACACTTTCAGCTACGGTAGGTGAAGGTGAGTGTAGCTCAACAGCCAGGGGAATATGGTGTGAAAGACTATACACCATATTACTCTGAATAATTCATCTATCTACTCACAAGGCTTTCTTTGCCCTACTGACAAGCTTCAAGGCGGTGTGAGTGCACATTTCAGGCTTTCATGTTATCATGAATGTTTCTTATCTGTGTTGTATAGATAGCTATGTGCTTTATAGATGAGTGCTGACCTCTGTGTGTTTTCAGGCATGACCGTCAGTCATAAGCAGCCTGATTGGAGTTGCCATCTGCTCGGTGACTCGTTGAAGGCCATGTAGCCTTACACAATGGATGGATAAATATAAACTGTTCAGTTGCTTTTTCCAATAAAAGAAACCCAGTATGTGGATGTACTGTCATTTTTAATGTTGGCATAATCAATAAAATGTCATTTCTAGTCCTCCTGTAAACTAAGTGTGCAATCATAATTTCAAAGCAGCTATAGAAAGTACTTTTGTTTGACTTGCAAGTGTTTCCTAAAACTTTGAACAGGAAGGTGATTTAGATTCTTGGATGGACTAAGATTAAAAATAACATAATAATTCATACAGTGGTGTGAAAAAGTATTTGCACCGATGTCATTGTTGCCCAGTATCTTTTATCTTCTATCTGAAACAAGTATGACCAATATGTAAATGCATTGATCTCAGTTCAAAATGAAGCAAAACCTTTAATAGAAGGCACAGTTTGTTTCACCACTGAGAGAAGTTGTTATTCACAAACCGTTTGTTTTACAGCTTCCCATTTCTGCAGACTAAACAACAGACTGACTGGAAATGCCTTTACAATTCATCATATTCTTAAGGGATTCTGCCAGTGCATTACAACCCCAGTGGCCATCAGGCCTAAGCTGCCCCGCAAGGTATTTTCACACGGTTGTTTGTTTTGGCACATGTATTCAGCACCCTTTATTCTGTACATCTTACTAGCACTGGGTTGAACCCCCTTTTAACTTCATGGCATGGATTCAACAAGATTCTGGAAACATTCCTCAGAGATTTTCGGTCAATACTACCATGATACTATTATTCAGTTGCTGCAGATTCATCAGCTGAACATCCATCATGTCAATCCCCCATTCCACCACATCCCAGAGGTGCTCTACTGGTGGAGCTCTGGTAACTGTGGAGTTCATGAACTCGCTGGCGTGTTCAAGGAACCACTGTGGATCATTTGAGCTTTGTGGCATAGTATATTGTTCTATTTGAAGCACCCATCAGAAGTTGAATGCATGGCAGGCATAAAGGGATGGATATGATCAGAAACAATCCTGAGGTGGGCTGTGGTGTTTAAATCATGCTTACTTGAAACTATATCCAAACTGGGCCAAGAAAATATCTTGCAAACAATTGAATTACCACCATCAGCCTGAACAGGTAATACAAGGCAGGATGGAGTCATGGTTTCAAGTTGTTTACACCAAATTCTGTCCCAGTGGGATTCAAGACTTATCAGACGAAATAATATATTTTTAATCTTCTACTCTGGTGAACCTTGTTCTTACCTGACGGGAGCGATATCTGGTCTGGTGTTCTTCTGCTATAGGTTCGATGTGCTGTGTTTTCAAAGATGTTCTTTTGCATACCTTAGATGTAATGAGTGCTTGAGTTACTGTTGCCTCCCCACCAGCTTGATGTAGTCTGTCCATTCTCTTCTGACCTCTGGCATCAATGAGGCATTTCCCCCAAAGAACTGGTTCTCATTTTCTCCTTTGTGGTGTGGATATAGGTCCTCTGGAAGCTTGGGGCCTGGTTTGCAACAATAATTAGATGGGTGAGAAGGACCATAAAAAGCTATAGAGTGGACAGAAATAATATTTAGCCTGCTAGCAGCATGACTGTAGGAATGTTTTGACTGGTTTGACCACTTTGGCCTTTACTGAAACATTTCAATAAATACGCTACTGGATAGACTGTCATGAAATCTTTTATACAAATTTGTGGAAGAAGTTTGAGAGTTTACATAAAAGAATCAGCGTTGCTTAGGATAACCTCAAAAGTCTCTTGGTACATTGGTCTGCTGTGTTTAACCATCTTAATAAAAATATTATTAACCTTAATAAGATTTGCTTTAGTGCACTTAATAAGTTCTGTCTACCAAGTGGTTATTTAGAAAAAGAACACTTTCTTCATGAGTGAGGAACAAAAACCCCGACCAATCTACCATCTTTCCAAATTCCAGAGAAGAAGAGGGATGGAAAAAAACAAAACAATGGATTTTAATTTTGTGATTCTTAATGCTGTCACGAAAAAGCATTAACTACTACAAGTAAGGGCAGAGAGCCAAGGACATCTGCTGACATTCTGCATTTGTCCTGCCTGCGCAATCCTTGATTACTGGTGTCCTTGGCGACTGGCTGAAAATAATGCAGTAAAAAGAAACAGACTCCTCTAATACATAAACCTTTGTTTTTCCATGCACTGCATTGGGTTTGGCTGCACGAGACAGCACAAGAGTGACTCATCACCTCGAAGACCATTTATAAAACTAACAATATAATTTTAATAGCTCAAACGAAACAACAGGGAACACAGAGTACGAGAAGGGGAAATTCTAAAAGTGTTAAAACAACATGATCATAATTTTGTGTACCAAAAAATATATCCACTAGATGTGCACTAAATAACTACTGCAACTGAACAGATCCCAGTTACTTCATCCTTGCAGAGCTAAAACAGGCTGTACTCTTATCACGTTTTGCGCTCAGTGGCCAATTATCTTCTGGTAGTTATGCAATTTATCAATGTCCTTGCTGATCTAAATCCCACAGTCAATGGTCTTCTGATACTAGTCACACACTGCTAATCTAAGTTTCCCCAATTTGCTTTGTTGCATTTAAATAATCACTCCAAAGAAACCAGGAGAGACCCCCAACAAGGAAGATAGATGGGCAAGAGATTTATTAGCAGTATAGATCTCATTGCTCCCGGCAGACCTGCAACACAGCATTGAAAAATGTTACGAATGTAAATGTGATATGAGCTCTGTGCAAAGTCTCAGCAAATATCAGTCATCTTTTTTTCTCTCTGTGCTGTGACGTTATTTGAGTTATCGATATTTATGTGAAAACGACAGTGCTCAGAGGTTCTCAGCTGCTGTACTAAATCTCCTGCAAGGTGTCCTGAGATCACGCTACATGGTTGAGAGGATAATAAATGCATATCTGATTTGGAAATATGTTATCCCGTTCACTATAAATCTGATAAATCCTTTGTGAGTGCTGTGAAATGGCGCAGTGAAATGATGGCATTTCATGACCTGAAGGCTTCCACCAGTGGTTCTCAAATGAGACACAATTAAAATCTAGCAAACGAAGGTGGAGGGGTTTTCATTTCACTATCAAGGCCTTTTGGCATGTAGAGAAAAAAAAAGATAATAAAAAAGATTGCAGCTACTTCCTGTCTTGACTTGGTGCTGACCTGCATTCTTTCCTTGGGATGTGAAAAAAATTCTGTAATTCCAGTCGTAGCTATGTATTCACAACCAGGCCTATGCTGAGCAAACAGTGACACTGTGTTTTGAGAGATCGCCTTAAGAAAAGGCAAGATTAGCTTTGATCATATCCACACACACACTTGTGCGCGCACACATACATACACACACAGTAACCAACAGACATTGTGTGCCTTGTCTTTCATCTGTTCTCACTGTTTGATTCCATCTGTCAATTCTTCAGACTTAACGCACATCAGGGTCTGTGTTTTATCTTTCCTGTGTGTGTGTGTGTGTGTGTGTGTGTGTGTGTGCGTGTGCGTGCGTGCGTGCGTGTGTGTGTGTGTGTGTGTGTGTGTGTGTGTGCGTGTGTATACGTGCATCCCTTTGAAATTGGTGGGAGGAAGAAAGAGACAAACTCTCTTGCCCTCTCAAAAGCCTTGCAAAAAGCAGACAAGGTGATTTCGATTTGATTTGTCATGAATCACAAAAAACATTAATTCAACATGACACAAGACAGACATTACACACAGGCACTGACCGAACACTCGGAAGCCTTTTGCATTTAGAGGAGCATCCACTGCAGGCTGACAAAGCTCAGTGCTTTTCGGGCTCTTGTTTCTTTCTGATTCACCACCACCAAGATGTCCAAGTGTATTGTATTCTTATAAGTCCAGTTCACTTAACACATACTGTTTATATAATAATCTGAGGTATAGGTTTCAGATACATTTTAATATTATATAGCTACTCGTGAAATATTTAAGCTTATAATAATAATACTTTTATACAAAAGCCTTCAGTGTTTGAATCAAGTAGTTCATAAAAAATAAAGTGCTCCAAACATCATTTTACTACTATTATTTACATTTGTAAGATACACAATTTCACTCATACTCTCACTCAGACTGACAAACCACTTGAAATTGGGATGATGGTGAAAGAAAACTTTTATGACACACCTCATGAGTTTTCCTAAATTATAACTGATTTTGGCAAAAAAAAAAAAAAAAAAACAGGTGCGGGGGAATAACTGCGTCCTCAGTTATAATAATATTGGATTACTCTAGGCCGCAGAACGTTCAGATTTTATTTTTATGCTCAGCAAATCTCAAAGAACAATTACAACATGCACTGATCATTAAACCGTAGGAGGGTTTGGCAAGAGCTCTGTTTTCTCCCCTGCACTGGCATGTAAACACACACGCCTACATGTGCATGCACAGATGCACCTGAGCGATGGATAAGAAAAAGAAGTTTGACTGTTCACTGAAGAAGGCAGATGCGTGTTGACAGCATACAGATAAAGACACGCAGCTGCCTGCAGCTTCGTAGAAAACAAGCGACCAGGCGGAAATTAACAAATAGAAAGTAATTTAATTTGATTGCATTAACATAGCGAAAAAAGGCCCCTCTTCTGTTGCAGTTAACTGCTGTTGACTTAAGTGCTGTCCATTAAGCTTGTTAAAGTGGGCAATATTATTACTGCCACATGGTAAACCAGCCTACAGTGGTGTAATTTTCTCTACCATCGCTCTCATTGCTTAATCACTTTCTGAAACAAACAGTGGTTTCAGTGGTTATTACTCAAAACATCCTGTATGTTTTATAATTACAGTTTTTGCCCGTTGCCTGAACACATTTTGCAAAACTTTGCTCATTGTGCCAAAACCCTAAACACAAGTAAACATGACACAACACTGGGAAATATACCATTCACATCTGCACCAAATTGAAACTCTACTCTCAAAACCTAAACTCTGCTATCAAAACCTAACATTCCTTTGTCAAAATGTAACTCTGTTGACAAAATGACACATACTTGCATCATATGCAAACACTTACAGAGCAGGAGGAACACACTAGTCTACTTTATATAAAGCACTGCAGTCTTTGATTTCCATTGTTCATTCAGAAGGCATATTTTCAGGAGACACATTTGCAAACAACCAAAAAAGCAAATAGACCTACTCAATATTGTACATTGCAGTACCATGAATTCAGATAAAGCAAAAAAAACCAAAACAAAAAAAACCCCATAATACAGTAATAGAAAAAACACTATACTGTAAACAAAAAATCATGACAATTGTGCATACGTGGGCTCATGGATCCCGCCGTCTGTTGGGGTCTGGCCACAGGACCTCATCAACATCGCAAGCAATGTCTTCTCCCGCTGGGCACCGGGGAAAATATCCTCTTCCATGTCAAAACCATCCATGGATTGCTGTCACCTGAATGTCGCCGCAGGCCTGTTCCATTGCCTGCAGAAGAGGCATGCGGGCATGTAGTTGGCGGTCATATACACGCCATCTCCAAGCCGAAAAAAATTCCTCTATAGGGTTTAAAAATGGTGAGTAAGGGGGCAAGCATACCACTTCAAGTTGACTTTGGTTGGAGAACCAGGCCTGGACCAGAGCAGCCCGATGGAAACTGACATTATCCCATATCACCACAAACCTGGGCTGATCTGGTCTGTTCTGTACAACTATATCATGGAGAGCATCTAGAAATGTGAGTATGTGTTGGCTATTGTATGGACCCAGTATTGCATGATGGTGCAGAAGCCCTCGAAGGCATATGGCGGCACATAATGTGATGTTTCCCCCGCGCTGCCCTGGGACGTGCACAATTGCCCTTTGGCCAATTACATTACGACCCCGTCGTCTTGTTTTGCTCAGGTCGAATCCAGCTTCATCAATGAAAATGTATTCATGAGGCTGTGCAGCTCCATCCATGGCCAAGATTCTCTGAAAAAAAGGGGAACATATCACTGTACTACAGTGCTACACATACAGCACCCTCACCCCATCACACAGGTACCTGTGTAGCTCTCAGAATGGATCCATGTGGTACTGATATGGTACATATTCAGCTGCTACTGGACTTCACCAATACTCTATTGTAAATGTAAGGGACAGTTACACGTACCCGTACATATTCAGCTCGAAGTCCTTTGACCCTGTCACTGTTCCTCTCGAATGGGACTCTGTAGAGCTGCTTCATGGTGATGCTGTGTTTACCCAAGATGCGTCTGATGGTGGTGATGCTCACATGGTCTATGTTGCTGAACACTCGCCTGTCTGCAAGTATTTTCCGTCGTAGCTGGTGGAGACGGATGGCATTGTCTGCCCTCACTAGGTCCACAACAGCAAGTTCCTGCCGTTGTGTGAACAGGCGTTGGCGTCCTCCCCCAGAAGGTCTTCGAGTCATTCTAGAGAAATACAACCACATATTGTCATCGGTTTGCTTATTTTTCTTACAGTACTTCACTGTATATACTGTATCATCCACTGTACAACACTGTACTTCAATATAAGTAATCATGGTATGTTTCACAGAAACTACCACTTTGGCTGCAAAAGGAGCATTAGCACCCTGCAATACCCTGTACACTTGATATGGTAACTGTAGAACAGTACTATGAAAACCATCTGAGTAGAGTAGAAGGCAGTGAGATGAAGACAGACCTGTTTTCTAGTCGGAATTTTCTTATTACAGATGCCACTGTGAAGCGGCTTAGATGTGGGTGGACTCTCTGCCCAGCTTCCCTCATAGTCAGGCCGTGGTTGATGACATGGTCCACCAAAGTTGCTCTTATATCATCAGAAATATGGGTCCGTGCATGGCCTCTTTGACCTCCTCCTCCTCTTCCTCTTGCTCTCCCTCCATCCATGCTTGCAAAGTTCTTGAATTGGCTAAACTGAGGGCTTTTTGTGGTTGGCTAATTGGTGTTCAGTTTTGCAAGTAAGTGCCTTCAGGTGTATATTTGAGTGGTTGCAATTACCCGATGTGTTTTGTATTTTGGATACATGTGTTTTCCAAATGGCACCCTGAAATTTCATTTTTGAACGAAGTGTCTTATGTATGAAATAGAGTGTAGTATGCAGGACCATGTGTGTTGCATAAAGGAGTAAGTGTGTTGCATAATTGCAACCAGAGTGCAAAGCAGCACTTTTGTTTAAGGTATGGGTACATGTGTTTGAGGTATGGTAACAAAAGCTTCAAGTTGTGTTACTTTAGTCTAAGCATGGGTTTATAGTGTTCAAGCAACGAGCAAAAACTGTAACAGCCAAATTACATCAAGCATATTATTGACAGAGTGAATCAACACTAATTTTGCTGGGAAATGACTCATTCTTTTAACTATTGATGAAAACAGGATTGTCAAGAATTTAGAAATCTATACAAGAAAATATCCTTCCAAGAGTACATATTATCATATCGTTTTAGGTATAACCCTAACCCACATGCTTAATCACTCACTCATCAAATTTTACTCCCCAAATTCTGACAGGAAGCGGTTACTTCTTGTAGGATGTTATCCTAAATCATAAAAAGCAGGAACATTTGGACAGTGCTGTTATCTGTTAAGTGCTAGATGTGTTTTATTTTGAAACTTCAGCTGGTACAAAAGTAAATTTTGTGTCATGTCTGTGTAGTTTCTCGGTCATCCAGGTCATGGTAGTAAAAAGAGCTTAGAAATAAGGCGGCTGGACTTCTTTAAGTTTCTTTTTTTGTTTTTGTGTTTTTTGTTCAGCTCTAAAACCAAAAGATGGAGCATTCCAGTTATTTAAACCCTAGTGGGGGTTGTCCCTCAGGAGGACCGTTGACCCAGTAATAATCATGTGTGCCATCAGATGAGCCAAGGTATAAAAAAATGTCAGTAGAGGTTGAGGTGCCTATGATCCCTTCCCAGGCATCTCAATCCCCATTCAAATCTTGCATCAGGCGACTTCAATAGGTCAGGCGCGTCTCCACTGTCACTCAAGATGCACTGTATTGAACTGGTGTTGACAATGTTAGTCCAGAATTTCTGTCACTATACCAAGTTCAGCATGGGGGTGCAGAAGAACTAACATCACCTACCTATTTATTTTCCCTGGTATTGTCTTTAGTTTGGATATATGACTAAACACAAATTTGCAACCTTTTTGTAATTTTACTCTTTCTGAGGTAGACCATTCTAGTCCCAGTTTGAACCCATTTTGAATTCAGAAGTGCCATTAATTCTTCACAATGGAGTCCCAGCAATGTGCTGGGAGCATTCCTCAGAGATATTGGCATGGTAGCACCATGTAGTTGCTTCTGATTTGTCAGCTGCACAACCAATATGTCAATCTCCCATTCCATTGCATCTCAAAGGTGCTCTACTGGTTTGAGGTCTGGTGACTGTGGAGGCTATTTGAGTACAGTGAACTCACTGTCATGTCCAAGAAACCAGTTTTAGATGATCTGAGCTTTGTGACATGGCACATTATCCTGTTGGATGTACCAATCTACTCTGCTCATAAAGGAATGGACATTTTCAGCAACAACACTGTGTCATTTAAACAATGCTCAGTTGGTATTAAGAGGCCCAAAGTGCGACAAGAAAATATCTCTCACACCATTACCACACCATTACCCACCCTGGGGCGCCTCTGTCAGTGCGCCCCAGGGTGGCTGTGGCTACAATGTAGCTTGCCATCACCAGTGTGTGAATGTGTGTGTGAATGGGTGGATGACTGGTTGTGTAAAGCGCTTTGGGGTCCTTAGGGACTAGTAAAGCGCTATACAAATACAGGCCATTTACCGTTTACCATTACACCACCAGTAGCAGTCTGAACTGCTGGTAGAGTGGATGGTGCCAGATGGGTTGGCACCATCAACCATCTCACATTCAAAGTCATGTAAATCACCTTTATTCTCCATTCTAATGCTCAGGTTGAACTTCAGCAGGTCGTCTTGTTCATGTCTAAATGCAAAGAATTTCTCCAATTTGATTGGCAGATTAGATATTTGAGTTAACGAGCACTTGAACAGATGTACCTAATGAGGTGTCAGTTAAGCCTATACACTTGGAAGTCTATACGACCCTGTGACTTTGAATTGTTTGCTTTATGTCAGTAGAAAGTAGTTTAGTGTCTCACACACCAAACTGGAAGAGTGTCAAATAAGGTGGCCAAAAGAGGACAGATGTGGGACAGCAGGGCCATTTCCTGAAGCCAGGCCTGAGGGAGCCGGCCAGACTTGGAGCTATGGGCCTTGGCTTTCAACAGGCAAGGAGAGGAATGTTGAGCAGCACCAACAAGATCCACAGGCTTGAGCTTTCCCCCTGTGCTCAGTGCTGGCTCTACAGCCAACCTCCACAGTCAAGACTGAGCCCTCAGTGACAACAACAGGTCCCTAGTACTGTGAAAAACAATAACATCTAAAAGTTAATTTGAAGCACCTGTAAATTTAAACGAACATAATAAGAAATAAAAAATGACTATATGAAGGTAAACAGGATTGCTTGTAGCGATAAATCAAAGCAGAACGCCCCACCCAACCACTTCTACCCCACCTCCACCTCACTCTTCCCTCTACCTTAAAGGACCTACAGATCTCTCAGCTCCCTGTTTTGTTATCCACGCTCAAAGTTTCACTTATTTGATTCACTCCCGGGCAGCTGCTTTGAAAGTTTGGAAAATGAAAACAACCAACCTCCCCCAAGAACCGACTAAACACTACCTGCCGAGCACAAGAAACTGGTGAACATATTGATGCACTCAGCAGCTACAGAGTCAGGTGTGTCCCTCAACACAGGTTGTAGAGTGCTAAGAAGCAAAAGGGAGATTGGATCTAGGACCTATGTTAATCTACTCTGTCCACAGGACGTGTAAACAGGTCACCGTTTTCTAATTGTCTTGTTTTTCATTGCCCCAATGCTCAGCTTTTTGAGTTTGAAAATGCAGTAAAGACAGAATAACAACTGGGATTCACCATGCTCTGTGCAGCAAATCACATCTGAGTACCCCGGCGGAGGCACGCAAACAATTAAAGACTTAACATTTCTTTTGTGATACACTAAATGTCTGATCAGGCTGATGAAGCAGAAATACATCTGTATACTTGACACACTTGAGCTGTGTTTTGTCTGCGTGTCACTGTTTTAAAGTAGTGCTTCTCCTAATCCGGCAATAGGCTGCTTTAATACTGAATTTCAATTTTCAATCAACCCTCATTTGTAACATAGTGGTCTGCAAATGGAGTTACCATGCAGCACGTCGCACATGTAGAGAACAGCAGAAGGGGGAGGAACAAATAAAAGGATGGATGTAATACTTGTGTCACTCTCTGCTGTCCCCTTTGTACTGTTTGAGCGTGTTTGCTCCTTCAAACCGCATATTATAATGCTTGATCATTACGTGACGCACCGCAAACAGAATACAGCGTGCTGTATTGGTGTGGACACTCTCTGATGTTAATAAAAAGAAACATTTGAAGAAGAAGGGGAGACGCTCACAAACAAAGACCAGTTGCTATGGCAGGGCTGACGCAAAGAGAGGACCATCCACACTCCCTCCACACACACAAACACAGAGACACACACATACACAGATCCTGGCTATTTTAAGCTCCACAAGACTGTAATTTGAGTGCTCCATTTTTGACCATTGTAACTCAGGGTGCAAATGGGGAAAAAAGAGAGGGGGACAAAAGGCTCACAGGGCTGTGGTGAGAGCCTAGCGGGTGAGCGCATTATAGGAAGCCTGAAATGCCAGCAGGCAGGTCAAGGGAGGCACTTGTTATCCCGTCCACCTGTGCCCCTAAACACACATCTGTTTTCAGAGACAAAGCCCTCCTGTAGACACATGGATTGCCTGTCAAATTGCAATGTAATCTCAATGCGTTTTCACAGTAAGAAGCAAAGTTTTGCTTCTGTCTTGCTTCTAAAGTTTAAAAAAAAAATAAATAGTAAAAACAAAAACAAATTGCTCTGTTTCATTTGGAGTCACAGATTCTTCACAATCACACATTTTCCTAAACACACCAAGGGACCCTAACCCCTTGTGTGACAGGAAAAAACAGAAGCTTTAGTGACTCATCCATGTGTACTATTCTCTAGTCATACATCATACCCATACACTGACAGGAGAGTAAAAGCACTGGACAGATGCCA